>NC_139226.1:91535760-92135760 GCF_055691185.1 Crinia signifera | reverse complement strand
TGACATACTATATAACACTCCGTAATGCCCATGACATACTATATAACACTCCGCAATGCCCATGACATACTATATAACACACTGTAATACCCATTACATACTATATAACACTCCGCAATGCCCATGACATACTATATAACACTCCGCAATGCCCATGACATACTATAAAACACTCCGCAATGCCCATGACATACTATATAACACTCCGCAATGCCCATGACATACTATATAACACTCCGCAATGCTCATGACATACTATATAACACTCCGCAATGCCCACGACATACTATATAACACTCCGCAATGCCCATGACATACTATATAACACTCCGCAATGCCCATGACATACTATAAAACACTCCGCAATGCCCATGACATACTATAAAACACTCCGCAATGCCCATGATATACTATATAACACACCGCAATGCCGATGACATACTATATAACACACCGCAATGCCCATGACATACTATATAACACTCCGCAATGCCCATGACATACTATATAACACTCCGCAATGCCCATGACATACTATATAACACTCCGCAATGCCCATGACATACTATATAACACACCGTAATCCCCATAACATACTATTTAACACTCCGCAATGCCCATGACATACTATATAACACACCGCATTGCCCATGACATACTATATAACACTCCGCAATGCCCATGACATACTATATAACACACCGCATTGCCCATAACATACTATATAACACTCCGCAATGCCCATCACATACTATATAACACTCCGCAATGCTCATTACATACAACACACCATAATGCCCATTACACATTTGACACATTAAGTGCCACTTACCTACATGCTCAATGCCAGGGGCCTAATGCTCAATGCCAAGGGGCTTCATGCTCAATGCCAAGGGGGCAGTAGGGTGCAGCAGGGTGGGTGGGTGCAGCAGGGTGGGTGAGTGCAGTAGGATGCAGCAGGGTGGGTGGGTGCAGTAGGATGCAGCAGGGTGGGTTTGTGGGTGAAGCAGGGTGGGTGGGTTATGTGGTTAGGAAGGTGAGTGCAGTAGTGTGCAGGAGGGTGGGTGCAGCAGGGTGGATTGCAGTAGTGTGCAGCAGGGTGGGCGGGTGCAGCAGGGTGGGTGGAGGGTGGGAGTACACCATACTTTGACAGCCAGCCCCCCCCCCCCCTGCCTGCAAAGCGATGCGTCGAGCGTGCGTGTCATGTCCTGCCCAATGGGTGTGTCTAGCGTCACCTGTGGGCATATCTATTTCCACTCAGGGGTGTCAGGTATAAACAGGGGGATAGGAATGTGGGGGATGCTGCATTTTGCAGAATGGCCCTGTCTAGCAATATCCCCCATCGTCCTTCATGTACAGACGATAGAGACGGACATCAGTAACCCGCAGCAGTGTGCGTCATTAACGATATAGTGCATATGCACTTGCTGATGCTGGAGGTGACGGTTGGCAGCATAATAGAGGGGGGCGCTCTGCTTCATTCCGACAATGCCCCCAGGACTACCGTCGCCTATACCCACAGTACTAGCGTCACCTACGCAACACATTGCCCTCATGAATAGCACCGCTTACACATACAATGGCCACAAGACTACTAGCGTCACTATGCACACAATGCCCACAGGACTAGAACTGCTTACAGACACAATACCCACAAGACTAGCAGTGCTATAAACACACACACACAATGCCAATAGGATTAGAGCAGATTACGCACACAATGCCCACATGAATAGTGCCGCTTATTTACACAATGCCCACATGAATAGTGCCTCTTACCCCCATAATGCCCACATGAATAGTGCCTCTTACCCCCATAATGCCCACATGAATAGTTCCACTTACCCCACAATGCCCACATGAATAGTGCATCTTACCCCCACAATGCCCACATGAATAGTGCATCTTACCCCCACATGAATAGTGCATCTTACCCCCACAATGCCCACATGAATAGTGCATCTTACCCCCACATGAATAGTGCATCTTACCCCCACATGAATAGTGCATCTTACCCCCACAATGCCCACATGAACAGTGCCTCTTATGCCCACTTAAGTGCACAAGACCCACAGGACTGGTGATGCTATGCACAATGCCCACATATAATAGTATTACCTATTGCAACAATAAACATGAGTGCACCTTGATCACATAAATGCCCACATTAGGAGAAAGGAACAGATACTGTAGTAGGTACAAGGACCGGAGAATTGAGGGGGGAGATAAGAAAAATAAGCTTTAAATAAGGAAGGGAAACTGTCCTTAACTTACCCATCCTGTGCTGTGGGGGCCGATGACTGCTAGATGGGCGGAGCCTGTGGGAGGGGGCGGAGCCATGTCTTCTGCTGTAGAACTTCCATAGGGGTTTGACGTGGAACCTCCGTAGTCACTGTCACAGTGCTGCTCTGCTACTGCCTGTCAGTGTGACAGGTGGTGCAGCAGCAGCAGACGCTGAAGAAGCACAACAGACCTCCGTGCTGTGGAGAGCTGGCAGGCTCTGGGTAACTCTCCCAGCACCTATCCTGCGCTGCAGCAAAACGGACATCAATGCTCCTATCCCCCCCTCCCCTGCCACTGTGCACCGCCCGCCCGCTCACGGCTCCCTACTGTGTCCGGGAGAGAGAGATGCGGCTATGAAAAATTCATATCTCCCGCTGGACCGCTAGCCAATAGGCACTCGCGGTCCAGCAGCCATCAGTTGATTGGCTGCTGGACCGCAAGCTACCATTGGCTAGCGGTCCAGCGGGATCCGTGAATTTTACATTGCAGCAGGCCAGGCACTGCAGTACGTCTTGGGCGGGCGGGGGAGCTGGCTGGCGAGCGAGAGGGCGAGCTGGCGGTGCCACAGCACAGCTCCGGCGCCATGCAATCTTCCTGCGCCCGGAGCAAGTGCTCCGCCGGCTCCGCCCTCGCTACGCCTCTGTGCATAGAGGGCTGTGTATATGTATACTATGTGTGCGGGCAGGTTTTTGCCCCTGGGTACAAGTGTCCCGGGCCCCCCGCAGCCTCCTTACCTTTTGAGCTGCTGGCCGGATGCTGCCTGCCACTGACAAGTAAAGTAGCTTCAGTGTGCGGCGTGCAGCATCCGGCCAGCGGCTCAAAAGGGAAGGCTCCGGTGGGCATCTTATAAGAAGAGCACCCAGCGCTACCCGGAAGTGCGGATTCACGGGAGCGCTGGTGTGCAGTGCGCACCCCCAGCAATGAGCATGAAACTCCCCTTGTCAACGAGCATGTAACCACCCCCTTCCCAGGGAGCATGAAACCCATGGTAAGGAGCATGTGACTCCTGGCAACAAACTTTTCACACCCCTTAACCAGGGCCATCTTAACAGCATTATGGGCCCCCGGGCAAGCAGTCCAGCGGGGCCCCTCCCTACACAACCTTGTGGGTGCCACTGTACGTATGTGTGTATATATATATATATGTATATGTTCATACAGGGGCGGATCCAGGAGAAAATGACAGGGGGGCACCATCAGGGCCGTCTTAACAGCAGTGTGGGCCCCTGGGTAAAGCAATGCACTGGGGCCCTTACCCATTCTCCCCTCCTAGGGGTGGGGGGTGCTATTAGCAGCAGCTTTGATGTCCCACGGGTGGCAGGGGGTGCTCTAGCTTCCATTCAACATGTAGGACCTGGAGCAGTAACTTCTGCTAGTTACTCCTTTACTGCACAGGTGGTGGGAGGGAGAACACTAACATGTGGAAGGGGGCACTGAGCTGAATGAAGGGTCCCTTGTAAATGACTTCCAGGGAGGTAGTGATAGGGTATAGTTTTATACACAGGGGAGGGTTGGATAATGGAGTGGGCTTAATATTCGCCATTTTCTGGTGGATGGGCAGCTTGTTTTGTTAGATTGCAGCGCTCAGCGCCTGTCTCCGCATACACTGCTTAGTGTAAGACTTACAGTCTTCCTTTTCCCCCTTGCAGCCAACGTAGTTAAGCGTCACCCTGAGTGACAGGTCGCTTAAGCGAATAGCAGGGCAGAGACCCCTGACCCTGCTGGCAGCGTTACTCTTTCCTGTGAGGAAGTCCCCGCGTTAGAGTGTGCCTCAGATCGTGTGTGACTCCGTCCATGCTGTTTGTAGCTCCACGTGCACCGGAGCGCATAGGAGCAAGTCCCCGCTGTAAACCCGTTACCAGCGTGACCTTTTGCACAGGGAGATCAGTCATCATTGGCAGCAGCGAGACTGGGAGAGATACCGCAGCGTAAACCAGCAGACTGTCATTTACCCTGCACGCGCCAAAACGCTACAGCTAAGTAACAACCAGAGACTGTCGTTACCAAATGTACAAGTTGTATTACTGCTTGAAGTTAACTAATGAAGTACTGTTGTAACCTACAAGCCTGCCACTTGAATAAACCCTTCAAACTGGTTATATCTTCTAAGTGTGAGGTCTAACAACCACACTGCACGTACTTATATACACTCTGCCAATAGGTTATGGGCCCAGCACGTCACGTGCGCGAAGATTAACCCCCTGAAGACAAAGTGCTAGCGCAGTACATAAAAGAACACAAAGGAATTATTTCTAAATTGCCATTTGTGGAAGAGTTAACGAGAATGCACAGTACAGGGCATAGCATGAACTTTCCAAAGCTCAAAGGCTCAGAGAATTACACTACATGGAAGTTCGCTATGGAAATGCAGCTTAAGAGGGAGAAGCTATGGAAAGTCACAATAGCCCCAGGAGAAAGTCCAAACCCAGAAGAGGTAGACAAGGCCATTGGCACAATAGGCCTGGCTGTGGAGCAGCATGTTTATTCTACTATCTGTGGGAAGGAGTCCGCTAAGGACATGTGGACAACTCTACAAGGTGCTTATGAAAATAAAGGCTTAATGAGAAGGATAAGTCTGAGACGCACACTGTATGGAACAAAATTGAATGCATGCAAGGACATGAACGATTATATTGATAAAATACTATCGATAGCTCAGCAATTGGCGTGTGTAGGAGCAAAAGTGGATGAGGAAGAAGTAGCAATGGTAATGCTGCAGAATTTGACAGAGGAATTTGACTTTCTGGTTGTCGCACTAGAGTCAAATGAGACCAAGCTTACAACTGAAGTTGTGAGAGCCAAACTACTACAGTTCCAAGAGAGAATCCACAAGGATGCCATAGCTGAAGGTTCTGCCTTAGTAGCAAAGGGTGCGAAACCCAAGAAATGCACATTCAAATGTTATGTGTGCCACAAAGTAGGGCACAAGGCTTCAGAATGCAGGCTGAAGAACACTAGTGGCATGCACAAGCGGCATGATAAAAAGAACGAGTCAGCACTGAATGTAACAGACAAGCCAAGGAGGGATCTCTGGTACATGGACTCGGGAGCCTCTAGACACTTCAGCTGCAACAAGGAGTGGTTCAATTCTTTAACACAGTGTAACCCCACAACAGTTACCGGGATTGGTGAAAAGATCCTTACTGCTTCAAGTGTTGGGACAATCACAGTGAGACTAAGAATTGAGGGACAGACAGTAGTCACAGATATCCAAGACGTCCTGTATGTACCAGAATTGGGAAGTAACCTCATCGCTATCAGCGTACTCGAGGCAAAAGGCTACAGAGTCCAGTTTGCAAAAGGCAAGTGCATGGTGCATAATGAAAGAGGGACTGTAATTGCTTCAGCAACCCGATGCAACCAACTATACGTCCTAGACACAGATGAATGTGTAGCTTTGGCAGCCTCTGCTGAAAATGAGTCCATGGAGCTCTGGCACAGACGTTTGGGACACTTAGGATATGATAATGTCCAGAAATTAGCTGATGGGATGGCAACAGGAATCACAGTGAAAGACACCGGAAGACCTGTGTGCGAGAGTTGCATAAAAGGCAAGCAGACCCGCAACCCATTTCCCAAGTCAGCAGGCAGAGCAGAAACACAACTAGCTCTGGTACACACAGATGTGTGCGGACCAATGGAAGAGGAGTCAACCAGTGGTTACAAATACTTCATGACTCTCATCGATGACGCCACAAGAATGACACACGTATACTTCATAAAGAAGAAAAGTGAGGTGGTCAAGAAAATTGTGGAGTACAAGAACCTAGTGGAAACTCAGACGGGCCTAAAACTAAAGGTCCTGAGATCCGACAATGGGGGAGAGTACGAAAATGAAGTACTAACCGACTTCCTAAAAAGGCATGGCATAAAGCATCAGCTGACGATGGCCTACACGCCTGAACAGAATGGCGTAAGTGAAAGGGCGAACAGAACAATCGTTGAAAGAGCACGAGCGATGGTGAACGATGCTGGCCTGGAGAAGAGTTTTTGGGCAGAAGCTGTATCTACTGCAGTATACCTGAAAAACAGAACACCTACAGTGGCCGTGAAGGGAAAAACCCCCTTAGAGGCCTGGTCTGGGAAGAAGCCAGACATCAGTCACCTCCGTGTCTTTGGGAGCAGAGCTTATGCACATATACCAAAAGAGAGAAGGAAGAAACTTGACCCAAAATCAAGACAGTGCATATTGCTAGGCTATTGTGAGGAGAGCAAAGGGTACAGGCTCTGGGATGCAGAGAACAGACGTCTCCTGAAATCAAGAGATGTGATATTTCAAGAAACAGCATCACCCACAAAAGCAAAAGAGCAAGAAAAGCAAGCACTAGTAGAGGTATGTGAAATAGAAAGCATACCTGCAACAGAAAATACTGAAGAAGGAAGCGAACCAACTAAAAGAGCTTCTGTGAGAAGAAACAAGGGCATACCAGCCAGAAGATATGAGGAAGAATATGCGAATATTGCTTTCAGTGAACCTCAGAGTATTCAAGAAGCGAAAGCGTGCAGTGATTGGGCGAAATGGAAATCTGCAATTGACACAGAGTTATCAGCACTGAGAGAGAACGATACTTGGACCATAGTAAATAGGCCAAGCAACCGCAAGACAGTCAAGAACAAGTGGGTCTTCTGCAAGAAGTTAAATTCAGACGGAGAAGTTGCCCGTTACAAAGCCCGTCTTGTTGCTAAGGGATACACACAGAGATCCGGAATTGACTATGGGGAGATATACTCACCTGTTGCGAGGTATAACACTCTCAGATTAGTAATTGCAGTCGCCACTTTACAAGACTTACTGCTATACCAATTAGACTTCGATTCAGCGTTTCTAAATGGAGAACTACTTGAAGAGATCTATATGGAATCACCAGATCATTATGATGAGAATGAACTTCAGACAGAGAAAGTGTGTCTTCTGAAGAAATCCATATATGGCCTAAAGCAGAGTGGTCGTTGCTGGTACATAAAATTGGACACAGTACTGCTTGAAATGAATTTTATTAGATCAGAGACTGACCACTGCCTTTATCACAAAACTCTGGGAGAAAAGTTGTTCATCATAGCAGTCTATGTGGATGATATACTTATAGCAGGTCACGAAGATCACATCACAAGTGTGAGAGATCAACTGAAACAGAGATTCAAGTTGAAAGACTTAGGTCCAGCCAATCATCTGTTGGGCATGAGGATTGTTCAAAACTTGCAAAAGGGAACAGTCACAGTCGACCAACAAACGTACATCGAGGCAACAATCTTGAAGTATGGGATGGCAGACTCCAAGTCAGTGAATACACCAATTGACAAAAGCATCAAGATTACAAAAAGTATGTCACCAACCACACAAGAAGAAATAGAGGAAATGCAAGATGTCCCTTACAAGAACGTGGTTGGAAGTCTTATGTATGCAAGCATTGGAACTCGTCCAGACATCACTCATGCAGTCAGTCGGGTGAGCCAATTTGCAATAAATCCTGGAAGACAACATTGGATCGCAGTGAAGAGGATTCTGAGATACCTAAAAGGTACAAGTTCCTTGAAATTAAAATTCGCCAAGACAAGCAATTCAAATTTGAAAGTCTTCTGCGATGCCGACTGGGGAGCAGATGAAGATGATCGTCGTTCCCACACCGGTTACCTGTTCACACTGGCCGGAGCAGCAGTTAGTTGGGCGAGTAGAAAACAACCGACCGTTGCTCTCTCAACAACCGAGGCCGAATACATGGCTCTCACAGAGACATCAAAAGAAGCACTCTGGATCAAAGAGACTTTGTGTGAGTTAGGTCTACTTTATGAAGAAGAGACTATCAGTATCGCATGTGATAACAGGGGAGCAATAGATCTTTCCTGTACTACCAAGCACCATGGAAGGTCAAAGCACATCGCGATAAGACATCACTTCATCAGAGAACTAGTGGAGAACAAGTCCATCGATGTTGAATACATTGCAAGTGAACAGAATGTCGCTGACATGCTTACTAAAGGACTGTCGGGAAACTTGCTTACTAAGTTCGTGAAGGACTGTGGACTTGTCTAAGTTCAAAAATGTTGATTTGAAGTTTTTGATGTTCTGAATGTCTTTTTCTCTCTAACCATATTTTCGGTTACAGGTATTACAAAAGGACAAAGCATTGTATTGAGTTCTTTTATGTAGCCGAAGACAGCCTTAAGCGAGGGGGAGTGTTAGATTGCAGCGCTCAGCGCCTGTCTCCGCATACACTGCTTAGTGTAAGACTTACAGTCTTCCTTTTCCCCCTTGCAGCCAACGTAGTTAAGCGTCACCCTGAGTGACAGGTCGCTTAAGCGAATAGCAGGGCAGAGACCCCTGACCCTGCTGGCAGCGTTACTCTTTCCTGTGAGGAAGTCCCCGCGTTAGAGTGTGCCTCAGATCGTGTGTGACTCCGTCCATGCTGTTTGTAGCTCCACGTGCACCGGAGCGCATAGGAGCAAGTCCCCGCTGTAAACCCGTTACCAGCGTGACCTTTTGCACAGGGAGATCAGTCATCATTGGCAGCAGCGAGACTGGGAGAGATACCGCAGCGTAAACCAGCAGACTGTCATTTACCCTGCACGCGCCAAAACGCTACAGCTAAGTAACAACCAGAGACTGTCGTTACCAAATGTACAAGTTGTATTACTGCTTGAAGTTAACTAATGAAGTACTGTTGTAACCTACAAGCCTGCCACTTGAATAAACCCTTCAAACTGGTTATATCTTCTAAGTGTGAGGTCTAACAACCACACTGCACGTACTTATATACACTCTGCCAATATGTTTGACTGCAGATATCGGCAATTATCTGTAAATAGATTTCTTAGCCTTCAATAGTATAAAAACCTAGAGTCCCTTTGTTCAGGAGGTGCTGGGAACTTGGGTATCAGAGATCAGGAGCAGAGCAATCCATTGACAAAACTATAAAACTGTACACCAGACGTTTGGAGCTGGAGCAGGGACCGGCTGCTGTAAGCCTAATATCTCTGGTTCTGAAAAAGATAGAGACAAACTGCTAGTGTTGACAGAAAGGGGAGAGTCCCAGCTTTTGGACTATACTCTCAGAAAAACCAAGTCAGAGAGAACCTGAGAAATACAGTATGACTGGGAAGTAAATGAGTAATTAGCAGAAGTTAATGTGGACTGCTGCTTTGAAGTTGGATATCTCCAGTTCCCCAAGGCCGATTTTCAAAATTCTGGTATCCCTGGAAAAAGGGGATCCTCAGCTATCAGAAAAGGGCCCTTATACACCTAGGGCCCCTGGGCAAGTGCCCATTAAGCCCATACGAAAAGACGGCCCTGCCCTTAACCCCCATGGCATAATCTGTAATTGTCATCACAGTCTGAGGCGTAATGTGTAAGGAGCATCACGGTGTGAGGCGTAACGTGTAATGGGCATCACGGTGTGAGGCGTAACATAATGGGCATTATGGAATGTGGTATACTATGTAATGGCTGTGTGATGTGTAATATGCATTTTGGCGCACGCCTTCGACGCGCACAGTCCCTATTGTCCCTGTTTTACTAACTTTTTTTAAGCCCTGCCTGGGGCAGCGTATACCTGATTTGTCAGTGTCGACTTTGTGCATATCGACCTTTTGCTATGAACCTGATGACTGTCGACCTATACATTGGGCCTGATTCAGGGTCAGGCGCGGAAATGTGAAAGTCACAACCAGCGATTTCTGTACTTCTGAAAATGCGCAGCGCCCACAGCTCATGTGCGCAAAGTGTCAAAATGCGATGGCAGGGGCCTTGCCCTGTGCTGGAAATAGGGTTCCACTGTGTTAGTAGTAAATGCCAAGATGCAGAACAAAATCATCGTACGCTCTAGAACTTAAATGACGTGTCATATACATAAGACAGGTGTGCTATAGTTTGTTGGCATTCATGTCAACACGAGAATGTTGAAATGCTTGGGATGTCGAAATTTACCATGTTGACATTTCTCATGCTGACACCGATGAACAACATGATTAGAATGTCTATCCCTCACGCTCCCCAAGTGCGACGGCGTACGCAGCTGCGGAGAATGTGGTGATGGCTTCCCAGGCATCTCCGTCACTTGTGGGCAGCTGCTGGACTAACAAGACCTCCCAGTTCCATGACTGGAAAGGATTGCTGCTGCATCAGTACTGCAACCGCATCTGAATCAGGCCAACTGTATATAGCCAGATAAATAACCATAATAGTATCAGTGGGAGGGATCAAGGTGCACCCAGCCAATCCCGAGAGGCTATGGTTTAGTGACATCATCAGTGAATGCTTTGCAGGCGGGGACGAGCCCCCACATGTGATCCAGCTCCTACAGTCACGCTGGATGCTAAACTCGCCATGAGATGAATGCGTCTGACTCAGCCCTAAGGGGGAGATATACAGATTCTGCCCATAGCATAGATGCTGCTTATCATTTATCTGCCACCTTTTAGAACATAAAAGCGAGAATCTGTTTGGTTGCTAGGGGCAACATCTAAACCCTTTAGTAAATATATCCCCTTAATATCCAAACAAGAGAATAAAACATTCAATTACCAAACGATACTCTGAAAATAGGTCTCAACAAACACATTTCATAAAGTTCCTGAGATACTTCAATCCGGAAGGCAGTGGCCAGTGTCCGTGGGACATTGGTCTGGGATACGGTCGCCAAGTCGACACTATGAAGTCCAACATACATTAGGTCGACCACTAAAGGTCAACACATGAACTAGGTTGACGCGGCTAAGGTCGACAGGGTTGGAAGGTCAACAGTAACACAAGAATTAGGATGATAATGAGAAGGTCAACACTCAAAAGGTCGACATGAGTTTATCATGCTTTTTGTGCCGACAGGCGGTATTTCCTCCACTAGCTTGGAGGTGGCGGGGGAATATACCAGTGTGCCGAGCGCAGCAAGTCACCGGGGAATGGCGAAAGCAGCGGTACACTGATACGGTGAGCATGTCGACTTACGTCGAAATTCAGGACAAAGAAAACATGAAAAATTCTTGTGTCGACCTTCTGATCCCGTTGACCTTAGTCATGTTGACCTATTTCACGTGTCAACCTAATCCATGTCGACCTTTAGTTGTTGATCTAATGTATGTCGACATTCATCTTGTCGACCCTTTGAACCATTCGGTAAAATGCAATTTTAACATACAATAGTTGACCTGCGGTAAGCCAGTGCCACAAAGGGGCTTATTCTACTTTTTCTCGGTCCCCCGTGCATTTTGCACAGGGAACCGATGTTTTCTTAATGCGCATGCACTTTTTTGCACATGTTAATGCGCTGGGTGTGAATGGTCATGGAGAACAGTTCCCACACATCAGTGCGGGAGGGGGGCGGCAGAGGGTGGACGCACCCATGGAAACGCCCAGCGTTTCATTGGTGTTCCCCTGCAAATGCTGGGCATTCCCATGGAAATTCGGCAGTGACGTGTGAACCAGAATAAGGTCCCGAGTACCATTGCAACCTAGGCAAGAAACTTTGACTTTGACTCAGCAGAGCCACAAAGAGCTAATCGCCACGAGTAGTGGAAGTCTATGTGATCAAACATGTCCGATGGATCAGGTTTTTTTTTAACCCTTTGTATGCCTACATGTAACAAAGTGGCTGTGATTTTTTTTATGAACTTGGCACTCACCACCCAGGAGTGCCGAGCATAGGACCAGGCTTCGGCCCTGTTGTTGGGTGCCCTGGAGGCGGGGAACCCTTTTGTTGGGGGTGCCCCCGCTCCCTCACTGTGGCTAGTTGTGGAGCAATTGTACAGCAGCAGGGACCACTATAAATGCGTGTCCCGGCTGTGGCTCTACCTCCTTGGCTAGTGGAGCCCAGTGCTGACTTAAAAAATTTGGGGGACCCCTACGTCTTTCCCTCTTATATTTTTTAAACCAAAACTGACCCAAGAACCGAGTGCAAGTTCTTTAAGGGGCACCCCATACATTTTCCCTATGTATTTTTAGAACCAGGATCAGCTCAGAGAGCCCAGGGCTTATAGGGGGACTCCACCAAAACATACACCATTGAAAAAACACGACAGTAAAAAAAAATCCTTTTTTTTTTTCCAAACACGGGTGATATATGATTCTTAGTAAATTTCCCCTGTACCGTCTCTTTAGCATATCCCTGTCACTCACTTGAACTTTTACATTTTCTACTAAAATATTGCACAATGCGCCCCCAGCTGAGCCCACTAGGGACTGCACATCCAGAAGCAGCTGTTACCATCTGTAAATGTTTCCTTTTTGTTCCCCTTGCAGAAGCCTCTGGTCTGACTTTCTAATCGAGTGATTGCCACAGAAATGGCCTCTATAATGGGGCAGAGTATAATGATCACCATAGTGATCAATAAAAGCACTGTATTAGATTATGCCTCTGCATAAAGCATCTCCCAGCAACCAAACAGTGATGGTGCCCATACACTAGGGTGAAATTGCATACAATCCTTCGATTTCGACAGCATTGATGCGATAAATGTAAGGATTGTATATACATCGACTGTGTCACCCGAAGCAATGCACAGGCCCGTTATGATATTATGCGCTGCACATAATATTGGTCGAATTGCATGTGGTTTTTAACCATATGTGATCGCTTGCAATGCGATTGGAGGGTGGCAGGAGGGCTGGCAGAAGCCGGTGTAGTGGAACTGTTGGTGGGAGAGCTGGCAGGCAGCGGTAGTCAGCGGCAGAATTTGAAAAAAATATTTCAAAAGACTGAGCGGCCCTCTGATTGGCTGAGATGGAGCTTCTGAATGTGAGGCCTCTGATTGGCTCACTCTCAGAGGGCCGCCCAATGTTTTAAAACATCTTTTCATATTCTGCTACCAGACGCTGACTACCGCTGCAGGCCAGGACTCCTGCCACCCGCTCTGCTACACCGACGCCTGCCACCCACTTACAATGCGATCAGATGCCATGCAGAAGTGTATTGTCAGAATGTAACATCGCTGATACTTTTCAGCTAAACTGTGTTTTATAAATGATTGTTTGTTTGTCTGTTTATTTTTTTATTTCTGTGTAATCTGGTCAAATAGAAACATGACATGAAATTCCTATTCCACGTACAATGGACAGAAATATGTGTCCAGCTCTCTGAATGCTTGCAGCAGGTGCTCTGGAGTGTTCTGCAGATTCTGTAAACATCTGCACGACACTGCAGAACAATGCACCGCATAGCTACTAAATGTCATGTGTAAGAAGATAAGAACATTTGTTTTGGTAACACAGTAATGCCTTATAAAAATATATCTTTTGTATTCCTTATAAGGGGGACGCGCCAAGGACTCGCTGCTCGCCAGAGCCAGATGTTATGGGCAGCTGGGACAGAAGAAGACGGCAATATTTGATTTCAATAGCGTGCTGAAGGATGAACCCGGTAACGTGGAGGCGCTGTGCGGGAAAGGATTCACACACATGACTCTGAACCAGCAGAAGGTTAGTCCGAGGTCCGCCTGTGTATTCATCGCATCTGGGTTCAAGGCCAAATAGACCTGGGACTGGAAATTTTCACGGACCTATTATGAGAAACAGGAGGTGTGGCTAGTACTATGCTGGTGTTGGCATGTGGGCATGATCAGTGCCATGTGGGTGTGGCCAGTGCCGTGTGGGCATGATCAGTGCTGTGTGGATGTGGTCAGTGCCATGTAGGTGTGGCCAGTGGCATGTGGGCATGATCAATGCCGCGTGGGTGTGGCCATCGACATGTGGGCATGATCAGTGCCGTGTTGGTGTGGCCAGTGCCATGTGGGCATGATCAGTGGTGTGTGAGTGTAGCCAGTGGCATGTGGGCATGAAGGTGGGCATGATCAGTGCTGTGTGGGTTTGGCCAGTGACATGTGGGCATGATCAGTGCCATGTGGGCGTGGCCAGTGCCATTTGGGTGTGATCAGCGGTGTGTGAGTGTGGCCAGTGCCATGTGGGTGTGATCAGTGCCATATTGGTGTGGCCAGTGGCATGTGGACATGATCAGTGCTGTGTGGGTATAGCCAGTGCCATGCGGGCATGATCAATCATGAATATGTAGGTACGGAAAAGATTATCCATTCAGAGATGTTCTATTACATGCCACTGGGGCAATGGTTGCTTCCATTACTGTTATCCTTCCTGTCCTGTTGGACCAATCTGCCAATCTCCTCTGCCCCCCCTGATTCTTCCCACAGAACCGCCATTCACCGCGTGGGATTTGTTTTATGTAACTCTCTGTGAACTGTAGAGACTGTTTGATGTGAACATCCTCGGAGAGCAGCAGCTTCTGAGATACCCAAAGAAACCAGCCCGTGTGGTACCAACATTATACCATAGTCAAAGCCACATTTCTTACCCACTCCCAGGGCAGGTAACAGGGAGGTCAAAGGGAACTCTGGTACTGGGCCCCAACCTTGTGAGGGGTCCCAAGGCTCTGAGGGGCTCAGGGCTGTGGCAGTGCAGCCCTAGCAATAGTTTATAAAGGTGCTGCCAGCCCACCTGGGTTCCTGGAAGGAAACTTACATGGACCCCGATCCAGTAACCCCCTCGATCCGGTCACCTGTCTGGCTACCAGTACTAATGCATTGAGTGACATCACACAACACAGCTAACATGCGACGCAAATGCTGTGCCCATCTGCCCTGCCCTATTATATTGCATAGTGAATATTAATTAACCTTTTTTTTTTCTAATTATAATAACACATTCAAAGTAATACAAATCTGGGTGTGCGGTTGAGGGGCCCCATAGATATCAGTGTTCCGGGCCCCAAGATTTCTGCTGCTGGCCCTGCCCACTCCAGGGCTTGGACTGCATGTTTGTCCCCCATCATTGGAACAGATGCAAACAATCAGGTTGTGTCCATCATTTCACTATTGCATCCTAGAAAATGATAGACAGAATCTGATTGGTTGCTATGATTGGTTGCTATGGGCAACATCACCTCTTTTCATTTGTAGAAGCTTTAGTACGTTTACCTTGTTGTGTCCCTTGAAACTCTATTACAGTACTGGCAGTGATACTCGTATTATTGCATTGTGGTTATCTGATAAATCGACTGCACTGAGCGGTCTAACGCAGGAGCTCGATGGGAAAGGTGCCCTACTTGTATGCGGTCACTGGGTAGACAATGTCTAGGTCAACAAACACTAGGTTGACACTGACAAAAGGTCGACACAAGCTTATGGATGACATAGACATGGTCGACATGTTTTTTCAGGTTTTTTATTTTTAATAAAAGGTAGGGTACTTGTTTAGTTTCACTGCGGCCGATGTTTTGGATACGATATCGGCCGATCCGATGCGATCCGATTTTTTGACCTGTTCATAACCCCACTATCCACTACGCATGGAGTTCACTTTATATAGCGTGGCGAGCGGACGCGGATTACTGCGCTCGCCACACTATATAAAGTTAACTCCATGCGTAGTGGATAGTAAGGTTATGAACAAGTAAAAAATCGCATTGGATTGGCCCATATATTGGCCGATATCGCATCCGATATATCGGCCGCCATGAAACTAAACAAGTACCAAAGGTAGTTTTCATACTTTACTATCCATGTATAGAACAGGAATATAGTAGTGTGCGCAAAGCATGGCGAGCGCAGCGGTACACTTATACGGCAACTGTCTCGACATATGTTGACGTAGGCACCAAAAACTGGTCATGTCCATCTTGGGTATGTTGACCATTTCAAGGTGTTGACCTACAGTACTCACTGTTAAACATTAGTTGTTGACCTAGACATTGTCTTCCATTATTACCGTAACCGCTCTACTATAGTAGCATAATAAATAGTACTGTCCAATGAGCCCAGTTATAGGAAGGAAGAACAATGGCATTCCTAAGGTAACTGGTCATTGCTTATCACTGGGAGATGCTTGGGTAACATGATGTTCCCAGCCACGCCCTGGACCCGGCCGCTGGTCTTGGCAATCACCCACGTAGGGCAGAATGGCTCCATGAATCAAAAGGGTTTAGACTGAAAGGAAATCTGCTCATTGTGTTCCAACATTGTGTTCTGAGTTCTATCAACCAGATAAGACTCATCCATTATAGTCCAGTTGTTTACGGAGCATGAAACCTGCAGAATGCCTGATTGGCAAGACTATTATTTAGGTCATACTGTACTTTCCAGAGAACAGAAGGGCTGCTGTTTGGGGGTTATTGTGCTGAGCGCAGATGTCACCTGCGTGTAGTGAAGGCAGCCATTTTGTTGACTGTACCAATAGGCATAAGAATCGTCAGGAAACGGGAACTGCTGGCTATGGAATCTGGTCCTGGGGCCATCAGTCTGTTCTTCCGATGAAGAGCAAGGGCCGGTGTACTCATAATAGAGCCCTGCTTGGGCCTTCAGTTCAGTGCTTGTGCAAACCCTGACAATGAACGGCTTTGGTGTGTTACCCACTTGACGGACCATTTGATGCGGGGGAGGGGGGGGGCGAGGAAGGGGGAGGGAGTGAAAACCAAGCTCACCCATGGGAATGGCCAGCATTTTATAGGTGTCCATGTGAAAACGCGTGGCATTCCCGTGGCTACGCCGGCAGGCCGGGTTGCTGACATGACACAACAGTAAAGAGGATATTTAATGTTTGGGGGGCGCAACAATTCTAGTTAGGTATCTGGTTGATAGGTCAACAGTAATTAGGTTGACAGTCAATAGGTTGACTACTATTGGTCGACAAGCACTAGGTCAACACATGAAAAGTTTGTCACAAGCAAAAGGTCGAAGTGTTAAATAGTCAACACATGAAAAAGTCAACATGAGTTTTTCATGATTTTTTTTAACTGACTTGTTCTTACTCACAATCCCAGTCGACATAAAGGGAGAACGTAACAGTTGCATTATGTTGTATAGTGTTAGAGGCACAACTAGAGGAGGCAATGGAGTCATCTGCTGCCGGGCTCTTGCTCCCAAGGGGGCACCTCCCCTCCCCTGCGAGTTTAAATCAGTTAATTGAAAACTGTTGATATCGCTTCTGTGGCTGACTCTCCCTCCTAACAGGACCATACACGTCACACTCTCTTTCTTGTAAACATAATTTTTGCCAGTATTAGAACCCATGGCCTGTTCCACTAGAAGCAGACACCTTACTAGCTATTTGCTCATGCATAGGAAGCATGCAAATTCTAGTTAAAGTTACTACACTACATAGCTCTGCCTGATAGTAATGGTCTTGAACTAACAATTCTACATATTTAGAATCAGCATAGTTACTGTGCAGGAGCAAATAGCTCTATCAGTAAGGTGTCTACCTCCAGTGAGACAGGCAACAGGTTCTAATCCTAGGCTTGAATGCTAAGCAATGCATTTGTTTAAAACGAATGATAATGTTTATAAATGTGTTGCCATGTAAACATTTTCTGGGGGGCACCAATATTTATATTAGTGTAAGCCCATCTTTTAATGGTCTGTAGGGCAGACAGAGAGATGAACCTGACCAGAAAGCCTGACACAAGTAAAGGCCCATACACACTTGACGATTTTCACCTGAAAATCGGTCAAAACAGCAGTTTTGAGCGATTTTCCGCTGAAAATCGCCTAGTGTGTATGCCTCCCAGATTGCAGACTAGCGATGATGCGCGCTCCCGCATCATCGCTGTCAAAGTCTCTAATCTGCTGGTTTTACCAGCATGCCAGAGATGATGGCTGATTTATTCAGCCATCATCTCTGTGTGTGTACGCCGGGCTAAAGATTAGCCACTTTGAGCCTGCGTACCGCCCCGCCGCCCCGCCGCCTCCCTCCCCCCTCCCCCAGCACGCACCTGTATTCCGGGCGGCTACAGTACTCCTCCTAATGGCCGCAATTTCGTCTGGCTGCTGGGCACCCCTCCGCCGGCAGGTCCTCCCGTTCTTCCACAGTCATGTCTGCCTGGCTGCCCCCGCACCCCCCGCAGCAGCTTCCAGGGTCCCCAGCTGCCTCCTCATATGTTAAAAAAAAAAAAAGCAGTTGTTAAAACTTTTATAAAATGACACCACTGCCACCAATGTGAGATTGCCCACAAGTGTATTTATATTATAGATATATCTATATATCTATATATCTATATATAATATATCTATATATCTATATATTTATTATCTATAAATATAATATATATATATATATATATATATAATATTTATAGATAATATATATATAGGTATATATATATATATATATATATATAGATATATAGATATATATATAGTCTATATATATCTATCTATATATAATATATCTATCTATATATAGATATATATATCTATATATATATATATATATATATATATATATATATATATATATATATATATATATATATAGAGATATATATATATATCTATATATATAGATATATATATATAATATAAATACACTTGTGGGCAATCTCACATTGGTGGCAGTGGTCTCATTTTATAAAAGTTTTAACAACTGCTTTTTTTTTTAACATATGAGGAGGCAGCTGGGGACCCTGGAAGCTGCTGCGGGGGTGCGGGGGCAGCCAGGCAGACATGTCAGGTGGGCGTGTGGCCGGAAGGACCTGCGGGCGGAGGGGTGCCCAGCAGCCTGACGAAATTGCGGCCATTCGGAGGGGTACTGTAGCCGGAATTTAGGTGCATGCTGGGGGAGGGGGGAGGGAGCAGGGGGAGGCGGCGGGGCGGCACGCGGGCTGAAAGTGGCTAATCTTTCAGCCCGTGCTGCGTACACACATAATCCAATAGACCGGCGGGTACTTGTGTAGTTTCACGGCGCCACTAAATCGCATGCGATATCGCATGCGATTTAATAACTGTTCATATCCCCAGCGGTGTAGCTAAGTGCCATGGTGCCCGGAGCAGGGGCATATTTCGCGCCCCCCCCAGTAATGAATTGGGGGCGTGGCTAACATGTGTTGGCATGTTACATTTGAAAAGGAAAAACTTAAAAAATAAGACACTATATAAGACACTAACGGAACCTGCTGCGCTATATAAGACGCTGTAACGGATTCTGCTGCGCTATATAAGATGCTGTAACGTAATCTGCTGCACTATATAAGACCCTCCCCCCTTCCCCCCCCCCGGGCCCCACGAATCCCCCAAGCCACAAGTTTATTACTAAGTTTTTAAAAATCATTAGTTAGCTTTAAAAAAAAAAAAAGAAATCCACCTTGAAAACCTTCTCCTCCTGGCCACAGGGAAGGCTGTTGAGTGTTGACGCTGCTGTAGCCAGGGAGGAGGGAGTGAGCCAGGTGACAGGTAGGAGTCGAGTGCTGCTGCGCTGCCCGGAAGCCAGACCGAGCAGCAGCAGCAGCATAAATTTAGCCAGGACAGAGCGAGGACTGGAGTCAGCCGCCCGGATGGTGTGCTTGACGGCAGGGAACGCCGGCGAGCAGTGCAGGAGGCGGGCGCCGGGCAGGGCAGCTGCCGCGCCCGCTGCCCGCCGTTACCACTATTTAGTATGATCGTTATGCAGGGATCATTTGCGGAGGGGGGGGGCGGGCCTGCGGCGCCATTCAACCAATAGCCGCCCGGAGCATGAGCTCCGGTGGCTCCGCCCTCCCTACGCCTCTGCATATCCCCACTATCCGCTGTGGCGTGGAGTTGATTTTATATAGTGTGGCGAGCGCAGCGAGACACCGAGCCCGAAGCGTGGCGAGCGTAGCAAGCGCCGCAAGGGGACACGGAATGCGATATCAGGTGTCGCTGTCAAACGACACAAGTACCATAATCCGTGTCCGCTCGCCACGCTTCGGGCTCAGTGGCTCGCTGCGCTCACCACATTATATAAATTCGACTCCACGCCATAGTGGATAGTCGGGAAATAAAGAGGTATTAAATTGCGTTTGATATCGCATGCAAAATCGCATTTCTCCGAATATACTCCGCCCAGCGATCAATTCTGAATCAGGACCCAAAAACAGAAATGCACAGAATAATATGGCCCCTTCTCCCACCCTTGGAAATCAAACCCCGCCCATTATGTAAATAGCCTTTTACATGAAAGATTTTCAGCAAAGTCTTTCACCTCCTGAACATCTCTTGCTCTTTTGGGAAAATAGATCAGTGTGTACGCACTACTTTGGTGACAGATATATCTATCAAAGATTTTGGCAAAGTCTTTTGAAATGAAAATCTTCAAGTGTGTATGGGCCTTAAGGGAAAGATACATTCTACAGATATTATGTGATGTCTGCTTTGCCTTTTACCAGTATGACTACAGACTTCGCAAGACATTGAGATTAATATAAAAGCCTGTAAATTGCATGTCAGGGCTCATGTTGCAGCAATTCTCCCCAGCGTTGATACACTCAGCAAGGTCAATCATGGCTCATCGCCTCATCCTTCTATTTAACTAAATATGTTCTCCGTGCAATGGGAACGTTCTCATGCAGCCGTCACTTAAGGCAGTTAGTGCATCTCTATCCCGGCCAACCAAACCACATGGAGAACGAAGCAGTCGCTAATTGGAGAGCACTTTGTCCACTTGAAGCTGCAACATTTATAAACCTGCCGAGAGATCAGCATGAACAATATTACTGTAAATAATGAGCATCTCATACGGGTGCGATGTACTAAAGCCTAAAATGAGTAAGCCTTCCCCCCAATTCCTGCTTTTGGTGTCTTTAACAGCATTTTAATATGTACCAAGTTCCAGATTGCGATGCATCATGGAGCTTGGAGTCAGTGGGTAATGCCATCTATGGGTGGCATTACCCAGTAGAAGTCTATCGTTGTTTATTAAATAAGATGTGTTCCCATCTTCTGTTGCAGATGGGATGATGCTATGGGCAACCAATCAGAATCTACTTCTTATTTATGTAGAACCTTCTAGAAGATAGTAGCCAGAGGGACTTCCAGGTCCTAAACCCACACCGCTGATTGGCTGAGAGAGAATTCTCTCAGCCAATCATTGGCTGCCCATTGATTTGAATAGGTGTTTTGAAAACCCCTGACCCCCCACCGCTACCGCAGCTTGTTACCTGCTGGCAGCTCCCCGGGAGTCCCTTATACACTATAAATTGCAAATGCCCTCTGTAACTACTCATGTAAACAGCAATTAAGGCTTATATAATCATGCTATTAAAGTAAGCTGTTCTGACTAATTGCTCTTCTTGTAAGAATTCAGGGAGGCAGAAAATCCATTGTTGTGTGTTTGGCACTGGAAATAGGACTACAAGTGACAATACCTTGGCACAGTATAGAATAGTGTCTGCTTGTTATTTTATTCTTTGCCCAGCATGTATTTTCTCCTTATGCCACCTAAAAACAAAGAGGAAATCAGCAGAGGAGAGGGGTAATGTTTAATTAATGATACGGTGCATATGGTCGGATTTTAGCTGTTATTTCCAGACAATGTTTGCTTGGAACCATTATTTATTTATTATTTATTTACAGTTTCTTATATAGCGCAGCATATTCTGTTGCACTCTACAATTGGAAACAACAGTGATAAAACAAACTGGGTAGTACTAGTAACAAACTGACATGGAGGTCGGAGGGCCCTGCTCGCAAGCTTACTAATTGGGATAATAGGAGGGATACATAAGGATAGGAATCTATTGCATGGCAGTCCCATCAGATTACATACCTCCCAACTGTCCTGCATACCGTGGGAACATCCCATTTTTTGGGGACGTTCCCGCGTCCCTCCCGGGGTCCGCAGTGTCCTGCAGCAGGGGTACAGTTGGGAGCCCCCCCTGCAATCCGGTGAATAGACACATGCGCACAGCATCTATTCCCACAGCGGAGAGGCTGGGGGCTGGCAAGTAGCTTACAGAGCCGCTGGACAGGCCCCCAGAGCTGTGAAAACGGAGTCGTAACCTCACAAAAATGAAGCAATTTTAGGCCACACCCCTTGTGGGAAAGCCACTCCCCCTATTTCCGGGTGCGCGCAGTTGTCCCTCCTCCCTGTACAGTAGGACCATATTCTGGTCCATACACACCTTTGAGGTATTTGCAACGGTGAGCGATGTCTCCTAACTGCCTAACTTCCTATAGATTGTAAGGGAACCTCCTACCTCATAGTCTGTCTGTTGTTGCCCAGTTTGTTTTATCACTGTCTACTACTGTAAAGCGCTACGGAATCTGCTGCACTATATAAGAAACTGTTAATAAATAAAATAAATAAATAACTGCGCGTGTGCATTTCTGTGCATGTGAATGCGCCGGGTGCGAGCAGCCATGGCAAACAGAGTGTTTGCTGGATGCTCGCACCCACTAGTGCGGGTGGGTGGCATGGGGTGGCAGTGGATAGACACACCCTTGGGAATGCCCAGCGTTTCATGGGTGTTCCTATGGTAATGAGCCAGTGACACGGCTGCCGGGGGCGGGCAGCTGAAATCTCAGGATGTCAGCTGCCCGCTATGTTCCCCTCCAGGACACATGCAAAGCTAAGACACCTGAGAGTATCTTAGTTTTGCATGTACCTTCCGCGTGGGTGATGTGGGTTTGGCCCCGTTGGCTGCAAATGCATGGTTATGCAAAATATCCATTTGCTGTACCTAATATGACTATACTATATATTGATTCTCTTAGAAAAGGGGCGAGCGGGATTAAAAAGACATGCTGTTTCATTTTAATCCCACTCGCCGCTCACACAGGCCACTGCCCCCCTGCATGTCAATCAGAATAACCTCTGTAATGTGCGTGGAAGGGCATTTCTTAGGCTGTCCGACAAAAATCCTGCAAGTGTAAGTGGTGATGAAGTAATGAATGTGGATGAGAGACGCAGATCTTGTGCAGAGTGGAGAAGTCGGGTGGGGATATATTTTGAGATAAGCAAAGAGATAGAAGTCGGTGTAGTCAGAATAATGGCTTTGTATGTAAGTAGAAGTATTTTATATTGAATCCAGTTATATACAGACAACCAATGGAGGGACTGACAGAGCGGATCAGCAGACGATGAACGTCTAGCCAGGAAGATCAGTCAAGATCAAAATGGATTGTAGCGGTGATAGTCTGTTCGTAGGAAGAGCAGTAAGGAGGCAATTGCAATAGTCAATGCGGCATATCATATAATGAGTGCATGGATTAGAGTTTTTGCAGTGTCTTGTGTAAAATAGGGTCATATTTTGGATAATTTTTTGGGATGCATGTCACACACCCTCCCTGAAACCGCCTGGGCATGTCCGGTTACCATACCCACTCATACCATATATACTCACTGCTTAACGGTATAACGGTGTCCGGTGCCTTCCTACAGCTGATTTTGCTCAAGCAGAAAACAGCTGAATATATAATCCCAGCGGTGGCACAGAAAACAATACAGGAGCCAGCAGGACGCCAACATTTCAAATGTATATCACATTTTTCATCAGGGCAATAGCTATAACTATTGCCCTGACGAAAAATGTGAAATACATTTGAAACGTAGGCATCCTGCTGGCTCCTGTATTGTTTTCTGTTCTGAGTACCGCCGCTTGGATTAAATATATATATATATTAAGAACACAACTCTAGGACTTGGGCGCATGCATCCACCTATACACGTGCAAAATAATAATAATAATTTTGGGGTACCTTAGTTCTTGGGGCCCATCAAACTTTGATGGGACCTTGTGACGTTGTTAAAAGAAGTCTATGGGGTGGCAGCCCAATTCTTTGAAAACCGACTTGGTCAATCGGGTTAGATTTTTTTGTGTGGAGGGTGAGAAGAGAAAACAGGCGCTCAACCTTACATAGATCTAGTACTAGGATTTATAACGAAATGCAATGTATTAGATAGTCATGATATGTTTGGTATAAATAAAAAGTTATTTATTAACTAAGATACAATAATATATTAAAAAGCAATTATATATAAAAACCATTATATATAAAACAATTCAACAAATGGGATGGCGGTGCAAGGGAATAATCACAAAGTTAATTAAATTCCATCTACTATACAAGAAAATAATTATCAGTATAATACGTTCACCAAGAGGTGTACTTAGTGCTCTAAAAAGTTTTTTAGTCCTTTCCCAAATGGGAAAATAGGGAAACAGGATATCAGTCCAGCAGGTCAATGGCATAGAGGTTGGAGGAGAGTTCTAACGCATTTGGTCCAGCTATTGACTTCTTCAAAGGGAGTAAAGTAGTCTATTTAGCAGTTAAGCCCACACACACATATATACACACACTCACACATACAGTGCCTCGGCACACTCAACATTTAAGGTGGCTCAGGCTGGTGCTGGAGTTCTCCTCCCCTGCTCATGCTGCTGGCTGGCCTGGCACTGGCTGTACACTGTACAGTACAGTGCCGTGTAGCTCTGCCCCCTTTCCAGACCTCTGGCTGCACTGCTGGGCTGGAAAAATACTTGGGAGCCTGACAGGGGGTGGGCTGAGGTTACACACCCCCTGTGCTCCCAATTCCCCCTGTCTTCATTTTGCTCCGCTGGACCGGGGCTGCACCACACAGTAGTGAGGAAAGTGAAAGTAAACTACTGCCGGACACTACAAGTTTGCTGCTGCAGCTGCAGGGGGTAGTCCCTCCTCTGCTCCTTCAGGTAGCGACTTTCTAATGTTTGGGAGGAGCGAGTGCGCTGGCCAGATCTGTCACTCTGGGGAAGTGGTGCAAGCAGAAAAAACGACTTAGTGGTACTGTGCTGTGCGCCGAAGGCGCGTGGCGAAAAATGGGCGTGGTTAGGACATGGTCATATGACACAAGGGGAGTGACTACATGACAAAACTTTATGCTCCCAGTGCCAGATATGCCCCCCACAGTGCTAGGTATGCCCCCAGTGCCACACATATGCCCCACAGTGCCAGATATGCCCCCACAGTGCTACACATATGCCACCACGGTGCTAGTTATGCCCCCAGTGCCATATATGCCCCCACAATGCCACACATATGCCCCCACAGTGCCACACATATGCCCCCACAGTGCGAAGTATTCCCCCAATGCCAGATATGCCCCCACAGTGACATATGCCCCCACAGTGCGAAGTATGCCCCCAATGCCAGATATGCCCCCACAGTGCCACACATATGCCCCCACAGTGCGAAATATGCCCCCAATGCCAGATATGCCCCCACAGTGACACACATATGCCCCCCCAGTGCAAAATATGCCCCCAATGCCAGATATGCCCCCACAGTGACACATATGCCCCCAGTGCGAAATATGCCCCCAATGCCAGATATGCCCCCACAGTGACACACATAAGCCCCCACAGTGCGAAGTATCTCCCCAATGCCAGATATGCCGCCACAGTGCTAGTTATGCCCAGAGTGCCAGATATGCCCAATAATGCCACACATATGCCCCACAGTGCTAGTTATGCCCCCAGTGCCAGATATGCCCCATAATGACACACATATGCCCCCACAGTGCTAGCTATGCCCCCTCAATGCAACACATGCCCGCCACATATGTCCCCACAGTGGCAGAAGCCAGCAGCAGCAGCGGCACAAGTTACTCACCCCCTGCCACTTAGATATACGCGCATGCGCATGAGACACTTTCCAGGGTATTTATTATGGCGGTACGGGGTACCGGCACAATATGTTTTACCAGTACGCCGTACCACACCGTACCGCCATACTTACAGCCCTGCTCTGCGGTAGATTTATTAAGCTCGGGAATGATAAACTGTCTGTTTTTTATCACTGACCAATCAACTCCTACCTGTCATTTTTCAAATGAAGCCTTTAACTTCACAGTTAGGAGCTGATTGGCTGGTGATAAAAACCAGATAGTTTATACCTTCACCGAGCTTAATAAAGCTACCCCTCTGTGCTGGGCGGAGTCATAGAGTGATTCCGCCCAGCGTTATACACAAACTCACAGATTGACAGTTCTGGGCTAAGATATATATATATTCTGGGCTAAGATATATATATTCTGGGCTAAGATATATATATATATATATATATATATATATATATATATATATATATATTCTTATCGCTGATAAAAAATTACTTAGAGATCATAAAAAAAAAAAAAATTATGAAAAAGGTAAAATGCTTGAAAAGCAAATCTATGAACAACTAAAAGAAACCACAAATTCTATTTAAAATTTTATTCTTTTTTTGTTTTGTTTTGTAAAAACTTAAAGGAGAAACAGACCTTAAATATGTATTTCAGAATGAAATCAGTGTGCACTGCAGATCATAGAGGAGAAATCATGAATGACAGTAGGCGCTTGTGGACCTATTTCGCTATATGGGATTAATCCTCACAGAATAGTTCTTAACCCTTGGAGTGCCAACGTTGCTGTGAGAGATGTGCAAAATATCCACAAAAAATGCCAGGTCCCTCACTGACAGCGACTGTGTTTTTTGGGTGCAATATTTAACTAATACTTCTTTCACACTGCAGCTCTTAAATGGTAAGTTGCTTTTTTTTAGCCTGTTAAAAGGGGTAGAGCTGCAGTGTGAAAGCTCCAGGGTGCTTTAACCGTTTAACAAATACCGGTATTTGTTAAAAGGTTAAAAAGCAGGGTCCTACCCATTTCAGAGACTTTATTTGCTAGTGTTTCTATGGCTTAAAGCGTGTTCCTTGGGGGTTAAACGGGTTGAATGTGTGAATGGTATTAAATGCTATTTTAAATGGTTTTCACCTGCAATGGGAAAGGGGTTTAGTGGCTCAGACCGTTTCGAAATACCAGGTCTTAGACGAACTTTTAGGCAACGTGAATTCAGCATTAACTTCAATTGACTTCCGATCATTTGCCGGCAATAACTAAAGTGATCCATATTCCTCGGCTACTGCCCTGACATTGTTTAGCAGATATTTTGCACATCTGTCACAGCAACATTGGCAGTTAAAGGGTTAAATGATACCAGGTGCCAATGAAATAACAAGGCCGAGATGGTTTCAGGAAAGGAGAGTCCCAATTGTGTCTCCGTCCAAAGCCCCCTCCTGTGGAATCCTTTTGATTAGATTAAATTGATGGATTTTCCAAGCCAGCATGTGAATAATCAGGCTGGTATTGTTCTTTGGCACGATGTCACCAGCGAACAGGGCAGTGCACCTGATAAGGAGAGGAAGGGGAAAGTTGAATGCATAATAATGGTTAAATTCAGTACAATGGGCCTGATTCAGAGTGGGTTGCAGTTTTTCGAATCCTGGCAAAATTACAACCCATGGCAAGCCAGGGGAATCGTCCAGCACAGAGAAAGCACCCCCCCTTGCGTGCGCATGCTGGGTCCCGTGCCAGCATAATTTTGTGCGCATATCGCTAAAGTATAAAGTGCGAGGACCTGGCTATGTGATGTCATGCACCAGAGTGGTCCAAACATGTCCGCATTGTCCAGACCTCTCCCCCGCCCACCCATTGTGTCGCCGCCTATAAAACTGCTATCGGCTGTGATTGGCTCAAGCAGGCACGCTCCATGTGCGGAAAATGCTGAATAAGGATTTCCGTACTTCTCTGTCTGGGTCCGAATAAGGTTCAGCATTTTAAAGACCCAATAATTTACCCCAAAGGGACCTTAAAACACCTATGGGTGTCCACTTGGAAATAGGATAATAGGGGAGGTGGGAGGATCAGTGGTTGTTGTTGGGGACAGAAGTATTGGTAGTCATTGTTGCAGCTTCTGCCAATACCAGCAGGACAGCATCAAACTGTCAGTGATTGACAGTACAATGCCATATGGAGGCAGGGGGTTCTTAAAAAGGAGGCATGTCACCAGTGTTGTGGGAGAAGGAAGAGGCCAAGGCAAGGATTTCGGCAAGAGATCTCTGGCCTCTGTGTAACAGTTATGGCGGCCGGAAAGCAAGAACCCATTGGTCAAGCAGCCAACCAATGGTTTTGGATTTGATCTGATACTACTTTTCGGATCAGTACTGTAGCAGGAGATGGAAGCCCTGTTGGTCCTATATCCTGTCCTATATTTTATTTTACAGGTCATCGGTAAAAATAAAGCTGGATAAATCCTCCTTAGAAATCAGTTTTCTCCCTATAAACCCTCTTCTGGGGATCCTGATGGAACACAAGTCAATCTGATATTAATAAGTCTGCATTAGTATGGAGCACACGGCACAAGCAGCTAATGACTGATTGCATGTTTGGCTGCACTAAGAGATAGGTAACGTCGTTACAATAACCCAGAATAAACAGTATTTTTCCCAGGTGACTTTGAGATTTTAAGCTCGATTAAAATCAAAGCCGTTTACGAGGCTTGGTATCTAGGGACGGCGACGAGCTGATGTAAAGGCTTTAATAAAATGACAGCAGTTATCATAGGCAAACTTATTACATGAGAAGTTAACAGTCTAATTAAAAACATCTTTTGCATTCATTTATTGTTATTTTAGTGTTATTGTATTATATCAATCGTTCTGTAGCTTACCGTTTGGATATGTAAATGCAGCAGAATGTAGGGTCGAAAGTGAATAGGATGACCATGATTGATCGACAGGCACAAGGGTGACATGGGGAAAAGGTTGACACATACTGTACTAGGTCAAGACAAAGAAAAGGTCGACACAAGCAAAATTGAGACGTGCGTTTTCCACTGGGTTATCTGTCGACAATGGACCGCCAATTAGTGTAACGCACTTTGTTCAGCACCATTCAAAATTAAAGTCCATGTTTATCATAATGCATGAAAAAGTCTAAATAAATAAATTGGTAGTTGTGTAGTTTCACGGCAGCAGGCTACGCTACGTTTTCAGCGTAGGCTGAGCTACTTTGTCAGCGTAGCCCAACGGCTGCATAGCGTAGTCAGCGTAGTGTCTCCGTGGTAGCCCTGCGTAGTCAGCGTAGTGTCTCCGCGGTAGCCCTGCGTAGTCAGCGTAGTGTCCCCATCAGGCAGCTAGTCACCGTACTTTCCCCGGGAGCTGCAGCTCTGTCCCCTGTGTTCCTGGCAAGCCTAGTGAGCGCCTCTCACACAGCGCCGGTAACCGGGAGATTTTAGCGGGACAGTCCCAATTATTAGGGCCTGTCCCGCTGTCCCACCCGCGGGCGGCAGTGTCCTGCGGTGAGGGGGGGCTGTTGGGAGTCCCCCCTGTCGGCTGCTAAGCAGCGGGGAATAAACGCTGTGTCTATTCCCGCAGCCAGGGGGCTAGGGGCATGGCTAGAGGCTCACAGAGCCTCTGGGTCATGCCCCCATAGCGGCAAAATGGGGGCGTGGCCTCGCGGGAGAGCCACGAGTATAGGCCATGCCCCTAAATTAGGCCACGCCCTCCTAAATTTCCTGCGCTCATCAGCAGTGTCCCGGGTGTGGGGACAAGAAAGGTGGGAGGTATGATTTTGCTTTAACAAACCAACCACAACGAGGCCCTTTATCTCTCTCCAAGGCTTAATACCTAGACCCCATAAATTGTTGACAGCGCTTAATGATCAGTGACTGTGAAACATGCAATAGAATCGCTACAAAGCAGAGGATATAGATAAGATAAATATAAAATAAAGCAGGATTAATGGTTTTCAATGTTCCCATTCAAACCAAGTCCAATCATGCAGCGCTTGTTCTGCACATCATGAGTAGTTCCCGAACAATCAGATCTTGTCCATGAACCATCGGGTTTGTATATGAATCAAAATCAGGCCCTAAGTCGCACGTCTCGCACCCTTTCAGTTGCAAATGGGAGATGCAACTTACGGCCTAGTGTAAGTGCCAGTCGTAGTTAAAGGGTTAAACCCAGATGCTGTATGTAACTGATCCCCTATTGTTGGAAATGACAAGAACTATTCACAAACTTCCTAGTTCCTGAGTTGGACAGGAGCCTGAGCTCTTGATTCACCTGCACTAACAATAGATCTGTTACTTGTGCTGGCCTTAGCTGTCCAGAGGTTAATTAAAATGACGATATTAATGGCTCGACTGCTATGTCCTCAGCGCCCATAAATTATTATTTCTTTTTTTCTTTATTCGCAAAGGAAGCGATGTGTGACATAATGTTGGCAATCCGGACGGACAGCCGCTACGCCGTGCAAGAGATCCGCTCTCTGAAGCCAGAAGCTCAGCTGCTGTTAGCTGATTGGTTGTATGACCACTGCAGGACATCGCTAGCAGAACTGTTCAGTGCCAATAAGGATGTCCAGAGTGACCCTGCATTTAAGGACCTGGAGCTCATTGCGGAATCCCTGCTGGAAATAGATGAAACACAAGCGAAGGTTCACATATTGTACACAGATATCCTTATTATAAAGGGTAAGTGATGTGGCATCAACAAATCGTGCACAAGTGATGTTAGTGGATACATATGATAACCATGGCTTCCCAACACATAGATTTCTTGCAGGGTCTCTATGAGTGACCTAACCCTCTCACGCTACCCCCCTAACTCTCCCAAACCTGCACAGCCTGACCCTAACTCTCCCCGCTAATGCCTAACCCTAAAGGTCCCCTTACACATCACAATTTTGGGCCAATTTCAGCACCGTATAAATCGGGTGAAATTGGCCCAAAATCAGATGTTTGTGACATCTGATCCAATCTGATGCGTGTTCGCGTGCGCATCGGATTGGATAAGGGGGTCGGACCAGGTGAACATAAGATATATCGGAATCTGACACATCATGGGCACATCGTGGGTGCTTTTTAGCACCCACAATATATCTATATGTAGGAATGCTGGTACCTCCTTCTGGTGCCCTCCCAGTAGCATCAGCTGGAACACATGTCTACGGAAGGGCCTGGCGCAATGGGAAAGAAAAGGCAGTGATGGACGGCAAGAGAAAACAGCAGCTGCAGCGCCCCACATTCAAGAGCCAGTGACAGAGGAATATTAACCCCCATTCCCTTCCATCTAAACCTAACCCCCACCTGCAGCCTAACACTATCCACCTCTTCTAAGTGCCTAAACCTAACACCCCTCCTCATAGCCTAACCCTAACCTCCCCCTCCCCGCAGCCTAAACCTAACACCCCCTCCCCGCCGCTTAACCCTGACCTCACTCTCCCCACAGCCAAACCCTAACCTCCACCCCCCACACAACCTAACCCTAAGTTACTCAATGGTGCCTAAACTTAACCCACACCCCCCTTCCCCAGCCTAACCCTAACCTGGCTGTCCGGAGAATTCTCACATTTCACTATGCACCCCTGGACTCCCAAGAGAGTAGACACCCGACCGGACCCTGCTCACTTAGGCAAGTTAACCGTGGCCAGTTTGTGGACTTGATGATGTCACATGCAGTAAATTGCATCATAGTGCCCCCCCATAGAATTCTGCAGTTTATGTCACTGCATTAAAGGGTAGGGCTGCTAATGACACACGCCACAACCAGCAATGTTACTCTTGGGTAGCAAAAGCAATTTGTTGGATAACCATTGATGGTCACCATCAATGGTACCATTGATGATTAACCTTGATTTTAGTAAGCCGTCAACAGTGGAACCATCAATGGTATCACCTACTGATGGTCATCCCTGCTCTATTAATCAGCAGTCCAGTCGGTAGTATGAGCAGGGCTCTGTGGGACACATTGGGGTTGGAACAATGCTCTGTGTCATGATACCAAACAGAAGAGAAAGATAAATTTGGGGGGGGGGGGGGGCGACACCCTGATGGTGGAACACCATTTCTCCATCATCGATGGCAAAACCGTCTACCATTGCTGATTAACCATTGATGGCCATCCCTACCCGTGGGGTTCACCACCATTCCTGGCAGCAGCAATATTAGCATCCCTAGCCCAGCAGAATTGTGTAGGCATCTTACTGCCAAGCAGGGGAACCTTGATGGTTGTGCGGTGACGGTGTTTTGTAGCCCATCAGCTCTTGGTTAGGATCCTGGTGAAGACCAGTCACCAATTAGGCTTTGTTCCCCAGGTGAGCCAACACCAACTGCTGGTGGCATCACAGTAGCTCTACACCCAGCAATGTTACCCACAGTCTGTGGGCAGTAAAACCTGGAGGGTTGGTATGGGCTTACATGGATGCTGCTAAAAGAATGGCAGAGAAAATATATATTTGCTTGCTCTAATTCTAAGAGTAGATCTGCTTTCTGCAATAAACTAAATGTGCAAAAACACATGGCAGCCGATGAGTCATTCACCACAAAATCAGATGACCAGATGAATGCCATAGCTGGGTTTAACCACATTTTGTCAGCAGTTTGTCATGCACAGACATAACTACTCCTCACCTCCATGAAGTACTGCCAGTGACCACTAGAGACCACTCGACGGACTAAATTCATAACAGAAAGTAGCTATTAGTTTAAAACTTGCTGGATATGGAAAGAGGGAGCCTTTAAAGACAGAGGGGGAGATTCTGTAAAGCAGAAATGCGGTAAAAAAACCATTTTCGGGGTTTTTACCGCATTTCTATATGCTATATGGCCCCTCCACAGTGCCAGCGCTGCGGAGGGAATCGCCAGCAAAAGCTGGCGATTCCCTGCAGAAGCCTATGGGCTTCTTACCGCAGCGCTGTTTGAGGGATCCGTCACGGATCCCTCCCAGCATGCCCTGCGGCCGGCGCGTCACTCTGCGCATGCGCAGATGGACTCCCGGGTCACAGACCCGGAAGTCCAGCACCGGCACCGCATCGCATGAAAGAGCTGTCCCTTGCGTTAATAAAGGCATATGTTACAGCATATGCCGTTATTAATAATGCGGTAGCCGGCGATAATGGGTTACAACATCCCGCCCAGAGATTGAAGGTAGAACCAGACAGGGACCCCCCCCCTCAAAGTGCGGGTTCACCCGAACGGGCTGCGAATGCATGTTTTGCATAAACATCCTTTCGTATGCCTCAGGTAACCGCCCACATCTTTGTGGTGCATGCATATAAAAGTGACTTTAAAGGCACTTACATATGCGTGCACGCTGACACGGATATGGGTGGGCAGCTGACATCCGGTGATGTCAGCTGCCAGCTCCCCGCACCCGCGTCACTGCCTCATTACCATGAGAACGTCCAAAGTTCTCATGGGAACGCCCACGGAATGCTGGATGTTCCCATGTGGTAATGGGGCAGCCCGGCACCCCCCGCCCATCTCCGCCAACCGTCATGGCGAACCAAAAGTTTGCGCATGCGCAGACGCGCAACATCGGTCCTCCATGCGAATGCACAGAGGACCAAATGGATTTTAATAACCTCCTTTGTGCGCTAAAAACTGTCACAGCTCAAAGTCAATGTAAAAACTGCCACAGCTCAAAGTGAAAGTACATTGTAGAAGCAGTCATTATGACAGACTTTTAACTATTTCTCCTATAGCACTTCTACCGGTTTTCCGAAGCAGTGCTGTACTGTAGGTACCAGCAATATTTTCTCATTTTTATGCCCCCAATGTACATGCTAGATGTCTACCACAGCGATATATTGTCCATTGGGCTTAATTCCATTTTATTAGCAATGGAGTGATTATCGTCAAACTGCACATGAAGTGTGATCGCATTGCGCACATGCAAGGGTTCCGTTGCGATCCCACTTCCACTAAGAACTTAAATAAACAATAAACTGTTTTTAGGTGGTAACGGGGAGTTTGCTGTATATTTCCCATGTAGGTAACATTGAGGCAGATGTTCAAACCAGCGTTAAGTGCATATGCTGCACTTAATGCTGGTTAACTGGTGGGGATTACGGTTAGCGGCCATGCAATGTATTAAAAGCCGCCTATGCGTTAAATTCCCCTGGCCACTTCACCAGCTCAGGGCTAGCATTGTCCTATCCCCACTGCAGGGACAACGCTAGCCCTGCTGCTGGCTCCAGGCTGCGCTGGAGATCTTGTGCATGCCCATTACAGCCGCCCAAGGGGAAAGGGGGATTGCGCCTGTGCAGGGATGCCAGGGGCGCAGATAAGAAGAGCCATAGACACAGGACTTAACGGCTCTCCTGATCGGCAGGGGAGAGGTTGATACATCAGGATGTAACAGGTGTCCGCTTCTCCTCGTTATGCAAGAGCAGCGGGACTCAGAGCCGGCCCTAGCCTAAATTATGCCCTAGGCAAGATTTTGACTGTTGCCCCCTAGCACCGCCACTAGTTCCGTCTCTGACCCTGCTCCCCTTTCCCAGCACCATTAACCCTCATCATAGCAGTCATCATTTTGGTGCCCCTACCCGCAATATTTTAAATAGAAACAGCGCACCCATTCGGTGCGCAGCCCAAACAGGGGTGTGTTCTTGCTGGAAAGGGGCATGGCCACACAATAGTACCCCCAATTCAAATTATGCCACACAGTAGTGCAACTTTATTCACATTATATCATGCGATGGTGCCCCTTATTCACGTTACATCACACAGTAGTACCACTTTACCTTATATACACTTTACCTTATATACATCATATTATTCACAATATACCCTTAAAAAAAAATCCTGAAAAAATATTGTATTTTAAGCACCTCCATGGCCACACTGCAACCCAGCAAAAAGCAGTGTGTGCTGGGCAGAGGAGAAGAGCTGCAGCTGCTGCTGTCACTTAAGGGGATGGGCCCTTCCATCAGACTTTGGCCTGGGTCATTTGTACCCCCCACCCCTTTCTCTCTGCACCCCTGATAATACCACACTGTAATGCCCCTTACACACATTATTAATGTCCTTATAACCATAATGCCCCTTACACATTATGCCAACCTTTATTAATGCCTTTCATACACATAATGACACACATAATGCCCCTTACACGTCACACATTTTTAATGGATTTATACATGACACACATAATGCCCCTTACACGTATGCCAAACACTATTGCACAACCACCCCACCCGCAGACAGGACTCGCACAGCCACTAACACTGTGACCTCTGCTTGGATACAGATGTTTCCTCATACATCTTGCCTCAATAGGCCATGCAGCTCCTGGCCAGTTCTGCTAATGTTGTGTGCCTTTTTTGCTGAAAATGTGTCTTATTTACATTGTTATGGCCAGCACACACAAGGAGCTTCTGATGTTTAAAATGATATGCAGCATGCCTATATTCTGTGTGCGACTGTGGCTGTACCTGCATATACGGAATGCTATGTTACAGTGATTTCCATGAATACACTATTTTATATGCAGATACAGTCTCACTCACGCACAGAATATAGGCATGCTGCATATTGTTTTAATCAGTAGAAGCTGCTGATGCCCCTAGGCATTCCAAATGCCCTAGGCAATTGCCTAGTTGGCCTATGCCTAAGGCCGGCTCTGGCGGGACTCGTTATTTTTAAAATGTTATAGTACATCTGCCCCACTGTATTTAACCCTTGTATTTTATCCACAGAGAACTATGAGGAGGCCTTCACCCACCTGAAACAGTCTTTCAACAACAGCGCTATTGATGAGACTGCTAAAGCACGATACGGGATTCTCCACGTCAAGTGCCGCAACGTTCTCGCAGCCGCACAGGAACTTTCCACCTTAGCTGGGAGAAACCCTGGTGAAGTGGAGATTCTTGTGAAGCTTTTGGACAAAAGACAACGACAAAGCCTGTCGCAGGTAACAATTCCCCTTTCTTGCCAGCTGCAATGCCTTGTATGCAGGAAACATTTGTCTTCTCACTAACGAAGCATGAAGTGGTGTATTTATCACATATTTTTTCCATAATTGTAGAAACAGCAGCGTCAACATAATTGTATAAATTGTTACTGTGTACTAATTAGCGGTGTAGACTGCAGTCCTGGTTATTGTCAATAGGGACTAGGGTCAACCCCTATGTACTAAACCCTAAAAAGCAAAGGTTTTCAGAGGTTGGCGAGCTAGTTTATGCCATCCTCAGGGGGTGTACACCTCTTTATGACTATGGGGGCATATTCACAGGGAAGGGGTCTTATGATCTCCAGAAACTGCCATTGTAAGCAGGTGCATTGTCAGATTCCCAGGATAAATCCCTTTGTACATACAGTAGTGGGGACATTTTCATTGAAAATTTAAATATTTGTCATGATATTGACAGTTAATAATAATAACATTGCCACCATTATGATTACATAGTCCACTATATTTATATCTGAGAAGGAAAAAAGGTGAAACCACAAAGCTTGCACATAAGTCAGTGATCCATGTAAGCACTGCCACTGAATCAGAGGCAGAACTCTGGGAGGCAATGGAGTCATCTGCCGCCGGGCTCCTGCTCCCCAGGGGGCACCTCTCCTCCCCCTGGAAGTTTAAATCAGTTATTTAAAAGCCAACGATAATGCTTCTGTGGCTGAGTTCTGAAATATATATGTGTTCTCTATCTATCTATCTATCTATCTATCTATCTATCTATCTATCTATCTATCTATCTATCTGAACAGAAATATATATTTTGTATAAGGTTATATAGGGTTGTATGTGTGTGTGTGTGTGTGTGTGTGTGTGTGGGGGGGGCGCACCAATATATATCTTGCATCCGGGCAACTGGAACGAACTTACGCCACTGCACTGAAGGGTGTAAATTAGAAACAATACAATACATATCCAATAGAAAGGACCTGACTCACTACATACAGACAATTTCATGTATAATATTTATCAATTTGTTAAAAGCCATCTCTGAAAAATCCATAGGCAACTATGCAGTTGTTCAATATGTCAGGTAACAAGACCTCTCATGTGTGTAATGTTCTCTATTTCTTTCTAATTTCCCAGAGCAGGTAGGTCACTGTTTCCCCTAACAGCCATTCCAGGCCTGGCCAACCTGTGGCTCTACAGATGTTGTCAAACTACAAATCCCATCATGCCTTGCCATTGTTTTGCTATAAGGGAGTGTTAAAACTGTGGAAAGGCATGCTGGGATTTGTAGTTTCACAACATCTGGAGAGCCACAGGTTGGCCTGTCCTGCATTAGACTGTGCCTCCCATCAGTGACACTGTTCCAACCAGTGGCATCAAGAGGGGTACTTACTACAAGGGTCCCGGTCTGCAGGAGGGGCCTGGGTCCCACCCCTCCCTCCCCCTGTTGCAGGGAGCCGGGGCAGTGGGGAGAGAGATGTCAGGCTGCCGCCGCAGCACAGCCTCTCTCCCCAGCTCAGCACCCATGGTCCGAACACCAGGTGTAAGATGTTTGTGCTGAGTGTATAATAACCATTTACAAAAAGTGGAACGTGCAATCTGATTTATACCGGAACACTTTTTAGTACCGAACTGTTTACATACCTCTCAGTTGGAGCGGATATGAGCTCACCATGACCTGTAAATAATGTTATGTTGTACTAAGCATTATAACATATCAGCAGACTGGAGAGAAGAAATAAGCATTCATGTTGGTGTCTGGTGAGGTGAGGTGATCTCACAAATTCTCACATCAAAGTAAATATTTGCTGAATTTCCAGAATTTTTGTTTTAATGAAATGTCCCCATTGAGGCTGATAAAACATATGTGAGAGGACATTGGGAAAGAATCAGGAGATAGTATCATTAACATTTTTTTTCAATGACTTATTAATGATGTTTATGAGAAACATTTATTACCGGGAGTAGTTCCAGCTGATTACTGTAATTGGGAAATAGGAATTGTACATGAACCCATACGTGTAAATTTACTAAGATGGGAGGACTACTGTACCTATCATTTACTCTCCCCAATGTCCACAAGACTATCGGATTTGAGGCCAGATTCTCTAAGCTTCAAAAGTAATAAAATGGAGAGTGATAAACAGCCAGCCAATCAGCTCCTGTCAGACATTTTTCAAACACAGTCTGTGACATGGCAGGTAGGAGCTGATTGGCTGGCTGTTTCTCACTCTCCATTTTATCACTTTTGAAGCTTAGAGAATCTGGCCCTTGGTGAGCTCTTCCCTTCTGCCCACTTTCCTGTATACTGAATATGCCCTATTATTGCATCATTGGGGTCAAACTACCACTATAGAATGCCACAAATTCTGCCATTGTACAACAGGAGGTCACAATGGGTGACACCGTTCATAGCACCACCTCTAGGGTTGACCACCCTCAACTGTCATCTATGGTTTAGCTTTGTGCATGTGCAGACCTGAGATCAGATTTAGTCATCGGTATTCTGCCACAGATCTACACCAGTGGTGCCTCCACCATCAGACTTTCACTGCTTGCTTTTCATTGAAGGTCAATAGCCATCCCTACAGACTTCCCACCTTCACCTCCCACTCGACCTTGGTAAAAAGTAAGCAAGTGTTTATTTAATCTAGTCCAGGGCTTGCTATCAAGTGTGCATGCAAAAAGAACCAATTTTTGGTAGCCATAAGGGAAACGTCGTATGGGAAAATGTGTTGGGTTCGGATAGATCAGAAACACGATTTAGATGGTTCTCTTGGTTGCAGTTGGGACTGTTGGCCACTTATACTGAAGAAAACTTGTTTGTTCTCGTGAAGTTGGAAATTTATTGCATGACTCTCCCACGCTATCATATATGAGGGTTCCCGCTTGTATGTATAATTGCCTGTCCTCTCCTATTATACAGTAATACATCTACATGTAAAATAAATGTATTGCAGTATGTGCGTCTTTACTTCTCAGGCGTGTAACCGTGCATTAATCTCCCAGTGACGTACGTAGAGCTGCCTAAAGTGCTATCTTATATCCCTCTGTGTAAGTGAATTTTCGAATTGCTTTATTTGTTACTCGTCAGACACAATTTAATTGGCCATTAGGCTTTGTGGAAAGGGTACTTAAAGCTAAATTAACCTTTCAGAGAACCCAAACAAGTTGTTGTTGACCAGGTGCTCGTTCTGATCCTGAGCCAAAACATGAATGCCTCTATCCCCTTGTGTGTCTATTTATCATAGTAGTTCTGCACATGTTGATGAACTATATCTGCCAGCTTGCTGACAAAAGAGCCATTGGCTGCCTGGTTCTTCAAAAATACAATTGGGTCAGCAATTGTTTCAGGACTAAAGACGTATGGCTGTTTATCATTTGCAATGGATGTCTTGGGTTATAGAACAGTGTTTTATTATACTATGATTTATAGCAGCTTACTGCGCATTTATGATTATTGTTGTTATATTCGGTACTTGTGTATTATCTGGGCGCCCAACATTTTCATCATAGGGCATTGTACAACCAAAAATTGGTCGCATTGCATGCCATGCCAGCCCGATAGTGGGGGTATGAAAAGGTCCGAGGATGCGTACATCCGCCCCTCGTGGGCTCACTGCACTCGCATGCTTCGGGTTGGCGTTGATAGTGTGCTGGTTGTGGGCCTTGTGGACACATTCACACCACCAACATCATTCATCTGACACAGTAATGACAACAGGTGTTAACGGTGAACTGTATTAATCAGGTAATGATTAAATAGAACAATAAATATAATTTAAAAAGAACAATAGCAAAAGCAATGACAGGCCAATTAAATTACAATAAATATACCATGAACAATAAAGATAAAGAAAGATAAATAGAAAGATAACGATTAAATTCAACAATAAATCTCATTAAAAATCACCAACAGTCAATTTTACTTAGCAAGTAGAGTCAATGCATGTAAGATGCGTTCGAACGGGGTGTCACGTGCCAGGCATTTCCGCCATACGAACTCCTGCATGTAGGAATTGAGGTTCTGGCGAGCTGTACCCCGTTGGCGCTCAATGTTTTGAGTGTGAGCTCCACTCTGTGGATCAATAAAATGATATCGATGGTTGATGCAAGCGTGGTCCAGTTCTTCTGTGCTGAACGCACGCCAGCAGTCACTGAAAATGGTGGTGCCGGGCTCTATATTGGCAATGATTGCCACCATAAGTGTAGAATCGTCCCGTTGCGGCACAGGGGTCATAAAGCATTCACCAGTTTCCCTGGATATTCCGCTGAACACCCACTTCTGTGGGAGTACACGACCCACATTAGCCTGTCCTCTGACAAACAGAGTCTCGTCAATTTCGACGATCTGTCTCGGGCCCCCAATGCGGCGCTGCGGCTGTGCCAGTAAATGAAGTTCGCATGCCTCCCACATTAAGGCGTTATACATTACCACTGTCTTATTAGACATACATATATTGTGGGTAAACCGATTTTTTTATTTCTGAAATGTAATTTCATGGCTGTTCATGTTCTTTGAGGGCAGATTTCTCTGGAACCAAATGGCCCAGTTTCAAGGGACCAAAATTATTCAAAGCCCGCATAAAATTTCTTCAATATGATACTAGTCTCATGTAAGTGGTTCTGTTGGTTCCGGAGATATAGCTGGTTAAACGATCTAGCCGGTTAAAGGGGGGGTTCTCTCCCCTTCTTACCAGAAAATGCAGGGTGTAAAAGGAGCCAGCCCAGGAATATCCCTGCATAATCCTGTGACCATATTCCCGGGTAAGTCCCTGCATTTTCTGGTGTGAAAGGGGTATTATTTCAAATAGCTGGGACCTGCAGTGCTCTGAATTAGAGATGAGCGGGTCCGGATCCCCGAGATCCGACAGATCCGAATATCGGGGATCCGGGCCAGATCCGAGCCGGCTCGGGTGTTCCCGCCTGAATTCCGGACCAATAACGAGGCCGAACGTCATCATCGCGCTGTCAGATTCTCGCGGGATCTTATAAAAGACGCACGCGCGCCCGCCATCTTCACTCCAATCTTGGAGAGGGAAGAGGGTGGTTGGGAAGCTCCGTGTGCTCCGTGCTGTGCTCTGTGCCATGTGCTCCGTGACCTGACCTGTGCCCTCACTGCCCTGTGCTGTGCTCCGTGCCATGTGCTCCGTGCTGTGCTCCGTGACCTGCCCTCACTGCCCTGTGCTGTGCTCCGTGCCATGTGCTCCGTGCTGTGCTCCGTGACCTGCCCTCACTGCCCTGTGTTGTAGACTTGAGAGTCAGTGACTGTTTAAAGGCCTGAGCCCTGTAGTGTGATTTAACTAACTAGGTGCTGCAGTGCTCACACGCAGGGGCTGCAGTGTCCACTGTCCAGGGGCTGTCCTGTGGCCCGTGCCCTGTTGTGATTTATTTAGCCCTAAGCCCTGTGTTGTGATTTATTTTATTTAGCCCTGAACCCTGTGTTTTTTTTGTGATTTAACTAACTCAGTGCTGCAGTGCTCACACGCAGGTGCTGCAGTGCTGCTGAGTAGTACACTGTGTACAGGGGCAGCATTAATACAAGGGGCTGTGTCCAGTGTGACGGCCTATATCTTATCCATTGTCCAGTGTCACGAGTCACTCACGACATATATCCTGTGTCCTGTCCTGTGTGACGACTGACGACATATCCTGTGTCCAGTGTGACGACATATATCCTGTGTCCAGTGTGACGACATATATCCTGTGTCCAGCGTGACATATATCCATTGTCCAGTGTGACGACATATATCCTGTGTCCACTGTGACGACATATATCCAGTGTCCAGTGTGACGACATATATCCTGTGTCCAGTGTGACGACATATATCCTGTGTCCAGTGTGACGACATCTATCCAGTGTCCAGTGTGACGACAATATATCCTGTGTCCAGTGTCACAAGTCACAACATATATCCTGTGTCCAGTGTGACATGTAATGTGTGCCGGCATATATCCTGTGTCCAGCGTGACATATATCTATTGTCCAGTGTGACGACATATATCCAGTGTCCAGTATGACGACATATATCCTGTGTCCAGTGTGACGACATATATTCTGTGTCCAGTGGGACGACATATATCCAGTGTCCAGTGTGACGACATATATCCAGTGTCCAGTGTGACGACATATATCCTGTGTCCAGTGTGACGACATATATCCTGTGTCCAGTGTGACAACATATATCCAGTGTCCAGTGTGACGACATATATCCAGTGGCCAGTGTGACATCTAACCATTGTGTGACGGCATATATCCAGTGTCCAGCGTGACATATATCCATTGTCCAGTGTATAGGAGCTGTGTCCAGGGGCGGTGTCCAGAGGCTGTGTCCAGTGTGACGGCTGTGTCCATTGTCCAGGGGCTGTGTCCAGTGTGACGGCTGTGTCCAGTGTACAGGAGCTGTGTCCAGAGGCTGTGTCCATTGTCCAGGGGCTGTGTCCAGGGTGACAGGCTGTGTCCAGTGTCCAGGGGCAGTGTCCAGGGGCTGTGTCCAGGGGCAGTGTCCAGTGTCCAAGTGGCTGTGTCCAGTGTGACAGGCTGTGTCCAGTGTAAAGTAAGAAAAAGAAATAAAAGTAATAAATAAAATAAAAACACATTTTTGGAGGATGATGAAGTAGGAAATAGTGGGAGTGCTGAAGCTGCTACCACCAGTCATGACAAGGCCGATACCTCTTTGTATTTGCTGTTTGGAGCATTTCTCTTTTTTTGGGATAGTTTATTAAACTGACACCCTGTCTGCCCCTGCCAGGTTGGAAGTGTAAGGTCCACATGTATGTGATGCCGACTGCTGTCGCTTAGCTTAGTCATCCAGCTACCTCGGTATACCCTTTTGGCCCAACTACAGTAAATTAAAACAATTTTGTAAGCTGTGAAGTGATCAAAATTGACTAGAAATGAGTGGAAACTAATGTTATTGAGGTTAATAATACTTTAGGGGCAAAAACAGGCCCAAATTCTGTTATTTTAGCCATTTTTAGAATTTTTTCATAAAAATCCAGATCCAAAACCAAAACCCACAAGGGTGGTTTTGCCAAAACCAATCCAGATCCAAAACACGAAGGGAGATCCAGATCCAAAACCAAAACCAAAACCCGAAAAAGTGGCCGCCGCACATCTCTACTCTGAATACAGCCGTGCAGACCCCCCTGCTCTCTGCCCGGCCATGAGCATGTATTCCCCCTTGGCAATGAGCATGTAATCCCACATGGCAACGAGTATGGATCACCTGGCAATGAGTTTGGAAACCCCCCCCCCCAGCTCGGCCTAATGTATGGAGGCCATAACTCTCTCTATACATAATACATCAGCCCCACCTGCAGTGCACATGGTCTTGCCCATTTTGAGAACAAATTTGTAATGCGATCAGATCTGAATAAGGGCCAATGTGTAAGAGGCAAGTACAGTGTAAGGGGGTTACTATTGTGTTTCCTGATTTCATTTTTTTTAATGACTGGAATGCTGTCTCACCCCGCAAGTATCTTAGGACATCGGCGTCATGCGGGTGCACCTTTGGAGGGCATCCGGCAATATATCTCCCTGCATTTAGTTGAAAGTATTTACACAAATAGAGACACACCTGTAGATGCGTGTGGTAAAGAAGTCAGCGTGAAAGCCTGGACCTTTTACGACTTGTCTGAGAGGACGGCTATGCAGTACACGTGCCATTCCCTTTTGAACCTGAGCCAGTTGTCAGCGATGTTTTCGTTGAATACCAGCGGATCTATTCTTCTCAGTCCGTGTGCCATGTTCATCCCGCTTCTGACACCATGTAGAAGTCACAGACACCTGTGTAGCATGAAGGTAATGAGCGTCTTTACTTAGCATGCAGTAACAAACAACTGGAAGTGAACCCCCGTGCCACAGTAAGTGAGTCACCCGGCAAGACTACATCTTCCAAGATGCACGGCATGCATCTACAACACCCATGAGCAGACCACTCAAACAGAACACTGGTCACGCCCCCCACATTATTAGGTGCTGACCACAACCCCTATTATTGTGCATAATAGGCCCTTGATCATTTTCATCTCCAGGCCCATTCAGACCTTAATCTGGCACATGTTTCTAGGTGATGAGCGGGTTTCAGCAGACTGCGCAGCGCCACGATACCTCTGTGATACAGATCACATTGAGACACATGCATACCCTCCAATATCTGAAGAGCAAAAACCAGTACAAAGTTATAAAGGGAGCATGGCCATGGGTAAAGAGGGCATGGCCATGGGTAAAGGAGATGTGGCCACTCCCTCTTTCCCTATACTTACAATGGGCAGTTGGAGACCCCCCCAAAAAAGGTACAGGCCATAAAAAAACAGTACTGTACCTGCCAAAAAGATACAGTTGGAGGGTGTGCACATGCACTCTGCTTTTAAGGACTTTCGCACACGTTCAGTAGCAAAAAAAACCCTGAACTTCTGTCAGCAGCGGCATTGCATGCGGATCCGATGCAGGCCCTGTGTATCTTATCCTTAATAGACCTTTGCAGCCTGATCGCTATGTTTTATAGATCCCTATTTTATGGACCATGCTCTGTGTTTGCATACTGTGTTATTCTGCTGACACTGAAAAGGAATAGATTGTATATTGTGAAGAGAATGCGGTAAGGTGGCGGACATTTCCATCTCCGCCATCACTATAAAATGTAGATGCTGCATTTTATTTCCTCACACACCAGAGAACTCTGTAACTGTGAAATAGGTCAGCAGAAGATTGATCTGCAATAAATATTCCACAAATAGCAGAAACCAGATGAAGTAAACATTCCTGGAATAGAAATGAGACCACAGAGCGAAACCCTCACATTCTCAGCGGTGTGGAAAAGATCGCTGCTATCTGTGTGGTGTAAGGACTACACAGTGGCCCTTATTCTGTTTCACTCGCAAAGGCAAATTCCTTCTCAAATGGACAAAACCATGTGCACTGCAGGTGGGGCAGATGTAACATGTGCAGAGAGACGCACAGTTTGTTTTATCACTGAATCGGAATCTGCTGCCCTATATAAGAAACTGGAAATAAATCATAATAAATAAATAGTTGCCTACCCTCCTGAATTAGCAGCAATCTCCCTCTCTCCCTCATTATGGACCCCATACATCAGCAATTCATTGTGACAATCCTCAGATCTGGAGATGATTGTCACAATTAATCTTTATTGTGTGGGCTTCCCCTTTTGGCAATCCCAATCAACAATTAATAGGGATCGCCAATCGATTGCTGAATCAGATTTTTAAACATGTTTAATAATCTGGTATTATCTGCAGTTGTTTTTTATGTGTGTGGGCATTCCCAACTCGTCTTCTTTTTCTATTTACATTATGAAAAGAAGTAACATCTGAAATGACAATCGATTGATGTGATGTACGGCACTTTCCAGATATGAAGATGCAATCTTTAGATGGGAATAATCTGCCGATCACTGAAATAAATCTGTAATGTGTGGGCAAGTCAAATAGATTGTAGAAACCATTTATCTGGCCAAAAAATCACTGAATCTGGAAAACCATTAATTGTGATTGCTGATGTATGGGGCCCATTAGTCTAGAAATCTCCTTCATTTCACCTAGCTCACATTACACTCTTACATTTTTGGGTTAAAAAGTTATAAGAGATAGATACATTTACATTGAATCATCAGCACCATTTCCCAGCACTTTACCAATTATAGTAGCTCTTACTGACTGCTTTGGTTCTCATCTACATTTGGGAAAAAATTCCACTCAGATGTAGCAGTGCACACCCACGCTTCTAGGTGCCACATTCACAATCTCTTTTCATTATCTCTCCATATATGGAATTAGACACGCCCTTTGGGTGGAGCATGCCAACTATAATCTCCCTGTTACATTTGGGTGAGTTATTTTGTTTCTGTGCAGGGAAAATACTGGCTGCTTTATTTTGACACTGCAATATAGATCTCACTTTGAAGTAAAACCCCACCGAAATCTAATTCTCTCTACACGTTACATCTGCCCCCCCCCCCCCCTGCAGTGCACGTGGTTTTGTCCATTTGAGAAGGAATTTGCCTTTGCAAGTAAACCAGCAGAAAGGCCTCTGTGTGGAATTAATAGGCCCTCAACCATACAGATGTAGCTCTTTTCATCTTTGCAGGGGCTGGCAATTCCATCGCCAGCCCCCACCGGCTACCGCCAGGGGCGTGCATCATCGCCGGCTTCTGCCTGTTCACACATGCCGCGTTGCATCTGTCTGCATGCATCTCACAGACCCGGAAGCCCGGCCGCCCATCATTTCCCTTAACACTGCAGTCCCCGGGGCCAGTCACAATTACAAACAAATACCAATTGTGGGCGATCGACTCAATTTCTAAAGTAGTGACACATCACTATCCATACTGGGCTGTTACATGGAGATGCAGAGCAACTTAATGCTTCCGCCCTCCCCATTTACTAGCCTCAGCAGCCAAACAGCGATAGTAACTACTTCAATGGGCACTTTAACACCCAAGATTGATAATGCATGCATAAAAAATATATTCATGAACATATTCATGAACATACAGAGAAAAGAGAACACTGAAAATACACAGATATAATAAACCTCAGCCAGCAGAGATAACCAAATTCACATCAGTCTATTCCAGTTCAGCTTATCATTCAGGCCATCTGGGCGTGTGGTCCCTAACCTAGAAATCCAATTCTTCAATTCTAGAATTAGTCATTTTTTTGACCCTATCACCACCTCTCATGGACTCTTTAATATGGTCTATAATAATTTGAGAGAGAAAATGGGATGGTAAAATTCTTTGAAGTGGTGAGCTACAGGTCTATCAATCTGTATTCCCGAAGAGGAAAGACCGATGTCCGACCGGTGCATCTCCATACGATCACGGAAGGGACGCGTAGTTTGCACAATATACAGTAATACAATCCACATGGGCAAACAATTATGTATACCACATGGGAAGTTTTGCAAGTCAACACAAGCCTGATATCAAACATTTGATCGGAATGAGGGTGCTTAAATTGTCGACAGACCATCATATGTCTACATGTTGCACAGGAGTGGCAGCTGTAACAACCAGGAGGCTTAAAATAATTATTAACAGGTTTGGGCATCCCCATCACCGTTATATCAGTTTTTACGAGTCGATCTCTCAGGTTTGAACCCAATTTGAACGCAGCTAGCGGTCTTAGTGAATTCAGGCCAGGTAAGTCTGTATCACACTTAATTATAGGCCATAGGGCATTGGTAGCATACCGGATCACAGGACTACTAGATGAAAAAAAAACTAGACCATGGAAGAGTCGATGTAGGATTGCATTCTTTGGAAACAAACAGCTGCAAGCGTGACATACTTAAGACCTGAGTCTTCTGTTTCTCTAATAATCCCCGATCATAACCTCTATGTACAAACTTTTCTATGAGGTCATTGAGCCGGGTTTCAATGCCAGTGGCATCGCCCATTATTTTGGAGACCTGCATCATCTGTGAGAGTGGGAGACCACGTTTTAATGCTGGTGGGTGGTGTCTACATCCTTAAAAAATACATCCGTGGGAATTCTCCCCTCCTCTATCCTGATAGCGACATCTAGGAAATGGGAGATCGTACAACTACATGATGCAGTAAATGTAATAGTTGAGTCTCCAGAGTTGATGTTGGTTAATAGCTCAGAGAGTAGCGCTTGTCCACCCGTCCATAGAATAAAAATGTTATCTATGTAACGGGTGTACATTAACAAATGATCTCTGATCTCTTGCTTATTAAGAAACAGACGCTCCTCCTCCCCAAACAAGAAAATGTTGGCAAATGAAGGGGCCACAGCTGACCCCATAGCACATCCCCTTAATTCGAGATAATATGCCCTATCGAACAAGAAAAAGTTACGCTTAAGGGTTAATGCCAACAACTGAAGAAACAAATCATGGTCCAACAGAGTTGGATCCAGGTAATCATGGATAAAGATGCGTATAGCCTCCAAACCCCCATCATGTGGGATGGAGGTGTAGAGGCTACACACATCAAGGCACACCATTATCACTTCATCAGTCCGACACAACATTTGAAGAAAGCTGGTGGTGTCTTTAAGAAACAGACTTTTCTTTAGTCAAAAGGGGTTGTAATAAAGCATCCAGCAACTGTGCAAATATGGCTGATATAATGAGTTGCGTGCGGCGATGATAGGCCTTCCGGGGAAGGGGGGGGGGGGTTTGGGCATTCTTGTGCACTTTAGGGAGAGAATAAAGTACAGGAACCAAAGGCCTTTCACAGAAGATGGCCTTAAACACTTTTGCTGAAATCTTACCCTCATTCACAGCTTTCCTAAGTAATTCATGCAACTCTTGTTGATATACTGCAGTGGGATTACCTGGCAGTTTTCCAGATATATCACCATCAGCTAGATGATTATACAACTCTTTTCTATAATCTCGGTGTCATCATTGACTCCTCCCTCTCTTTCACCCCCCACATTCATGCTCTCTCACAGTCTTGCCGCTTTCACCTACGCAACATCTCATGCATCAGACCATTCCTCTCCACTGACGCGACCAAAATTCTCATTCACTCTCTTGTCATCTCCCACCTTGACTACTGCAACATCCTTCTCTCTGGGCTACCTCTCACCCGCCTCGCACCTCTCCAATCCATTCTTAACGCTGCTGCTAGGCTCATCTTCCTCTCCCGCCGCTCTACCTCCGCCTCCCCCCCTCTGTCTATCTCTTCACTGGCTCCCCATTCCTTTCCGAGTTCTCTTTAAACTCCTCACCACCACCTACAAGGCTCTCTCCTCCTCCACCGCTCCTTACCTCTCTTCACTGATCTCTATCCACACTCCCTCCCGTCCTCTTCGCTCCATCGCTGACCGCCGACTGACCTCTCACCTAATCACCTCCTCCCACTCCCATGTCCAAGACTTCTCTTGCGCTGCCCCCTGCACTGGAACAACCTCCCGCCACCCATCAGGCTTTCTGATTCCTTTACCTCCTTCAAGCGCTCCCTCAAAACCCACTTTTTTCGACTAGCCTATCCCTCCTCCTAACCTCTTTTGATCCTCCTATCCTGCCTCCGTTCCCCTCCGTTCCTACTTATCCTATTGTTTTTCGTTCGTCCACCCACCTATTTTTAGTATGTTAACTCTTATGAGTAGGGTCCTCCTTCCTCACGTACTCACCCTACCTCTTTACCTCACCTGTGCTCCTGTCCTGTTCTTCCCTTCCTCTACTTCATCTTCAGTCTCCTCGACAATTTTGACACCTACTTCTGAACTGATGCTGATTTTAGTTCTACCAGCTATACCCCTATTTATACTGGATTTTTCAACACACCCTGTACGTTACCTTGTAATTTGTTTTTTGTTTGCTATGTACGGCGCTGCGGACACTTTGCGGCGCCTTATAAATAAACGTACTACTACTATAATCTGTCATATCTTGCACGATAATGGCCCCGCCGATAAGGCCTGATAACTATATCATCATATTTAGACAGATTAGACAGAGCTGCAGATTCAGAGGGGGTGAGATTTGTATTAATTTTGGCAGGTGCAGCCACAAATTTAGACACAGATTGATCAATAACCGTCCAAAAGTTCAAATGGAAGCATTGGATGAGGTGGGGTCAAATGATGATTTAGATTTGGACTGAAGAAAACCCGCAAGTGGATCAGGGGGACCGCTTTCCGGTCTTGATTGGAAATGTACTTTCAAACTTATTTTCCTCATCAATTTGTGTTGTTCACATTTCCAAAGAAAAGGATCATGCCCATTCGTGGGGACATACGAAAGACCTTTATTTAGGACTCGTAATTCATCAGATGATAATATACATTGAGACAAATTAATTACGGCAACTTCTTGTTGGTACGCAGGGGGGTTTCACCTTATTTCTTTGGTTTTGTTTACCCCGATGGGTGGCCGGCCTCTGCTTGTTCTGGCCGAACAGCTTGGCACACAATTATATTCTCCATGCCCACTGGGATGGTAAAGTATGAACAAGTCGGCTTAAAAAAATAAAACATGATAAAACTCATTTTCCATGTCAACCTTTTTCATGCTGACCTTTTGATTGCGTCAACCATTTTCATGCGCTGACCTTTAGTCTGTCAACCAACAGTGGTCGACTTAATGACACTGTCCACCTAAGGAGAAATCCTGATAATCGTGTGGAGCTTCCACCCCCAGAACAGTTGGGTAAGTTTCCCACCTTCTCTGGAGCCCCCTTCCCCCCTCTCACGACAGCGTGCAGTGGGTGGTCCAAGGAAGATCTATATGAATCTATCTATTATCTTCTAGAAGGTTCTAAATAAATAAGAAGTAGAATCTGATTGGTTGCTATGGGCAACATCCCATCTTCAATAGAACTCCCATCATAGTAATTTCCCCCCTGATGTCTGATATAGATGGAAAGGAAACAGGAGATGGAATGTGCAGGTTGCCTACGACAGCTGGATATTATGTTACATATCTATTGCAGCGATGTCCTAGTGTTGAACCGCGCTACCACAATCGCCTGCTCAGCTGTGTATGAATCATGGTACACAGGCTACTGGGACACTCCTAACCTTTGTCACTTACTCTCCAGAGTGCGATAAAAGATGTTATTTACTAATCTCCCTCCATTCCTGACACTTGGTACAGCTGCATTGTGCGCGTTACATTCATTTTTCCTTCATTGTGTAATATACCGAAATACAAAATGATATTAACATATGCTGTAAAATATGGGCTAATATCAACACACTCTGAATTCTTATCCCATCCCAAAAATCAGATGGTGCTTCCAGCCCACTTGGAAAGGAGGGCAAGTATCCCGCAGTCCCAGGGGTTTCCCCCGCACCTCCCCTAACACTCCCAATCAGCCACCCACAACAGAGTACCCGTGGGTGGTCCATGAGTAACCCGATGCGCTATGCAAGGCCTTCTTTTTTCAGCACTGTATAGCACAGCGGGGCCACAAGGATGCAATTGTGATGCCATGTGAGCAGTCACGCCCCCTATGCATGGCCAGATTTTAGTCCCCATTGATAATAATGAGATTTTGATTCATTGCCTTCTGCAAATTTCTGTGAAATGCCCTGCATTATGCTATTAGTACATAGGGGCAAAGTAGGTATGTTATACGATTAAATACCTCCCAACTTTGAAGGGTCGGGTTACGTAAAGGGGGTGTGGCCTCAGAGAAAATGGGCATGGCTTCACTGGAATCTCCACCCCTGTTTTGTCACATGAGCAGGGAGTGCAGGGGCCCGGGGAGGGGGGGGGACACTCCTAACTTCCCTCCTCCCCCCATAGGACATTGCTGGCTCCCGGTGGGACTGCCTCGTGAAAATTGGGACAGTTGGGGGGCATGCAATTACTCACGTTCCAGAGAAACTGTCCCAACAGCTGAGTGTTACATATCAGCAGCCAGTTCCCTCTACGCTTACCATGTGTTTCACATTTACTCTACAAGAGGCTGCGCTAATGAGACAGAGACCTTTTAGCCCTCAGCACACACTCTAATGCCGTAACTGCAAGTGACACAGACAATGCTGTTTGTGCTCATCGAGTTTATATTCCCATGTTTCATCTGTCGCTGAATGCTAGATGCGAACTGGTCACATGACTGCGCTAATATTTTGCAGGCTGCTAGGCTGGGAACTCCTCTGCTCGTTAGCCTGACCCCACTTAATAGCTGACAGCGGAGCAGAAAGTGCATTCTGAGAAATCCATTACAGGACAAGTGAGGAAACGTTTTACATCGTACCCTGGGGTTAAAGACCTGGTGATTGTTATTGTACAATGCTGGTTATTGCATAACCAGTGCAGCATTCTTTATTTCTCAGGGTTTTACATGAATATGCATTACCTCTGAGGTGACAGATCTCCACAATTCTGTCGTCAAAGGGCCTGATTCGGCATGTGTTGTAGTTTTGCATAAATTCGCACTAACATGCGTGAGGCTGGCCAGTGTGTCAGGTCTCTCCCCATGGTGTGATTGCAAAATTTTGCAATTAAATCAATAATATGCCAATGCTTCGCTGGATAGCAACCTGCTCATATAAGAAGGGTAGCGTAGCCCCCTGGCTGCGCAGCCTAGCTGCGAAGGCATGTGCAGGGCCGCCATGTTTTGGGTTTCAGCGGTTGCATGTGGTGTCACACAACTGCCATGACCCAAACGATCCGTGCACTCCCGTGTTGTCTGGACTGCACTCCCATCGCCATGATAGGTCGACATGAAAAAGTTGACATGAACTTTCTCATTCTAGTTAATATTGACACCGGAGCAAATGGGCCAGCTGGTTAGTGTAGCGTGTTGCCCATCACCATGTCATGTCGACATTTTGTTAATGTCGACCTAGTGCATGCCGACCTTCTGTCAATTTCGAGGATGACCTATACATTGAAGATGTCTTATCCAGATCCCATTTTTTTTTAACACTCACCTTTGCACAATCCTCTATCGGCAGTAGCACCTCTTCACGGGGGGGGGGGGGGGGGGGGGGGGGGATGTTGCCCATAGCAACCAATGATACTTATTTATTTAGCACCTTCTAGAAGATAGAATCTGATTGGTTGCTTTGGGCAACATCCCATCTTCAATAGAGCTCCCATCTCAGTAAATTTGCCCCCTGAAAATCCACACAATTGTGATTGCGCAGTAAGGAAATCTCCAGGAAAATGGCCTCCATGGCATTTCATGCAGATATGAGCATGTGCAATAGAGTCTTTGCTTCCTAGTGCTCGGACTCTACTGCACTGCTGGCTGGAGAGTAGGTGGCCCAGACAGGGTTACCTATCCTCCCGAAATGGCCCTGGATGGGCGGGCAAGCCTCTTGCATTTAGCGGGTACCCCGCATCAGCTCCCGCCCACACCACTCTCTGCCGTTCAAATACTGGCATTTGCAGCTTTTTGGGGAGGGGCTAAAATTATTCAAATCGCGTCATTAATGCCACATACTCCCCTAAGAATCACAGCATTTACAGGAATGGGGCGGGGCTTAATGACGGCAAGCCCCGACACCCAGGAAAAGCTGTAGAGAGTCTCACCTCCGGGCTTCTCCCGGACAGGAGAGACTTATGGTAGGCAAGTATGCAGGGGGGGGGGGCATGATACATCAGTCCCATAATGATGGCTGCTGCTTGCATGTGCCCTCAGGACCCTGGTATTGTAGTTTGCTGCCTGATTTACCAGCACTGGTAGCATTAAATCATTGCTAATAAGGAGTCGCCTCTATAAACTCTGACTGAGGCGCTGAGTAATTCCAGCTTAGTGCTTGCAAACCTTTATTTTATAATGTACGATAATGTGCAGTCATTATTAAACAAATGAATCAGCTGCTACTGTAATATTCAAGATGGACTATTAATGTGTTACTTGCCAAGCCTAGATAAACAGAACGTAATCCCATGTAGCTGGGGAAAAGCTTTTACTGCGCACCTGTGCACTCACACAGCACTTCTGACAGAACACTTAGCGCATGAAGGGCCGATGGCGGGGGAATGGTAAGCCTGTAGCATGTTGGGCACCTGCCGTCCGTTTATCAGTTATGTAACGATAAGTGGGTCTGATTCAGACCGGCTCGCTAGGCTGCGTATAAATCAGATCCTAGCGAGCAGGCAAACGCACGCTCACCCCTGCCGGCCGGATCCCCTCACTTCACATACACACTTGCTCGCAAGTGCCCGCGTACAGGAGAAATCATTCGATGGTTGCTCACCATCGAATGACTTATCCACTGTTCGCAGCTGAAAAGTAGCCCGGGACTTACTTTTCGGTGGCACGGTCTTCTGCAGATTGGGGGTGGGCACTGACGTCATGTGATGTCATCCACCACCTCGAGCAGACCGGGGAACGCCTGCGTTGTATGGGGCCCGCCCACCGTTTCTTGTGGGCAAGGCCATGAAACACTAGGTGTCCACCCCAGAGCGCCCCCTGGCTGACATTTAATGTGCAAGCGCCCTGGTGAAATCTCGCCAAAGTCCTATGCTGGGGGGGGGCAGTCTGAATAGGCCCCGGTATGTCAACAGATAATGGATAGAATCTGTTTGGTTGCCCATAGCAACATCCCATCTTCAATAGAACTCTGGTCTTGGTAAATAAACCCCCACATATCTGTAAGAATGGAGACATGCTAGATTTTACATCTTCAGGGTGAGCGTTCTATTTCACATGGGATGTTGCTATGGGCAACCAAACAGTTTCTATCTATTATCTTCCAGAAGGTGCTAAATAAATAAAAAGTAGAATCTCATTGGTCACCCTTGAGAATAAAGGGTTTACTAAAATGGGAGTTCTATTGAAGATGGGGTGTTGTCCATAGCGACCAATGAAATTCTATCTATTATCTTCTAGAACAGCGATGGCTAACTTTGACACTACAGCTGTTGTTGAACTACACATCCCAGCATGCTCTACATCATTTTTAGCATAACTGTTTCAGAGCATGCTGGGATATGTAGTTCAACAACAGCTGGAGTGTCAAGGTTAGCCATCAATGTTCTAGAAGGTGCTAAATAAATAAGGAGTATCCTACCATTGCAGACTCCGGTATAGTCAGTGCTGTAGCATGGTCGCCAGCTGTCCTTATTATCCAGGGAGAGTCCCCAATTTGTGAGATGTGCCTCTGGAAACGTCCCTGATCTCAGTGCTGGACAGCTGCATGATAAGAATCCTCCGCTTGTTGAATTAATTTTGTATTCTCTGCACTGTATAAATTAATGGGGAGGGAGGGGGGATGACGAGAAGCCTTTTAAATGCAAAACTCCTTATATAATGAAATTCAGTAAACTTGCGATGATCCTGCTGCTCCTAAATCCGCCGAGACTGGATCATGTGTTCAGGGAATTTAGAGGAAAAAGCAGCTGTACCGCAAACTCTTCAGAAGATGCTGATACAGAATGGTTATGGTATAGAAGCAGTGCCGTTGTTCACATTTTGCTTAATGGGCAGTTGCCCAGGGGCCCAAGGATTCTAGGGCCCACCCCAATGGGAAAGACGGCACTGCCCCGGGGAGCTGCGGCACCGGTCAGCAGGGTCCGGGCAGCGGCGTCCAGGCAGGGGGATCCGGGCAGTGGCGGCTGGGCTGAATTCTCTCAGCCAATCAGCGTCCAGCCAGTCTTTTCAAAATACTTTAAAATTCAGCAGCGCTTCCCGCTCTGCCGCCCGGCAAATAGTGCTACAAGCTCCCTGTCGACGCTGCCCGGATTCCTGCTGCCTGGACACTGCTGCCTGGATACCCGCTGCCTGTATGCCACTGCCTGGACCTGCTGCTGCAAATAGGTTGGGGGTGTGTGTGTTTGGGGGCGGGGGGTAGGTGGAGGGCCCAGTAAATTATTTTACCCAGGGGCCACGCTGATGTTAAGATGGCCCTGGTAAGAATCAAGGCTACCAAGTCGTCAGCCACCCTCTCCACGTCCTATAAGGGAAGTCACTCCCTCCTAACACTGCAGTCTGCTACAGGGGAATGAGTGTAATTATGGTTTATATTTCAAATCTCAACTGTCCTGAGTGCTGGCCCCTCTTCCTAGCAGCATGGGCTGTTGACCCTACTGTCAGTGTCTGCTACCGAAGTGCCTGGCAACAATAAGTGGAAGCCTGCCCTTGAAAAGGTTATGCACTTGGGGAATATAGTAATACTCCACATAACGGTACCATACATAAAAATACCATAGCCAAATATGCCTCAAAGTATCTGCACTGGCAGTGATGTGTTGGGGAAGGGGCAGCCAATACAGTGCCTAGGGGCTAACTGACTCTTAAATCTGTCTCTAGGTTAGTTGGCTTCAGCCATTGTGCATGAGAAGAGGTAAAAAGATATATCAGTGAAAGGCAGTGGGGTAAGTTTCACTACCACATTGCATTGACACACCTGATTTCCCAACCTTGGGTTTCCCTCATCTGTCCTGTTAGATTCTTTGGTTGCGCAGAATAGGAGATCTGATGGGCGAATTGTCTGCAATCTCAGCTCTGTGACTGCTGCTCTTCCTGATCTGGTCCTTACACTGCTATTGGTCTGATGATGGGCACAGGGCAGTCTTCTTATACAGTCAGCCTCTCAGTGTGAGGAGATGATAGAACCATTGGGCGGTATTCAATGAGCCGGAATCGCCAAGTTTTATGGCGATTCCGGGGTTTTTTCGTGGCTGACGGTGATTTTTGGAGCTCCAAATGCGAATCACCGTATTCAATGAGCTAGAATCGCCGTTGACGACCGGTGAATGAAGCTGCAATCGCCAAATGTTTTCCTGTACAAATCGCCGTTTTTTGTGTATAGGATTTTTCATGGGGAATCGACGGTAGTTGAGGGGAATCGCCAAAAGTGTATTCAATGTGAAGTTGGCGATTCCTTTTTCTTCTTTCATATCGCCGTTCCTCTCCGAGTGCCCCTCGTCATCTTTTTATGGTGAACTTTTATAGAAACATGTGAAATAATTGGTTTTAAGTGCTCTATTTAACTATGCAAGTCTAATGTATTATTATTTGCTGCCCTTGTGTGATGTCATGGTCGTAGAAGTGCTATACAAATATATATTTAATTTTTTCAGGTATTTTTTTTTTCTCCCACAAAGCACTGTTCTTACCCATGGTGCACCTCACTTACCCATGATTCTCCTCCCCACCTCACTCCTTCGTTTGCCCTTTGACCAGATTTCCCAGCGTTTGCCGTCTGCTGTATGGGAAGCGTTTGTCCAGGGTAATTTGCTTGTTTCTTGCATTTATCTGCGATTTTTTAAACAACTGACTACATTAATGAGGCTGTGTAGGGAAACGCCGGTATGGCTGAGAATCGCCGTTAGGGCCGGCGATTCTCAGCCACGTTGAATAGGGTGACTTGGCGACTCCCCACGAATCCCCATGCATGGCGATTCACTGCTAAAAACCGGCGATTGGCAGGCGAATGTTAAATCTGAATCACTGTAACCAGCGATTCAGGACATTGAATACCGCCCATTGAGTTTCAAAAGCACAGATACGATCTAAGATTCCATAATTCACAATGGGATTCCTCTATAGTTGTGGGGGAAGAGTTATGAGCGTAACTTGTTTAGAAAGTTTGGCCTCATCTAAAACTGTTATGGTTTTGGTAGATTGAGTCTGTAGTCTATGTTGTCCTATTCTTGGGCTGGCATTTTGGTAGGTATGACCAGGTAGATACCCTATGGCACTACTGAGCCTCAGCTTGCACTTTCAACCTTTGTTGCTGTGGTACCTATAGCACACTCACTGTAGTCCCTGCTTTTGTGCAGCTATAGGGATGACTTTTAGGCCTGTAGCAGTCATATTGCAGGAGCCTGGCCTAGACAACTGATTGTTTGATGTTTTATAGAGCGTTACAGTTAACCATCTCCTTGTTTCTTGCAGACCGCAGGACAAGAGGGGAGCTCATATACCCAAGAAAACAAGCATGAAAAGGCTCTGGATTATATTTCCCTGGCTGTTATAGCCAGTCACAATAACCCCAAATACCTCCGCCAGCGTGCCATGTGCCACTCCCGCCTTGGAGATTACCACAGTGCCGTTGCAGACATGGATAAAGCAATCCAAAGGCACAGCGCCAATGACCTCAAGACACAAGTAGAAGACTTTTGCTCTAAAGGCCACCTGCTGCTGTCAGCACTGGATGAGGAAGCCGCTTGCAGACAGTACATGAAGGCCATAAGCCTGGACAACACATCGGCTTTGGCTGCCATCAGCAATAGACCGGGTAAAGAGAGGCTGTCAGAGATATTCAGTCACTTTGCACATAAATGTTTTGAGCAGAAGTTGTTGGAAGAGTCATGGAAACTGACTGAGTGCGGACTGATTATTAATGAGAACAACCAAGAGCTGAAGAGACTAAAATCAAGGATTAAAAGGGAAGCCTCAGGGTGCATTGTACATTAGAACCATTTACGCCCCACATACATTCGTTAATTAACGAGTGATGTCACAAATATCCCAGGATACCACACACCTCTCTGGCCACACCCAGGATACGCCCCCCTTTTCTAACAACCACACCCACAGTGTGACGCGTTGATTCTGCAACACAATTCTTGACTTGATGAGAACATTGTTACCAGTAGAATGCCCAGTCCAATGTATCTAAGGAGCTAATTATGAACTGTAGAGTGTTTTATTTCATTTGTTGGAAATATATTAGACATGTAACATGTATGTCAGCTACAAGGCCCCGGGGGCGTATATTTATCTGACTTATATCTAAGATACTCCAAGAAGCCCATGATTGCATTTGTTGGGCAAATAAAGTAGATCATGTATGGGCCCCTTTCCCCACATAATGTGTAAAACGGAATATATATTTGCACCTCACATTCTATATTTTGGCAAAGAGCTGTGGAGTGCGGTAAGTTTGTTACCCATATTATGATACGTCAACAGTCAGAATTGACATTCAACATGTAGACAGTGATGCAATATTATGTATACAACAAATACAGAAAAATTTGCCCCAAAAGGTGTCCCACGTTGGAAGGGGATGCGGTCATCTATTAGAATGAACTTAGGTCTACAGTCATTAGGTCTACCCCACTAGGTCGACTGGCAGGAAGGTCGACCTGACTTAAGGTCGACATGGGCCAAGGTCGACATGACTTAAGGTCGAATTTGCATAAAGGTCGACATGAGGAAGGTCGACTGGTCATAAGGTCGACATGGGTTTTTCACTGTTTTTTGAGCCGACATGTGCCGACAGGCGGTATTTCATGCCCTACCATCCACTAGGGCGTGGTGGGAGAATAAAATAGTGTGCCGAGCGCAGCGAGGCACCGTGCCCGAAGCATAGCGAGCGATGCGAGGGTCCGATTCTCATTGCCAACTGTGTACATGTCGACTGTGTCGACACTCGGATAAAAAAACAGTGAAAAACCCATGTCGACCTTATGACCAGTCGACCTTCCTCATGTCGACCTTTATGCAAATTCGACCTTAAGTCATGTCGACCTTGGCCCATGTCGACCTTAAGTCAGGTCGACCTTCCTGCCAGTCGACCTAGTGGGGTAGACCTAATGACTGTAGACCTAAATGCAGTCTGACGAATGATCCCATTCCCGTTGGAAGGGTCTGTATAAGTTCAGATCCAGATGATTTGCATCAATGTAATGCTCTCATATGATGGGCAAATGACATGCAAAAAAGAGAACATACTGTATACATCAGATGAGTGAACCTGTATAACGCTCATAGGTTTTTTACCGTTTACGGTATCCTCTACAATGGGTGCTTAGAGGTGCTTACATATGTTCTTATAGATATGAGCCCATAAAGGTATCTTTTACATATACAGTGACTGAGCGGAGGTAGGAAGTATGACAACTTCCAGCTATTAGTTCCATGGCTGTGGAACGCACGCCATAGATTAGCGTGCTTTGGGAGCGATGTGTTGATTCTTAAGGGCCGCCTGGTGGGCCTGTCATGTACAGCCTGTGACGGTAATATTTCTATGCTAATGACCATGAAGCGGTATGGAACTCAAAATTGTGGCTTGAAAAAGGTCACAATGACCGAAACATTGCTGCTAATTATAAATACTGTACCCAATCGCCGCTCTGATTAAAACCATTGATGAACTTTTAAAATATAGTGAGTGCCTACTTCAATGAAATATATATATATATATATATATATATATATATATATATATATATATATATATATATATATACATATATTAACCCCAATACTTCTCCCGCGCTTGTATGCGCAAATAAAATTCCAATTTAGGTTGCCGCTACTTAACCACCAAGTTTCCTGAGGGCTCGGAAACAGTAACCACAATATACTCCCCAAATGGTGGTATAGCACCTAAGGGGGAAATTTACTAAAGGAAATTTGTAAAAAAATAGGTGTATTTGTATCAAGAAATACACTTATTTTCGACATTTACTATCCCGAAAATACGGCAATTGGTATTCGTAATGATAGCACATCAATACGACTACGAATTGCCGTATTTTCGGGATAGTAAATGTCAAAAATAAGTGTATTTCTGGATACAAATACACCTATTTTTTTACAAATTTCCTTTAGTAAATTTCCCCCTAAATTTCTAAAACAGTCCATATGTCCCACCAAAGTTCATGAAATGAGAAAAGTTGGATTTCCAAACAAGTTCTTTATTCGTTTCCTCAACGATAATGTAAACAATGTCCCAATGTGTTTTGTCTTACAAAGACTTCATCAGGGGAAATAGTTTATACTCTTCCAAAAGCTTCACGATATCATAGATTAGCTTCTGAAAAGGTTATCACGAAGTAAATTACAATTCTTATAGATAGGTATCAAAAGGATGTCCTGTCTCAGTGTCAGCGGATTAAATCTCCTATTAGGACTCCTGTCTCCTGCAGGAATAGCCACTATAACCCAAATTACATATATATGTAATTGGGGTTACACATATATATATATATATATATATATATATATATATATATATATATATATATATATATATATATGTAACCCCAATATTCCACCTCGCGCTAAACCATAATATAAATTAAGTGTGATAATTGGCTACCTTACCACAAGCTTCCCTGAGAGCTAGGGAAACACACAGCCACAATGTAAACCCAATAGTGGTATGCGCCTAAAACTTAATATTAAATGTCCATATATTATAATCAAATCTCCAATTCCAGTGAAGCAATGAGAGATGCTCATCCAATATTTGGTTATTTTCAATGAGTTGTCACAAGCAAAAAGGCAATAAAGAAACATCCCTTTATAAATGGACATTTAATATGAAGTTTTAGGTGCCATGCCACTATTGAGTTCATATATATACAGAGTCCAGTGGTGATTTCCACACAGGCCGGATTAAGGAGAGGATAATATAGGGCCTTATTCTGGTCGGTGCGGATATATCCGCGTGCGTTCGGCCCGCCGATGTTTTGTGTCTGCGCATGTGCAGAGGCGTCTCTGTGCATGTGCGAGCGGGGCGTACGGCCAAATCCCGCATAATATGTGAACACTCCGAACAGGGGGTGGAGAGGGGCGTGAAGGGCTATTTGGGCTCATTACCATATGCATACGCCCCGCGTTTCATGGGCGTTCCCATGCAAACGCTGGGCGTACGTATGGTAATGCGGCCGTGACGCACGTGTAGGGGGCGGACATATGACATCGCCGGATGTCAGCTGCCCGCCCAGATCCCTGCTTTTGCACGGAGAAATGTCCGTGTGGTCTGAGGTTGCGGGAGCTGGTGGAGCACTCGGTCCTGCATTCGATGGTCTGCGACCATTGAATGATGGGGGAGGTTCCCTTAGATGGAGGAGGCGTATTCTGGGAAAAATACACATGCGGTCCGTTCGGCCAGCTTCTTACCGCGTACGGACGGAGTTGGCAATCCGTATGGAAGGCGGGGTTTCGCACGCACGGTCCTGGCCGCATAATCGGATCCGGCCGCACCGATCAGAATAAGGGCCATAAAGAGAGGTCGAAAAGAAGACCGGGGGATACTTGGGATTGTGATTTGAAACACGCTCATAAAAAGTGGTTTAAGACCACTATATACGGTACATCTTTTGACATCGGGATGCCGTTTGTGTATCAATGTGGTGAAGGGACACCAACTGATATTGTTAAATACTAAATATTACAATTCTAGAAGAAACTGAAGCCAACTTTCACTCCTTGCCTAAAATTTCAGATTTTCCATTACAGACTTCCAAAAAGTGGGACAGTTACTGATATAAAATTTGATCATAATAATAAGCATAGCATTAGGGGAGCATTTGGGTCATGGCAAGGTCGACAGGGTCAGAAGGTCGACACAAACATAAGGTTCACAATGGGAAGGGTTGAGAGTCAAAGGTTAGATATGATTTTTTGCAATTTTTTTATCCTGAATTTCTACATAAGTTGACATGGACACATCAGTGTAATTCTGCGCTCACCATGCTTCGGGCACGGTGCCTGGCTGTGCTCGGCACGCTATTATATCCCCCCCAATCCCCCGCAGCCTTACCTATCGCGCTGGTACCGGCGGCTCCGTTCTTCTGCTGAGGACCACCACAAAATGGCCGCCCCCATACAGCAGACAGTTTTAGAGAACTGTGTGCTATATGGGGGTGGCCATTTTGTGGTGGTCCTCAGCAGAAGAACGGAGCCGCCGGGACCAGCGAGATAGGTTAGTCTGCGGGGGATTGGGGGGGGGGGTGTAACTATAGCACCGCAGCCCGGTGCTATAGTTCAGCCGCTGATGTCAACCTTTTGACTGTCCTTCTTCCCAATGTCAATGTCCATCTAATGCTTGTGTCAACCTTCCGATCCTGCCGTTGTTGGCCAATTTCATCACTCAAGAATACTACACATACACAGGGTTGCCTACCCTCCCGGAATGGTTGGGAGGCTCCCGAAAATAGGGTCCCCCTCCTGCCCCCCGCAAAGGTGGGCAACCCTCCGGGACCCCCACTCTGCCCCCCAATCGCAGCATCCTCTTACCCCCGACTGAAGCAATTAAATACCGTCTCCGAGGAGGCGGCGGGGCTAAAATGTCATAATGGCGTCATTAGCCTGGTCCCCTCCATGGAAATCTGCAAATCGGGTAATCTTCCATCATCCCCCCCCCCCCCCCCCCCACTACGCTTTCTATACAGGTTTTCACTTGCATGTAGACAATTCATTTTAGTGCCACCAATATCAGCAGTAACTATTTTCCCATTCCATGTGACAGCCGCTGATATCTGTCGCTGTCAGTAAACATTTAATGAAGGTTTGTTCTCTCTGAGGGGGGACAGTGAAATCTGAAACTGTGAAACAGAGATAATATTATTAATAATAGAAATGTAATTGAATATACAATTCCCAAAGCAACAATGGAACTCTTTTATTTTAGTCCTTGGCAACAAGTCCCACTTTACTTCTTTGTCATCTTTAGGTTAAACTATTTAGAAGACCAGACTGTGCAGACATCTGGGATGCATAATTTCTGCATGTCTCTTGCTATCGGCCTATCTGGGCTGTCCAGGCAGGAATAAGGAGTACCTATCTCTGCATTGGTACCGTCATAGAGCACAGCATGCTGTATCTGGGTGCACAGGTGTGCCTGCTTGTAGCTGATTTAGACGTGTGATACTTAGCAGAACCCACAAGGGAAGCTTGCAGTGAATGATTAGCATTAGGCAATTTCAAGGCTCTGTAGAGACCCTGTCCTTGTATACACAAGGTCACTCTTAATAAATTGCAATTGGCGTAACAGTCTGTCTCATTAGATACTAGTGCTGTAATCACACTGCATTCGTACAGTCCCGATTCTGCTGTTCTGAATCTATTACTCAATGACATTTTGGATCATCCGTTTCGTCCCTGCTAAATATGCACAAGTTTGACAGTGTGAGGATAATGAGTCACGAAGCGTGCCTTTTATACCTTCTTCTACGGCTGGATCATGACAGCAAAATGATTAAGAAACTAAACATTATTAAGGCATTAAAAATAATAAAAGCATTGTCAAGCGCCAGGCTCTGCCTCTCTGCTCAGCCATTAAATTGTAACATCTATTTTATGGATTACCGGAGACAAAGGAATTGGGCAGACTCATGCTCACTGCTTCACACGCTAATAGATGCTGATCTTCTCTTCATTTTAGCCCAAAATAAATCATTTTTCAATGCATACATTATCTTCTTATAAAATCAGGTGGGAAAATGCTTAAAAACCCATGCTGAAACACTTTGTGCTGCAAACCTAGGCTAATTTGAAAAAGTTGCACACAATAATAGTCCAGACACAGGGCTCAGAATGTATTTCAGATCCCAAAGTAAACACGCATGTAATTTCCTACTTCCAATAACATAAATACCCAGTGTCGGACTGGGGCATGAAGGGCCCACCAGGGAAATCACTCACAGGGGCCCACCAAGGGGCGTGTTGCGCGCCGCAGACGCGGCCGGGTTTTTTGGGGGCGTGGCCTAGCAATATGGGGGTGTGGCCTATTTCAATGAGACCACGCCCCCATTTTTGACGCTGTGGGGCATGGCTAGTGGCTCTGAGCTGCTGGCTATGTCCCCGGCAAGGACAGAGAGAGTGACAGCAGACAGAGAGTGACAGCGAGGACACAGAGAGAGCCACATATGTATATTGAGCATCATTGTGTGTGGCAAATGTATAATGGGCATCACGGTGTGTGGCCTATGTATAATGAGTCCATTATACAGTGCAAATGCACTGTGGGCAAGGCACAACTGGCACACAGATAGTTACGTCCCTGTGTGGGACACAGATCAGGCTGCTTCTGCCTCCACCCATACACATTATTATGTTTTTCACTAGTGTTTAATGACAGGGGGCATGTGTTGGTGTTGGTGCACTGCCCTACCCTAAAACAACCACTGTCTGCCAAGATAATGATCTTTCTTTTACTTACCATGTTATTGGTCTTCTTTCTTCTCCTTCTGTCTGTCTTCTCTTTTCTTCTCCTTCTGTCTTTCTTCTCTTTTCTTCTCCTTCTGTCTTCTAGGGCTCCTCGCTGTATGCTCCTCACTGAATGGTGCAAAATGTTATGAGGTGGGAGGGGGTCTCTTTAAAAGTGTAAAGGCCCCCCTCCACTAGTGCACTTTGGAATGTTTAATCCGATGCAGAGCAATCAAATCAAATTAAATCAAATTAAAATGTAAAATGGAGGTAGAATCTACCTTCATTTTTCATTCCCCCCACCTAGGACCCAATAGCAGCATCTTCTACCAGGTACCAGCATCTTCTACATTCATACATACTACACCCACTGCCGCTCTCATTCATACATACTACACACACTGCCGCCGTCATTTATACAAACTACACACACTGACGCCGTCATACATACATACATACATACTACACACACTGCCACCCTCATTCATACATCCTACACACACTGTCGCCCCCATTCATACATACATACATACTACACCCACTGCCTCTCTCATTCATACATACTACACTCACTGCCGCTCTCATTCATACATACTACACACACTGCCGCCGTCATTTATACAAACTACACACACTGACGCCGTCATACATACATACATACTACACACACTGCCACCCTCATTCATACATCCTACACACACTGTCGCCCTCATTCATACATACATACTACACCCACTGCCTCTCTCATTCATACATACTACACTCACTGCCGCTCTCATTCATACATACTACACTCACTGCCGCTCTCATTCATACATACTACACTCACTGCCGCTCTCATTCATACATACTACACACACTGTCGCCCTCATTCATACTATACACACTGCCGCCGTCATTTATACAAACTCCACACACTGAAGCCGTCATACATACATACATACTACACACTGCCACCCTCATTCATACATACTACACACACTGGGCACCTTCTTCATCTTGCACCTTTGCTGCCCGCTCAGGTGTACAGAGGCGCTGGGCACTTTGCTAGTTGAGCCTGTACCCAGCTGCCTGCTTCAGAGTAAAGCTCAGAACTTGGGCCAAAGGAGGAAGGGAAGCGGGACCACAGCACTGGGAGCGCTGCTTGTGCAGCCTGTGACTGTACCCAGCCTCCCGCAGCAGGAGAGGAGGAAGACGGGACTGCGGTGCTGGGCACTTTACTTGTTCAGCAGCCCGGTACCCAGCTGCCTGTGCACAGTTCAGATGCCACGGCAGAGGAGGGGGGTGGCGGACCCCAGCACTGGGTACGCTGCTTGTGCAGCCTGCCCGCAGCAGGAGAGGAGGGGGGACGGGACTGCGGCGCCGTGCTGGGCACTTTACTTGTTCAGTTGCCCTGTACCCAGCTGCTTGTGCAGCTCAGATGCCGGGGCAGAGGAGGGGGGTGGTGGGACCGCAGTGCTGGGTGCATTGCTTGTGAAACCTGTGACTGAACACTGCTGCCGGCAGCAGTGCACAGCTCAGATTTACGTGGCACATGAATAGGTGCAAGGGGGGTTTGGGAAGGGTCCCCTGACAAATTAAGGTCTGTGGGTCCCTGGGAGGCAGGTGGTAACCTGGGAAGCGGGGTCCAGGAAGCGCAGGCGGGCTTGAGTTCCCTGCAGCGTATGGACAATCAACGGCGGCGTCCCTGCGGTGGATGGGAACTGAACTAGTTCCCATATGCCATAGGGACCCTGCCACTGATTGTCCATACACCACAGGGACCTCGCCGAGATTGTCTATACGCCGCAGGCACCCCCATGCCCGGACCCTGCTTCCCAGGTACCACCTACCTCCCAGGGACCCACAGACCTTATTTTGTCAGCGGCAGATATTTACTGTGCAGGGCGGAAAAAGCCGGGCAGGGCGGAATTCGGCGGCTTTCAAAGGGGCAGGGCGCAGCGCCCTGTGAAAGAAGCCTAGTGGGAACACTACATATGATACATTACATAGCCCCCCCCCACTCATAATACCACACATATCTACCCCCACTTATAATACTTTACATAGGTCCTCCACACACAGATAATAGTACAGCACGTAGGTCCCCCCACATATAATACAGCACATAGGTCCACCCAATCAAATAGAACAGCACATAGCCCCCCATATAGTACATTACATAGGTCCCCCCACTCAGATAATAGTACAGCACATAGGTCCCCCCACTCATAACACCGCATATATGTACCCCCACATGTAATACATCACATAGGTCCTCCCTACCCAGATAATATGCCCCCCCCCCCCCCCCCCACACACACACACACAAAATACAGCACATACCCCTAAAAAAAAAGAATATAAAAAAGTTAATGCAGCACATGGTCAGTTACCTACCAGTTTGCAGAGGGGTCCAAAAGCAGCTCCTTCTCCACTAGCCGGGAGGAGACCTCCCGGACATCTACCCCCGCAGCCCCAGAGTGTCATCCTGCAGCCTGTGTCCGGTTTTCCATATCATTTGGTTACCCGGCCGGCGGCTCCTCTCACCTGGCTGAGCAGCTGCCTGTGTGCTGCTGAGGCCGGACCGGAATCCCGCCTCCTTCCCTGCAGCCTGCGCGCTCAGCCTCAGCCAATTCCTGAGCTGCAGGCCCGGCAGGCTGCATCTTGTAAAACCACTGGACAGCTGAGCCGTCGCTCAGCTGTCCTGTACTTGTTCTAGGGGACCCGGGCGCCGGCGGCTGTCAATCATTCACGGCAGCCGCCGGGAAACCGCACTGAGCCAGGAGCGGAGGCATCCGGCCAGACCCCGTGCGCACGCATATGAAAGGCCCCGCCCCCCTAAACAAGTGGGCGGGGTCAGAAATCACCGGGGCCCACCGGGGGATTCCCTGGTTCCCCGCCAGGCCAGTCCGAGCCTGTAAATACCTACTTCCATATGTGTCACTTCCTACTTCCTATCACAGACACTTCCTACTTCCACACATGTCACTTGCTATTTCCTATAACATAAATACCTACTTCCATACAGTACCTGTCACTTCCTACTTCCTATTACAGAAATTTCCTACTTCCACACGTGTCACTTTCTACTTCCTATCACAGACCATAGTTGCCTATCCTCCTGCATTCTGCAATAACCTCCCTGAAATAGCAGCAATCTCCCTCTCTCCCTTATTAGTCTTGCAATCTCACTCATGTCACCTAGCCCCCATTACACTGTTACATTTTTGGGGCAAAAAGTAAACGAGAGATAGATACATTAACATTGAATCATCAGCACCATTTCCCAGCACTTTACCAAGTATAGTAGCTCTTACTAACTGCTTTTGGGCTCATCTACATTTGGATATAAGTCATTTTAAAAGATTCCTCCCAGATGTAGCAGTGCACACCAATGCGTCTAGGTGCCAGGTTGAGAATCTCTTTTCACAATCTCTCCATATATGGAAGCGGGGCGCTGCACAAAATTCTACTGCAAACTACAATCTCCCTGAAACTAGTTTTCAAAAGTACTCTTTAAAAAAGTCAGTCAACACAGTCTCAAGCACTCTCCCCCTGCAGCTGCTGAATCCCAGGTGAAAATATTCAATCAATGATTATTTCAATGGACAATCTCTATGCAGAAACAGGGATTATCTGCAGCGCTGGGTTAATGTGCAATTCTTTATATGGGGTTCGCAGGTTTTCAAAAATAACAGATTATTCCAGAAGTTTTTTCTTCTTTTACTTAAAAAAAAACTTTTATTTATGAAGCCAATATATATGCAAAAAAACTTTTGCCAAAGATATAAGTAAAAAACTTTTCCCAAAGATATGAATAAAAAATTGCAAAAAATACAAAATATATATGGCTGGTGAGAGGAACGCAGGCTGTGTGTTCTTTTTGCTCTAAGGATTACCTGTCCCTATCTCCTACACACGAGGGAATACTTTATCCAAACACAGGGAAAACCCGAAGGATCACCACAGTGGCAGTGTGGTGCTTGAAGGGAAGAGTACCAGTGAAGGAGCAGCATTTCATCCTGCTAAAGAAATCCCACTGAGAAACATCTAAGTGGTAGGAGATTCTGCCCCCGAGAGGTCCGGTGAGCCTATTTTAAAACTTTTTTTCTGCAAGGAACGAGACTGTATACTGTGTTTTATATTTTGTATTTTTTGCAATTTTTTATTCATATCTTTGGGAAAAGTTTTTTACTTATATCTTTGGCAAAAGTTTTTTTGCATATATATTGGCTTCATAAATAAAAGTTTTTTTTAAGTAAAAGAAGAAAAAACTTCTGGAATAATCTGTTATTTTTGAAAACCTGCGAACCCCATATAAAATATTGCACATTAACCCAGCGCTGCAGATAATCCCTGTTTCTGCATATAGTTTTCAAAAGTAGGCAAGTATGTCACAGACACTTCCTACTTCCATAAGTGTCACTTCCTACCACAGACACTTCCTACTTCCATACGTGTCACTTCCTATCACAGATGCTTCCTAGTTCATACGTGTCACTTCCTATCACAGATGCTTCCTAGTTCTATATGTGTCAGTTCATAGAAACATAGAATGTGCTCACAGATAAGAACCACTTGGCCCATCTAGTCTGCCGCCTTTCTATCCTTTATGAAGCCGTTTTTAATCCTTAGCTCTTTGTAAGGATATTCATGTGTCTGTCCCAAGCAGTTTACATTACTCTACTGTCTTAGCCTCTACCACCTCTGAAAGGAGGCTGTTCCACCTCTCCATTACATAAAGTATTTTTTATTTAACCCCTTCAGTGGAGTTTATTTGGGGGGCATGCAAACCTCTCAGGGTAGGTTTGTTCTGCCCCAGCAATACTCACCACTGAAGATGCTGCCACTGGTCCCTTATGGATGCACCTCCTCTCATGGGACTGATGCTGGTCCCATGCTGCACATTTGGGTGTGCAGGTGGTGCTGCCAGATGGCACACCACTGGTGCACACTTAGATGTTGGTGGTATGCCCGGAAATCTTCCGGAGGAGCCTGCACCAGTTGCGCAGCTTAGACCGGAAAATGTCCCACATTTCTCCACCAAAGGCTTTTTTTCCTGGCCTTGTCTACCTCCATATTCAGTGCATGTCCTCATGTTGTAATACTTCTCTTCCCCTGACAAATATCTCCCTCCTGTACTTTGTTAAATCTCTTGATATATTTGAAAGTTTCTATCATGCATCCCCCTTTCTCTTTTCTGCTCCAAACTATACATGTTAAGATATTTTAGCCTTTCCAGGAAAGTCTTGTGCTGTAGGCCATGCACCACTTTAGTTACCATTTTTCTACACCTGCTAATGTATTTCTATCCTTCTGGTGACATGGCCTCCAGAACTGGACACAGTATTCTAGGTGAGGCCATACCAATGACCTATACAGTGGCACTTCCTACTTCCTATCACAGACACTTCATATTTCCATGTGTCATTTCCTATCACAGACACTTCCTACTTCCATATGTGTCACTTCCTATCACAGACACTTCCTCCTTCCATGTGTCACTTGCTACTTCTTATCACAGACACTTCCTGCTTCCATGTGTTACTTTCTACTTTCTTTCACTGACAACTCCTATTTCCATACACGTCACTTCCTACTTCCTATCACAGACACTTCCTACTTGCATACATATTACTTCCTATCACATAAACTTTCTACTGAGTGTGTGTCCCACTTGTAAACAGTTTATTTTTGTGTGCAGGAAATATTAGTCCGCAGTAAAAAGTCCCACCTCTGAGATGCATCAGCTCATCTTGGAATTGCTGGGGCACTCCCATAAAAGCACATTCTATGTCCGAGTGACGAAGAGAGCACCAATCAGTGACAGCGCAGCCTTATTCAACAGCCAATCAGAAGGGGTTTGTTACTTTACAGTAGCTTTGGAAAACATCTTCAGCATTATCTTCTATTTATGTTCTCCCCTGACCACCTAAGGCCTCTTCTTCTTTAATGTGATGCATGAAGATGCCCCTTATATTTTGTTGCCGCACTGTAGGTAGCTGTCCGTACACATTAGATGAGGGTACCAGTTGTGTGATCAAGCATGGCATGCAGTGACACTAAGAAGCGCTGAATCACACAAGGGGAGACATATATATATATATATATATATACTGGAATAAGACGACGGCACTCGTAGGACTTTCAAACAAACTGGTGTATTCACAAAATAATGACCAACGTTTCGAGGTGCTTACACCCCTTTGTCAAGGTACAAACTGGTGAGAAAACAGTGCATAGTAGGTGTCTTACCTTAAATAAGGTGGACAGAGAGACGCCACATCGCGTCTCTCTGTCCACCTTATTTAAGGTAAGACACCTACTATGCACTGTTTTCTCACCAGTTTGTACCTTGACAAAAGGGTGTAAGCACCTCGAAACGTTGGTCATTATTTTGTGAATACACCAGTTTGTTTGAAAGTCCTACGAGTGCCGTCGTCTTATTCCAGTATCTCTATTTCTACCAACGGGCACCGGGGCCCCAGGACCCATAATAGGAGTGCCGGCTCGCCACCACCTGCTATATATATATATATATATATATATATATATATATATATATATATATATATATATATATGCATATATGTGTCCATAATTAGAGTTGGAAGTAATAGAGGTTCCTGCCCTTTCATGTGAGGGGGCTGTTCATGATGCAGTTCAGTCAGCAGCCCCATATCATCACCGATGCCTGAGAGGTGTATTCATCTGGCGGGACAGACAAATTGTGCATGTGCTCCAGCACCAGCTTCTAGGAACTGCATTGGCTGCCGCTGAGTAGGGCTGATGGAAAAGCCAGGAGTGGCTTCTTAATAGAAATGACCCTACTCTGGGACTGCTTGTCTGGTGTTTATTAGCTGATAGCAACTCTTTTAGGAAGCCACCACCAGGGAAGACTCACTGGCTTCCTGGGGGTGGCCCTTAGATAAACTCCACTACTGGTGTATGATGTGCCTGCACAATCTATGCAACCCTGGTCATCATTATAACACGCTTCGAACCTCCCTATATATTGGGTGCAGAAGCTACATCTCCAAACAAGTGCAGTTCGGCTTACACACAACACTGCATAGCTTGGAGTTGAATTGAATCCCCTTCAGTGAACTTTGCCTAAGCGTTATCTACTCTTATTTCCTATATGCTGATGTCTGAATTTGCTCCCCTCACCAATATGCGCATGTGCAAACCTCCGGAGTGAACGCCTTTGCCCAGTTTCCCACTCACCGGTGCATTCCCTCAATGATTGACAGATAGGGGTCAGTAGCTGCGGTGTTCTATGGGCCTTCCATCAAAAAAGGTGGTTGGACCCATGGAAACTCTGAGAGGACACCTGCAGATGTGTCCATGATGTGGGTGACTGACATCTCATCACGTCAGGGCCCGCCCCCATTTCATCCATCATCGTCCAGGGTAAAAGTAAGTATAGGGTTACTTTTATCTACAGAGGGAGTTAAAATCATTCAATGATGAGCGATCATCAAATGATTATTCCTCTGTGTAAGCGTACCCATCCGCTCGCATGGTAGTGCGGGGATTCGCTTGGCGGGTTGGCAAGGTGCTTCCTAGGCAGCGAATATATGCCGCTTAGCAAGCAGGTCTGAATGGTAGAACCAGTGGGTATTCTTCTATTTTAGTATAACGGAGAAACATTTGTTTTATTACCTTGGCACCCACAGCATAGCCTGGCTGGTACTCAGAACTGACCAGGTTAGAGTGTATTTACACTATGGCAACACCACCCTCTTGCTCCCCAGTGACAGTGGGTACAAGCGGAGTCTGTGTCGCCCGGGGATGGTCACACGCCTCCTGTTGTCAAACCTTGCCACACATGACATCATACCATGCCACTCTAATGTCCTTGGGTATCTCCCGAATACATAGAAGAATTGCTATATAACTTCATCTATTATTATAAACTGAACATAAAATGCATTTTTCGTATACTGCACCATCTTGTTTGTAACCGTTAGTTTAATGAATACTATGTGATTATCAGTGAGTATAGATGTCAAGTAATATATAAATAAATACAATTAACACTAATTAACACTGATTATAGAAGTAGGCTAAAAGGATCGGAATTTCCTATTGAACTAACAATCAATGTTTCCGCTTCTTTCATTACTGTTTTTCAATCAAATAAACATTTTATAATTTATGATAAGAAAAGTTTTTTCTTTGTATCTAAAGCACTAATATTTAGAACATTTAATCAGGCCCTGGTGCTGTGATTGGGGGGTATTAGAGATAGGCTGTAGGAGGGTTGTTGCACAGGGAGAGGGTTGTTAAAGTTAGGTACTATGAGTGGGTTAGGTTGTGCACGGATGGGTGGCGTTAGAGTTCCCTACTCTCACCTGGAAAGGAGACATACGCCGGCACCTGCGCACTCACCATGCGCTGCACAAACCCCAGGTTGTAATGACCCAAGGCCTGAGGAACACTTACCTCACATCTAGGTGTTTCTCTAGGCTTGCTCAGAAACTGTCATATGTGTTCACGCTGCAGCGTTCCAGTGTCCGGCCGGCGCTGAGTAGCTGGCAGCTCCCACAAGGTCATCCCACCAGGCGCCGTTGAACAGAGTCTGCAGCCTTGCTGTCTGTACCTTCCAGCACTGGGCCTTCATTCTGATAAAGGCCTCAGCCCTTCTCACATGCACGCCAGGATTCCCTCCAGTCACCAGCATGGGTGCAGCCATATTGGTTTGTTTCACATGACATTCCTCAACCAATCTTGGACCAGTCATTCTGACATTACTTTGCTACAACCAATCGGTGATACTCTTGGCCTATAAATAGGCTGATGCTGGGCATAGTAAACAGTCAGTGCAATCATGTCCTTAGAGAAACAGGGTCCTCTGTTACCTCTGAGTGTTCCTGCTTTCCACAGCATCTGCGGCTTACCACCTTCCTGTAACCTGACTCCCTACAGTGTCCTGACTGGGAAATTGTCTTGGGGCATCCAACCCTGTTGTTCGCCATCGCCTCCTATTCTAACCATCATTCATTAGTAGGAGAATTTTTTTTTGGGGGGGGGGGGGGGGGGTGACTAGTCGCACAGAAAACATCAGAGGTAAATTTTATGGTGGACCCCTCCTAAATAGATCTGATTCAGCTTGATATTTGTCTGATAAGGGGTGTGCTACCACAGGACACAGGGTTACTGGCACATAAGAAAGAAAAGAATGTCTCTGTGTGGTGCACCTAGAGAGTTTCTAAAATGTAACTTTTATTCAATAATTTTTTTTAAAAACTGCGAAATATAAAACACATATACACATGAAACAAAACAATGACATATAAAAAGGATATAGAATCCTCACACCGTGGGGTAGGTATATGGCAGTGTTGACACAGTATGTCGGCATCTCTGATCCAGAAATAATTTAATTAGCAGATATGGGTATGGATACCATATATAATTGGCGGCGGGAGTGAGATGAATGCTGTTTTATTTCCGTGTGATGCCGTGAGCCTGGATTGCTCAATATTCGGCAGGGAAAACAGCAATACACACAAGCCACCGCAGCTTATCTGCTATGAGTGACAGCGGTTAAGGTACACTGCTGCACTCTCACTACTCCGTCTGCCTGGAGGTGTCGTAAGCTGGACTCCGTGTGCCACGGTGAGACACAGCGTCTTCAGGCTGAGACGGGTATGTTACCAGGACCAAGACCGCTCATTAGGTTTAAGCTAAAAAGTTTAAAAATTTCAACATTTCATGAGGGAGAGGCTGGGAGCACACACACAATGTCTGTGGTCTGCGTACACTTTGCAGAGAGAGCTTTGTTTTTTAAAAAATTATTTAATAAAAGTTACATTTTAGAAACTACTCCAAATTACCAAAAAAGATAATAAGAGAGCGCAATAATGGTACTAATGTTTAATAATTACTTAATATCAATTATTACATACTCAGCAATCATAAAATTACATACTTTAAAACATATACATTAAAAAACATAGTATTCAGGCAGATCAATAGTAACCATACAGGGCAAGTGTGTTTTGGATATAACCACAAGAACTCCGTCCTATGGCACTGAATATTTAATGTAGATTTTTGGTTTCAAAAAGTCCTGCTTCAGGTGTATATATTTTTGTAATCCACAGGATGTTTTATCAGGATCAGTCGCAGTTATGCAATTTATATTTCTCAGTCCATAGACAGCTCAGTGTCCAGTATTGTCAGTCCTCAGACCGAAAGGGTGCACCTGCGGAATGCACACTTCAGCAGATAATTACCCGCTATGGGTGATAGTATTTATGTGTTTGAGGAGACACGGTACCAATGTAATGTGACTTAGGGAAAAGAATGCCGGCTCTTACCAGACCTCAGTCGGGAGCTGCAAATGATGATAGCGTCCGTGCTGATGAAGCGCATGGCTGTGCACTGGCTCCCTTCTCCGACCGTGCCTCCACTGACAGCTGTCCGAGCGCACCTCTCAGGGAATTAATTCCCGATTCTCAGCTCTGTTTTTCTGGCTGTGGTTTGAGGCAAGTGCTGCAGCTCCTTTTGATGTTGGGGGTCCGTATTGTGGGAAACACCTGAAGCTCCGGGTTGGGGATATCTCTTATCCAGACCCTGCAGGTACAATGATCTGTCCAGAAATGCCTTGATGCCTTTACTAATTTTACTAATTATTCTGTAGTAACAGAATTGTTTGCGACCAATGTTTTGACCACTTCTTTGCATACTCTGGTGTGTCGGTGGACTGTGTGTCTAAATACATCACACAGGTGCACTAGACATACCTACAGTTTGCCACTAAGTGATCAAATCTATTTGTATTGCTAATTACATTTTAGAAACTCTCTAGGTGCACCACACAGAGACATTCTTTTCTTTCTTATGTATCATTCATTAGTACTCTTCCTGCCTTCACTGCTTACATCACTTGCTACCTGCTCGTACTCCAGTGCCATCCCAGTTACCAGTCACCTGCTCAGAGTGTCAACATCGATATTACTACCACCACTGGTGTATATCATCAGTTACAGTTATCAAGTTGTCTACCTTTACCTGATTTCTCCTGATTCCAGTCCTCCCCTCAGACATGACACAGGCTTCTATTAACTGAAAGAAGCCACCTAGGGTTGCACAAATAGGTTAGACAACCAAAGCACTGGAGAAGAGGAGTGCTTTTCCCAGCATACCGTATATACTCGAGTATAAGTCGACCTGAATATAAGCCGAGGCACCTAATTTTACAACAAAAAAACTGGGAAAACTTATTGACTCAAGTCTACTATGTAACTAAGTGGGACCCTCATTCAAGTATAAGCCGAGGGGGGCTTTTTCAGCATAAAAAATGTTCTGAAAAAGTAGGCTTATACTCGAGTATATATGGTACTTATCCCTTCAGAGGAGTGTGGATTGGCTAACCAAGACTGCAGCCGAGTGGCTGGGAAAGCTCATGGGATACTAGCAAACATGGCTGTGGCCATGTTTGGTTGTAGAGGGAAAAGTTAGTTTGTATGCACATGGCTGCGGCCTACTGCAATGACAGCGGCGCTGGGTGGCGTGTGGAAACAGGGAAGGACATCCAGCAGGAAAGGTGGAACGGGCTGAGGAAACACTCTGACAGCGGCACGGGGACCACAGGAGAGAATCTGAGGAGATGCAGCGCATATGAAAGCCGGAACGTTGACGCAGGCTGGGTTTAAAAAATTACAGTTGGGAGCTAGTTGGTTAGGTGCTGGTATAGCTGCATCTTTGATCAAGGGCGGTGACAGATGACACGCTGACAGTCGGGATTCTGATGGTTATTAGTCCAACATCGGAATCTTGATTACCAGACAGTGGGGATCCCAACTGACAGGGACTATTCTTCCTCGTGGAGCACAGCAAGCTTGCAGCGTGGTGAGCAAATTGACCACGCAAGGACCCCCAGAACAGATATGGTGCACCACAGCAAAGTACTGCTTTTTATCTCATCCCTTAGCAAGAGATACAGATGTACACACATTGATACAAGCAGGGGCGCTGGAACGTTTTTAGGTTGGGGGGGGCAAGATATAATCTCATTTTGGCGCCCCCTAAATTGCTATATGTTACCCCCGGGCACTATACACACTGGCAGCGGCATATACACGTGGGCATTATACACAGGGCAGCGGCATATATGCATGGGCATTATACACAGGCACCCTGCCCCCCCCCCCGACCCAGCAATTGCTGCAGCTCATGTCACATGGTGGCTTGGTGGACTGCTAGCATATTAAATAAGTATATTTAATACTTATTTAATAAATAATAGATAAGTATATTAAATATACTTAATTAATATGCTAGCAGTCCACCAAGCCACCATGTGACATGAGCTGCAGCAGGTGCACATGTCACATGATGGACAGAGTACAGTATAACAGAGTCAAGTGAGGAGATTTTATTATTCAGTCAGTGCAGCCTGAGCAACAGAATTGACAGCGGGGCAGAGAGAGCTGTCTGTGCGCTGCCTGGCTGGCTGGGTATGGTCTCCTGCGTGCTCTCTCCCCACTGTGCCCTCCTTACACTGTATACCCGCCATCTTTATACTCCCAAGTTCTCCAGTACGAAAGACACCCGTGGTGGTCTCCCGCATAGCCGGCCGTTACCTTGCAGTGACATGTGTACACATGCGCCCAGTGCACCCAGGCTGATGTCGGCGCCGGGATCCCAAGGGACTAGGAGGAGATCGGAGTGCGGTCGCCGCAGGGGGTGGGGGTGTAGTAAGATGGCTGAGTAGCGGCAGCAGCCTGGTCTAGTTTCAATTATCCCACTGGACGGCCGCGAGCCAATAGGAGCTAGTGGTCCGGCAGCCAATCATGAGCGGCTGCCGGACCACGAGCTCCTATTGGCTTGCGGCCGTCCAGAGTCAGACTAGGGAGAATTGATAACAACGTCGGACCAGGCTGCTGCCGCTGCTTTCACATGACTATTCGGCAGAAAGTCAGAAACTAGATCCAGCCGGGCAGCGCACAGACAGCGCTCTCTGCCCGGCTGTCAATTCTTTCAAAAATCGGTACATAGCGCCTCAGTAATTTTTGGGGGGGCAAGCTGCCCCCTCGCCCCCCCCCCCCCGTTCCGGCGCCACTGGATACAAGTGATCTTAACTCAGTGACTTTGGAGACTATGAACAGTCTAATGTGAAACTGGGAAATTGTACACATTCATTCTGCAGCCACAACTCCCTGTTTCTACACCCCACCACAGCGCCCGTTTGTGTTGGTTCCCAACCATTCCTTTTTCTTTTTTACAACTCCCTGTTTGTAGCTACACCCTGACATTCTTAGTATTATCTATGTTATGTTACCCTTCTTTTATAACAGAGAGTGTCAGAGTGTTCCAGATAAATTAATCGGTTGTGTCGTCATTTCTGTTTCCTCCATGGCGTGGGCAACCCACTAGGGGTGTTATGCTGGCCATACACATGACCAGGCATGTCCAACCTGTAAGTAAAACATTCCTGCACTAGACCAACTTTTATCCTACTAGTTGCTTGGATAGAATAAAAATCAGTACTGGATTGAAGTAAATGTAATTTGCAATTCAGTAGTTTGCTCCCACAATCTGCAAATTTACTAAAACTGTCGCTCAGAAACGGTACTGTAGTTGAATCTGTTGAATTTAAACAATTTGACTGGGATTGTGAGCAAATTGCTAATTGTCATTTTTTCCTCATCCAGTAGCAGATTTTCAGTCCAACCAACTAGTTGGATGGTTGTATGTAAGTTTGTCTAGTCTAGTGTATGTCCAGCATTAAATAAATGCAAACTACAGGAATTCAATTCCTAGACATAAAAGAATGGGTGATAATTTGTATATATAACCATCAAGAAAAACCTAGAAGTTATTGTACTGGTGATATCTGCCCAATCTGAGGCTCTATACAATATAGTAACCTCCACCGTTACTGAAAATGCATTCATATACTACAGGGGTAGCCTAACCGGCCTTTGAGATCTACCTACGTCCATGTTTTCCAGGTCACCTAGCTGGTGCACAGGTGTAGTCATCATTACTAACTGTCACATTATCAAACATGCTGCATTTATTCCTATTATAGATCCACAGCTGAGACACATGAACTGTTGGTAGATCTGGAGATATATAGGTCAATCAGACATGCTTGGTGGGACGTATAGGCACTTTAACAAGTTGCCAATTGTGTTTTATTTAAGGAACAGAACAATTCCCAACATGAACAATACAGCAGGGAACCGGTGACTTGAACTGTAAACAACCTAAATGACTTTATATTCCAGATGTATCCACAGTTATCAGGACCAGGCTATAGTTCTATCAGGACCTAGCTATAGTTATATCAGGACCTAGCTAATGTCATACTTGCCTACTTTTGAAAACAAGTTTCAGGGAGATTATAGTTGGCAGTAGAATTTTGTACAGCGCCCCATTGTCATGCTCCACCCAAAGGACGTGTCTAATTCCATGTATGGAAAGGTTGTGAAAAGAGATTGTGAACGTGGCACCTAGAAGCGTGGGTGTGCACTGCTACATCTGAGAGGAATCTTTTAAAATGACTTATATCCAAATGTAGATGAGCCCCAAAGCAGTTAGTAAGCGATACTATACTTGGTAAAGTGTTGGGAAATGGTGCTGATGATTCAATTTAAATTTATCTATCTTTAATTCCTTTTTCCCAAAAAAATTAACAGTGTAATGAGGGAGATTGCTAGACTTATGAGGGAGAGAGGGAGATTGCTGCTTTTTAGGGAGTCTCCTGCAGAATGCAGGAGAGTAGCAGCTATGGCTAAAGATCTATCAGGACCTACTTATAGTTCTATCAGGACCTAGCTAAAACCCATCAGATCCTTGTCTATATTTCAAAACTACCTCTGCTCAGTTTTAAAGGACATATTAAATAAGCCTTGGAGACAGGAAAAGTACCAGCCAATCAACTTCTTTCATTTTCAAACACAGCCCGTAATATGACAGTTAAGAGCCATTGGTATCCAGATACTGTAGCTCACAGACTATCAGTCAACAGTGAATAGGTTGACACCATATAGTCGACATAGCCAAAAGGTGGATGCAAGCTAAATGTCAACATGGTATTACCGACACATGAAAAGGTTGAAATTAGTTTTTCAGTATATATATATTTATATTCATACTTTATCTTCCATCCGGAGGGGATGCCGTACATTAATTGGGATCCACATGCTCAGGTGTCGACATTGATACCAAAAAATGTGAAAAATTCATGTTGACCTCTTTAAGTGTCGACCTTTTCATGTTCACCTTTTCCACGTCAACCTTTTTCCAGAGTTGTTCTTGTGCATGTCAACCGTTTGAGATCAGCTTATTGACTGTCGTTGAGTTATACCACACCCGAGCTGACCGGCTAGTACTGTCTCTCTCTCTCCACCTCGTCTTTCTCCATGGTTTAGTACATAAGCCCCTAAATCCTTTATTCATTTTAATTAACCTTTCAATCCAGAATTGTTGCCATTTGCTAAAGTGGCAATAATGAGACTTAATGGCGATACTCTGATATTTGCCCCCACTCACATCCCTATCACCCACTTTTGTTGGCATACAGTATGTGCTCCATGTTTATCACATGTCTGTGACTTCTCCAAAGTGAAAAACAAGTGGCGATGATCCCTTCCCGTTGCAGGTGGTGCTGGGACCACAGAAGGCTATTCCGTTCCACGTGTTCCGGACTGGGTGTTACATCATAGCTCCCACGGGAAGCTCTCTGTGATCACAGCGTTACTTTTGCTGAGTAGAAATGTAATAGATTGGAACTGAAATATTTGATGCATGAAATATTCCTCCAATGTATTCCCTAATTTGTATAATATTAACATAATCCTAGAAATGTCAGAAGGCATCTTCCTAAATAGGTCAGCTGGGCTGCGCGAGGCCTTTCATTTTCTGATTCCTCAGACCAAACAGCCTTCCCTGTGTGCTTGTGTTAAACAATGGCGGTGTGGATCAAAAAATCGTCAGTGTCTACGTCGACAGTCAATAAGACGACATCAAAAGGTCAACATGCATTAGGTCGCGCATAATGTCGACATTTGATAAAAAGTTGACACAAGTTAAAGGTGAACATGGAAAAAGGTTGCCACAAACTCATGATGACCATTTTGTTTTGACTAAAGCCATGTTGAGCTTTTTCTCGTATCAATCTTTTATCAATGTCCACCTAATGCATGCTGGCTTTGTGCATTTTGACCTTTTGATGTCGACATATTGACTGTCAACCTAGAGAGCGTCAACCTATCATTCGGATACCTACGGAGCATGAGATATGTGCTGATCTCGGAGGAACAGCGTTTTATGGGCGTCCCCAGGTAAAACGCTGCAAATTCCCCAGGGAACGCAGGCAGGTTGATGCCTGCTCAGGGTGGGTGGCTGACGTCACATGACATCAAATCCCACCCCCTTTTCGCCCATCTTTGTCGGAAATAAAAGTCAGTCTAGGCTGACTTTTATTTGCGAATGGGAAAAAAATAATTCGATGGTCAATGACCATCGAATGATTTGTCACTCATGCACCCGCATGCAAGGGAATGTGTAAGCGTACACATCCCCTTGCATGCAAAACATGCTACGGGGGTGTCTGTTTGGCCAGGCAGCGGACAGTCTTAGGGCCGCATTTATCAAATAATATTTGTGGCTAAATCCCCGAAAACACCCGTTTTCGGGGGTTAACTGCAAATATTAAGTATCCCTCTAATGTATCACCGATCCGCTCCTGCAGTGCCGCCGGCCGCATGCCCCATAAGTTTCTATGGGGGATGCGAAGCTGTCCGATATATCAACGTCGGGCAGCCCGGCTTCGCACACCTGGGCTATCGCCATTCTGATATGGCGACAGCCCATTGTAGCCTATGGCTACACATCGCACCCGAACGGCAGTGCGGTCAGCGGGGTCGCCGGGGGGGTCAGCGCGTAACCGTGCATGCGCAGACCCCCGGCTTCTGGCATCGCAGGGACAGACTCTTTTCGGAGACCTGTCCCTGCCCCCTGGCCGGTTATACATTGGGGTGACATGATCGCATTTTACAATGCGATCCTGGGCGGCAATATTCTGCCCAGATCGCATTGTAAATGCGATCAATGGTAAATGGGGCCCTTAACCTGTTTGCTAGGCTGCGAACATAAGCAAACTAGCGATCAGGTTCTGTGCCCCACTCACGTACCCCTTATCATCATCCTGGTTCTACTAAATCGATTTATTTAAAATACGTGTTTTCATTTGGTGTTTTATGATGAAGACTCAGTGATGAGTCCTGATGAAGCATCCCCTCCCCTCATTATTGACCCTAGTCCTGTCTCCCGTCATATAAATCTGCCTTTGCAATATAATATGCACATATGTAATAAGTTTTCTAAAAATAAACCTGTCATTTACATTGATTTTGACTCCGCCAGCATGAAACACTGGATAAACTATCCTTAACCTTTCACTAGACCCAGGCATCAGACTTCCAGAGTTCTCTGCTGAAATCCGACGCACAATAACATCTCATTATAACCTAGAGTTGGGAAACGCAAGCGATGTAGACTGTGTGCAAGACCCAAGTGTGCTAACATGAAATGTAATTCCTGGGCTGTCAGGCAGCGAGCATCTGTAAGCACACAGTTCAGAGCCTGCTCAGGGCTACACTGGGTGGGAAAGAGTTAATGGAACGATAACCTTGGTAGTGTATTACCAGTAGAGAGAATTCATTGGGTAATATCAAGCACCTGAGTGTGATGAGACTGCAAGACCCAGTACAGCGCTTTAATCTCAGCACTTTGTGAAAAATCATCTTGCTGGGAAAAGCTGGGAATAATAAGCTGTCGTGGCGAATTAGCCTCTGATTCCACAGGAAAATGTAAACATCACAGGTGGATTCCGGACACCCATTGAGTACCTGCCTGTGGCTGCAGACAGATTCGTCACAACAGACAGGTGAGATAACCTGAGGTCACTAAAATGACTTCATTGTGATGTCCTGCCAATTGGCTTATGCATGCATGCATGTACAGTATATACATAAATATTCGCCTATACATAGATGCCCAGACTTACTTGGAGCAGGCGTTTCGGCGTCGCCTTGCGCTTCATTTGTCGTGTGGTCCTTTTACACGACTCAATGATTTTTCAACTTTGTGTCGAGGTGATGAGTTTGCAACAAGAAAGTGCGGATACAGTATATAGGGTGGTTCAACAAATATTCAGGACACAATAGGTTAGTGTTTGACTTAATTATGTTTGCTCATTATAGTCACAAACATATATATATGATGTTAAAAAAATTGTTATTACTTTGTGTGATGCTAGGTACACACTGAGCAATATATTGTTAACGATATAGTCGATATCGATATCTTGTGCATATTGTCTGGCGTGTGTGTGTGTGTGTGTGTGTGTGAAATATCATTAACGATCTCGACCTCCGGGTTATCTGTACATGTAGCTCAATCTGACAATATCATCAGCGATTGTATGTACAGAGCGGTAAGGAGCGGGTGATGTTATGGAGCAAAATTTTATATATATATATATATATATATATATATATATTCGTAAGACTTCTCAAAGCAAATGCTGCGAAAGCTAGTAAGGTAGCTAATGTGACAGAGAGAAAGTAATGTAGTTTCACTTGCTGCCAACCGATGGCAGTGTTTTGGTGACACACAGAAACTAGACATATAGTATAGTATATAGAGATGATATGACAAATGTATGCCGATTTATGTGTCTAGTTGTTCATTAGTCTATAAAACATTAATATTGGTAATTGAAGCAGCTTAAACGATCAGATTCCTAATTACAAAAATGCAGATAATTTGCCAAAATGCCAACCAATCAACTTCACTGTTTACACACTGTGCTTTAAAAATGACAGTTAAGTGCTGATTGGTTGGCGCTTTACCTCTTTCCAATTTTTATCCCTTTAATAAAAAATCCCCCTATATCTAGTATAAGATGCTCTCACCAATATTACTACAGGTACTACAGTATTAATGTATTTTTTTTAACACCACACGGGACAGCTACAGGTGTATACAGTATATAATGATGTAGTGATATGAATATTTATAAAATATCCTGGAAATGGCATCCTTATATTTGGAGAGTGGTGATGTCATTGTTCCTTTCGGAAAGTGAGTGATGTCAGTTGTGACACATTCTTACTGTGTCCCGTTATATGTCACATGATAACACAAGTACTTATGAAAATGACATCATGCCAGCAAATCCCTCTGTTGCCTGAAGACCGTAAGCCCCTCCCATAATGCTCTTACTATGGGGCAGGCTGCTCATTATGCCCCCTGGGTAATGCCCCTTGTGATGTTATATGTTCAGCACTTAATGGCTTTTAGTAGATAACTTAGGAAGGTAAATTATTCCTATTATTCTTTGCGGGTTATTACAGCAGGTTAATGTTCTGCAGATTTCTAAAGAGACTAAGAGAATGCACAGCCGGCAAAGCACTGATGTAAAACTTAGAGGTCGTGTTTCGCAAAAACAAAAAAATCCGCCTGGGTGATTGTGCGGAGCAGGGAAACCAACCGAAGTCCAAAAGACCCAGACCTATTCGCTAGGGCTAGGCAGTGTATAGTCGCCGCAGGTAAATGCCGTCCTACCAAACGCACACCAAGTGAATCGCCGCACTATCATGTTCGCTTACACATCCGCTCACAGGCAGGTGTACGGAGGAAAAATCATTTGATGGTCGCTCACCATCGAATGATTTCTCCTGCCTTACTAGATAAAAGTCTATGCTTACTTTTATCCAGGACGGTGATCGCCAAAATGGCGGCGGGCGCTAACCCCAATCAGACATGGACACACCTGCATTGGCAGGTGCCCGCCCATCATTTCCAGATGAGCACCCGCCGTTTTTTGTGGGCACGCCCAGAATTAGCTTCCCACCCGCCCCCTTTCTGTTCATCATTGAGCGAACGCCCGGGGGTTTGCACATGCGCGACTCCACCATCATCCCGCCCTCTTTAATATTAAACAAGAAAGGACTGGGTGGTCAATCTGATCTGTCCGGTCCCCAGCATATTCGCACCGGGGACAGATGTTTGTGCATGTGCAGGGCTGCTGTGCAAATGCAGAGGCGTTTGTACAGGGGGGGGCGGGGGGCGTATCCATGAAACGCTGAGTGTGCCCAGGAGAACACATGGCCATCCCCATGTGAACACAGGCAGGCAGCGGCCTACCGGGACAGGCAGCTGATGTCACGGTGCGAATATAAGTAGGTGATATATTTGCGAACAGGGGAAAAATAATTTGATGGTCGGCGACCATCAAATTATTTTGTCTCCGTATGCTCCATTGCAAATAGATGTTTATGCAAAAACATCCATTCGCTAAGCAGCGGGGATGGTTGTTGGCTCGCTAAGCAGAGAATTAATGCTGCTTAATGAGTCAACCAGAATCAGGCCTTGAATCGCAAACCTCAAATACTTCTATTGAAATAAAGCAATATGTCCACCTAAACCTGAAACGTATGGTTGCTGAACTATGGGGAGATGTATCAAAGCTTGCAGACTCAGAGCGATAAAGTAGAGAAATAAAGTACCAAGCAATCAGTCAGGTTACAGTCTGTGTTTGAAAAACAGGTTGGTACTTTCTTTCTCTCTCCCCCTCTCTCTTCCTCTCTCTTCCTCCCTCTCCCCCTTTCTCTCTCTCCCTCTCACCCTCACCCCACGCCGGTTATGTGGGGTGAGAATTTGGCACTGACCCTATAGTTAGTGAAACATTTAAGTGTTATTATTACATATACGTGAATAATGCCTTTGTTTGTCCCACTCCGAAAGTATTTATGAATTTCAGATGAAGCAATGCTTATTAGTTTGGTTTCGGGATGATACTGGACCATTTGTTCTGTCTTTGGCTATCAATTTAATTATTGTTTAAATTATACAAAGAGTGTTCTCGGGGTATGAAATATGTTTAGAATGTATTATATTTATCATTTCGTTTACTTTTTATAGTATTTTTAGAACACTTTTTTTGTTGGAAATGATTTAGTTTGAAACCAGAACCTTTTTTTGTCAGCGAGACCGATACAGCCCTGAAAGAGTAAAGCACATTTATGGTATTTGTAATCTGTTACAACAAGGGGCAGATTAAGGGTCACTAAAGCCAAGGGATGAAAACAATCAAATGCCTATGTGGAGGGGGTTGGACCAGTGCAGTGTGGGTGTGGCCAGTGCAGTGTGGGCATGGCCAGTGTCACATGGGTGTATACACCCCCTGCACTATAAGCCTTAATATCACCCTAAACACATACAGTAGGAGCAAGTTTCATCTTTGCTCCTTTGGGCGTGGCTAGCCATGGCTAGCCATGGCTATTCTATTGTTCTCAGCTGCAATACAATACGTATTGCAGCTGAGAACAATAGAATAGCCATGGCTGGCCATGGCTAGCCATGGCCAAAGGAGCAAAGATGAAACTTGCTCCTATTGTAAAAGCATTGTTAGCAAATTACCATTTCAATATAGCCAATGATGGGCCTATTTTTGTGTGGGGGCTAGGAGATAAGGCTTCATCTGTCCTAATGTTAATGTGGCCCTAGCTACAACTACAGACCTGTACAATCAGAGCAGGCACTTTATATACTGCATAGGGCATGTTGTCCATTATGTATCAAGACTTGGAAAATTATTGTATATAGTCTGACCTTGATAGACCTTATGAATGTTGAAAACCTCTGTAATCATTACCTAATACAATTACATGAGTTGACAGTGGTGCATTATGGGTGTGAAATGGTTGGGTAAGTTTTGATGGTGGGATCAATAATGATGTATAATGATGTATAAACGGTTAGCCCAAATAGGCTAATGCCATCTGAAGGCTGCATTAACCCATGCATGCAATATCCCCAAAGCTGGAGGGGGCAGATGCTCCAACCCAGAGCTGCCACATTATCTGGCTGCAGGAAGAGTTCAGCGGTCAGGGGATGAGGGCTTACTTAGGTGGGCGACATGCTGGCTGTGTCACGCACACCCATCATAAAGACATTTGTTGTAGTCGGTTTATAGAAGACCCTGACAACCCTTCCGTTATAGCTGGTTGGTGTCATAAAGATGTATTCATATTCAGGTCATGCAGACTTCATGATGTTTGACATAAATATAAATGACAGTTTTTGTTGAAGGTCACAGATGTGCAGGCAGTAGTTGAAGAAATAACTTAACCAGAAACACAAGTTTATACTGTTCCTGCATAAATGTATGCCGTATTCTTTGTGGGATGAGTATACCTACCTAGTGGATGGTCATGCCCCTTCACTAGAATGGCTTGGAGGCTCCAAAAATTGGATTACTCTCTTGGCCCCCCAAGAAGGTGGGCAATTCCCCTGGTTTTGCGATGGCACCCTGGCACACTACCTCCTCACAACAGAGTACAATTTACAGTCCCAGAGGGGACCCGACGACAAGATTTGCACTGAATCACATCGCTATAGCCCCACGACTGGTATTTGGCACCATCTAGCGCTGGTAGAGCCATGATGATGCGTATGTGGATCCATTTCCAATCCAGCCCACCTTCTTGCTTGTCCATGCCCCCTAACTCTGGAGGAGGGCACAGCACAGTAGAAAACTACACTGTACATCCATACTCCATCACTTGACCCAGACGTTCTACAGTACTTACCTACCACCATACCTCTTTCCTCTCCTGTGCCTCCTGGCTCCTACAGAGGCCCGTCTATCTTGGAATCACCACATTTCTTAAATTTTCACTTCTTTTTTGTCACCTTGAACATTATTCACCCCAAATCCACAGAAACTGCCCTCACCAAGGTGACCAATGACCACCAAAGTGATGCATAAAATTTAAATTCATTATCTCCTGTCTTTCTCAACATTGACCCTCGACTAAACTGCACCGTGTAAACAGTATCCATGAAATGTGTACTACCAACTATTATCCAATTTCAAACCAACACCTCGACTCTTAGCCAACAGCCCTTAAGGATAGCTGCTCCAGATAAATGAGTGTCAACAGAAAGAACGCTCCTTCAGTAAATATTAGTTACTGTAGCTTCTTATGCTGGGTTCCCTTCCATGAAATTAACAGTAGGTCACACAGTTGAACTGAACATGTTGGATCTTGTTCCCTACAGCAAAAACCAAACACTTATCATAAGATTTAAAAAATATAATGAAAAGTGTGTGCATAAGGCAAGCTACAGTATGTATAAGTTCCCCAAAGTAACTGATTCAAAATACAGCAAATATAGAAACAGGGCAAGTGCCAAAACATGATGGGGCACCAAGATGTAATCTACCATTAAAGGTATGACTCATTTCAACACTTCTGCAAACTACAGTCAAATGACGCAATTCGCCATGACACAAATCATCATTTTATCCTTGCCCACCACAGTACAATGCCACCACAGTGCAGTGCAATGCAGGGGGCGTGGCTAAAATGACGCAATCACTCTGCCCATGCCCCCAAGCAAGCCGCCCCTCCTGTGGCTCCGCCCATGCCCCACATCTCCTTGCTCCTGGTGGTGGCCCTGCCCCTCTGCCTCATTGATAAAGTAGGCAAGTATGGTACTAGCATGTGTTCTGGACTTGGGGATGTTAGGAACTCATCGGATGAAGACACTTGGCCGTGGTAGGTGGAACCATATTTTGGACCAAAATTATGCTTAATACCTCAATGTTACTCTAGGTTGTATTGTGGAGTTTATTGTAATTGTACTGATTGCCAGTGTTCTATACACATTAGCCAATAGGCAAAATATTGGTAAATAACAACATTCAGACATCACAGGGACCAGCTGAACATGTGGGTCATCTATATATATAGACAAAATTGACCTACATGTTCAGCAGAAGGGGGGGGGGTGTTAACGATGTGCGGAAGCGAGCATCATCAATGAGATTGAGTGCACACACTGAGTGTCCTTCAGAAGGGCCTTTCTCATCTTAATCGATGATGGGCTTCCAGGGCTAGAGCACGCATTTGCCAACATTTCGAAATTAATATCTATTTTTAATCCTGAAAAATCAGGTTGATTTTGCCATGTAATTGATTGCTGCTGTAAAGAAATGGGAAAACTCTCCCCAAATCTCTCACTTTCTGAATCTTGCACCCTATTACATTGGGCCCAATGTGTTTTTTAGCCCTGGAAGCCCAACATCAATTAAAAAAATAAAAAAAACAATGATTCGAATCAATCTAATCTAATATTGAGTAAAAAAATGATCGAAAAAACCCAACAAACAACTTTAGTAAATATGCCCGCAAGTCTCTAAAGTATGGGATAACCACTCGAACTGAAGGCAGCCATCTACTGGACATTCAGTGAGCATGGGGTACAGCATACCATGATTATCACTTGCGATACGCTTACAAGTGTCCCATCATTTGCGCACAGAAAATGGTTTCGTGCTATGCACCAGCACAAAGATCTTTTTATTTTCCACAAATCTGAACTATGTCTATTCAATTTCAAAGCACGGAGCCAGGTAACCGCGGTCATCCAAACCGATGACAGATACAGAATAGAGCAGAAAGATGTCTCGCATTCCCTTTCAAATAAATGTAACAAAGCCTTTTTTTTTTCTATACGAAAACTTTAATGACTTCTATTGAAAGTGAGCAACCAGCATACACGCCGACTCCGAGGGCATATTTTTTAATCATAATACTATCAAGTGGTAATTGTAGCGGATTTGATGAAAACTCCTTTTGGTTGTGAGTACTTTCCTGTAACTAATATAGGAGGCAATGGGGTTAAAGGTCTTTATCACTGTGTAAGAACACAATAGCCATATTTAATAAAAGACTATTCTCCAATGACAATTTATTCAGCTACAGGATCAGCAGTGCTATAGAGCCGGGTTACACTGCTTCTTAGTAATACCAAGTCCAACACCGACGGCCAATGAAAGGAGAGTTCTATCCGGTATACTGTAAAAGGCAACAAAAAGTTTATTTTCATACAATTATCATAGTTCGGGCAAATAAAGCCAGTGATGGCTTGTCATCACTGGCCATTCACAATTTGATTGAGAGGTGGTCAGCCTTTGTGAGTGGCACGCCAGCGTTTCCTGAGAGTGCCCCAGAAAAATGCATGTGGCTGCTGGCCTTTGGGTGGGAGGGACGCTGACATCATCAGTGGTTCCCATGGCCTTTACAGCGCCGAGTAAAGTTTACCCCCCTGCTTGCACTACTGTAAGCAGGGGTGCCTCCCTCAGCGGCAGAGCAGCAGCTGGACTGAGAAGTCCGGCCCTGCTGAGACTACAGGCACATTACATTCCACGGCTCCAGGACGGGAGAGGGGGTGGCCGGGGAAAGACGGGGAGTGCCAGCGTATCTCAAATGCTAACTTTCCCCAGCCGCAGGAAGAGAGGGCGCAGTCTCCCCACAACACTTTCTGTGCCTGTAGGAAGTGGGGTGCACATTCATCCCAGCCACTGTGGGCTGTTTGGGGGGATTCTGGGAGATGGCATTCGATTCCTGTCAGCACTATGGTGCCTTTCTGTCACTCTGTGACTCTGTGTGGGTGGAGTCAAAGAGGCGCTGATAGACTATTAGCCTATGACTACGCCCATGACTCCACCCAGCGTTATACACACACTCACAGAGTGAAAGATCTGGGCAAATATATAAGAGATGTATATATATAGGGCCTTATTCTGGTTCACTCTCAGAGGCAAATTCCTTCTCAAATGGACAAAACCATGTGCACTGCAGGTGGGGCAGATGTAACTTGTGCAGAGAGAATTACATTTGGGTGGGGTTTTACTTCAAGGTGCAGTGCACATGGTTTTGTCCATTTGAGAAGCAATTTGCCTCTGAGAGTGAACCAGATAATGGCCCATGGTCTCCCAGTCCCTGTATTCTGAAGGCAAGATTAAGTTGGCCATCATGCCAAAAGAACTATGGGTATTATCAATCACTGTAGCCACTTAAAGTGCTTTTCCTGCGGCTGAGTTCTGTAGTTAATTGTCCTGTAAATCGCATGTTTGCAATGTTATTATGTTATATAAAGAAGCAAATACATTAGACAATGCAGGCAAGTTGAAGCCTGAAGAAGACGGAAGGTGAATAATCTTTCTATTGTATTCAGTAAACACCGACCGAGCTCATCGGTCACCTACACTCTAAAGCAAAACTCCTGTCTCTTCATTTACTGTGTCACTCCATTATGTGCTTACTGTGGGCCAGGCACTGCACGCCTGATCTTATTCTTACACCGGAGCTCAATTCTTAACATTCTGCATATGCTCTCTGAAAGCTGCATCTTATAAGGGGGCTGTATAGTCATCTAAATGCTAATCCCTTTGGAACTGGGTCAGTGCCATAGGGGGGCTTCCTGTTATGGTACACAGAACTGTCGCTATGTCAGTCTCGGGAACTTTGGAGGAGATGCTACAAAGTGTGGAGGGCTATAAACCAATCAGCTCCTAACATTTATTTTTGAAACACAGCCTGTAACATGGCAGGTAGGAGCTGATTGGCTACCTCTCTCCTCTTTGTCTTTCTCCAAGGTTACATACATTCCCCCCTATGGCAGATAAGGTAATTAGGCTAATTTATTATTTCCTGATCCACATGTGCTCATGAACCCTCAACAAATCAACTATGTTGCAACCTTTTGATCGTTACCATTGCAAAGTTACGCTGCCCAGTTCAGGGATATATTGAAACTTGGGTAGGCTCTTCAGACTCAGGTGATTACCCTCTGTTACCTCCCATTTGTAAAATCAAACAAAAACACATTTTAGTGAAATCTTTAACCCAAATCTGTAGATCCGGGTTCAATGCCCAAATCTATGTAATGACACTGTAAGCCCACGGCATCAACCCATAGATTCCAAGTTGTAGTTAGCACCATAAGGTGCACTTAGCTGAGATTTTCCTCCGGACACTGGAGGTCATTCTGGTTGACTCACAAAGCTGCGCAAACACAACAAACACAAACGTCCCCCCTTTCGCACAGCGAATATCGTTGAAGGCATGCAGATGAATGTTTACCATAAAACTCCACTCGCAGCCTTGCATGCTGGGATAAAACCATTTGATGGTGTCCGACCATCAAAGGATTTCTAATGTGTTTGCAAATCTAAGATGGTGTCTCAGATTTGTGGCTACCTAATATGGGAAGAGGGCGGGCAGCTAACTTCCAGTGACATCAGCTGCCCTCCCCTGACACTCGCATTATGCCATAATTTAAATTGGAATGCCTAGCGTTTTCATGGGAACATATGAAACGCTAGGTGTTCCCATGGATGCTATCCGCGCCCGTTCACAGAAAGAGGTTGCACAGGCACATAAATGTTTATGTGCCTGTGCAGTTGCACACAGTGGCGTAACTACTGTAAGGCAGCCCCAGCTGCCACTTGGGGGAGCAAGCCACGGTGGGGTCTATGTGGGCGCCAGCACCTGCTGGACGCACTGACATTCTGCTGCCTGTCACTGCCGACTGGATGTCAGCCAGTGGGCCGCAGCGCGGGTACGGCCATGGCAGAGATGACAAATCCCCCCCACTGATTCAATTGACTATACACAGAGCCGGCCATTGGCTACTGTGCACAGGATGGGCGGGCGGATGAGCGTGCTGGGGCGGCCTGGGATGCGTCGGAGCCAAAGGAATCAGTAGTGTCTGCTGGTCTCCCCTCCTCTCTTCAGCTTCAGCTTTTCGATTATCACATCATACGCTAGGGAAAAACGCTGGAGAGGAGACCGGGGGGGGGGGGGGGGGGGAAGAGTCACAAACCTTTTGGCAGGGGGGAGCAAAATTTATAGTTATGCCACTGGTTGCACAACATTGTTCCCTTGTGCAAACACGCAGGGGAGCGAACCAGTTAGAATCAAGGCCACTGTTAGGAGACATCTGCATTAAGGCCCTGCTGCTAATCAGTTCACTCCGCTGCGTATTTGCATGGGGGATCGACGTTGTGCTACTGCGCATGCGCATAAACATTTTTGCGCATATGCAGCCTTTTTGTGCAAATGGGCGTGGCACATTGATTATTCACCGACCCGTTCGCATGTAGCAGTGCGGGTGGTGGAGGCCGCAGGTAGTGCCCAGCGTTTCGTGGGTGTTCCCATGAAAATGCTAGGCGTTCCCATTTAAATTGCGGCGGATGTCAAGGGCGGGCAGCTGACGTCACCAGATGTCAGCTGCTCACCCGGTTCCTATACAAGGTAGCCGCAAATCTGAGACACCAGGGAGTGTCTTAGATTTGCAAACACCTTAGAAAACATTTCATGGTCAACCAAAATGACCTCCTAAGTGCAAGTTTACGTGGCAGATTCATTGAAGATATTTAATAAATTGTGCAGCTAATTGAATCTACCCCTACGTGCCCCCTGGGATCTTTGCAGAAGCCGAAATTGCCTAATGTATGAAGTGAATATGGGCTGAGAACAGAATGATCTAATCACTGCACTGTGCCATCACTACCTACTGGATTGTGACATCAAACTACTATATTCCTAAAGTGAAGGGTGTGATGCACCAAAGATGACTATTTAGATGGAGTTAAGGAGCCCACACACGCTCCGATTCCCGGCAGTGCGATGTGTGCTTTGAGGTGCGCGCTCCCGCGGCACCTCATCACACAGTACAAAAAGTATGTGCACATACTTTTTGTACTTGCTTTTCATCACATCGCATCGCATTGCATGCACAAGGCATGCAATGCGATGGGATGGATGCTATTTAAGCCCAGAACGCACGCCGCTATCAGAGCGTGTATGGGCTCCTTTACCCAATAGAGAACCATATACTTATTTTTACATTGCGATCTGGGAGGGATCTAATTGGATCCTTCCCAGCATCCTCCGTAGCACCTGACAAATGCGCATGTACAGTAGGACTCCTGGTGACCATTGTTTCCTTTGACAGTAAACTGGTAGGCCTCCCCAAATGTTTGACATGCATAGGCCAACTGGGTCAAGAGGTTCACATGGGAAAGGTCGACGGAGTCAAAAGATCAACAGAGTCAAAATGTTGACATGGAAAAAGGTAGACTCAAATTTTTTGTGTCAACTGTCAACATGGACCCCAAATTATTGTAATGTGTACCCCCACATGGCTTACGCTTTGGGCATGGCACACTATTATTCTCCCTCTATGGGGGGTATTCAATCGTTATCGAAATGGTTTTTTTCACGTGTTTTTTTTCACTTTTTCACATCGGAGAGTCCTCAGCTATTCAATCTAGTCATTTTTCGAGTATGTGAAATGTTTTTTTTCACGATGCATTTTCGTTTGATTCGGTAGCGATATTTCCACTTTTTCACTTTTTTTTATAGCTTTTTTTCGACTTTTCACTCAGACATATTCAATGATATGATACCGATATGAATGTTTCCGCGTGTATGCTCTTCTTCTCAATTTTCCTTTCACCATGTCACGGGTGATGAATTCATAGATTCAACTCTGTATTTTGTTAAGTAACGGCTCGTTTGCTCTCCAGAATAAAATATATGCAGGATTGTTTGCCCTTATTTTGTTTTTTGCTTATTTTGTGTGAAATATTACTTGTTTTCTTACAATTCACTTCCCAGCATGCCTTTCTTTTCTCCCATCATGCACTTCACCACACCTCCTCACTCCTGCGTTTGGGATTTCATGGAGTAGCAGCCTTGTGCAGTCAGCTGTATTTGGAAGCGTTTTTATAGGTCAATTTGCGTTTTTGGATACAAATTCCTTCATTTTTTATCACTGTCTCAAAGAATGGATTATTTTGCTGACTTGCTTGTGATGTTCATGATCGTGTCAACATACCTGATGCGCTGTCGACGTCGTCGTTTGGCAAGTGGCTATCGGTGTCCTGTTCAGGGCCGTGGATATCATCATCGTGGTCAGCATCTTACTCCTTCTGGTGAGTCAGTGCGTGTTTCAATTCCACGTCCACGCCAGTATCGTACTAGGCGTGTACTGGATGGTCTCTCTGAGACGGAAGTGATTGGTACCTTTCGCTTGTCGTCTCAGGATATATATTCGCTGTATGATCTGTTGGAAGCTGACCTTGAGCCCCGGGTACGGTCAAACCATGCAGTCAGCGGTTTCCAGAAACTGCTGGCTGCATTGCAATTTTTTGCGTCTGGCACCTTCCAGCCAACTTTATCCCAGACATGCGGTTTTTCCCAGCCAACGATGTCTCGCTGTTTATCTCAGGTCATTAAAGCTTTCCGTAAATTAACGGCCCAGGTTATAAAATTTCCAGACACTGACAGCGAATGTAATGAGATCAAATTTGGCTTCTTTCAAAAATGGAGATTCCCCAATGTGCTGGGCGCGATTGACTGCACCCATGTGCAACTCACACCTCCCAGGGAATCGGAAGAATGTTATCGGAATCGAAAACACTTCCATTCCCTGAATGTCCAGATGGTGTGTGATTCCACAATGAGGTTATTGGACATCTGTGTGGGTTTTCCTGGGTCGACCCACGACTCCTTCGTTTTAAGCCAGTCATCTATTTTCCGTGATTTTGAGGAAGGAAGAATGCCAGATGGCTGGTTGTTAGGTATGTAATCTATATATATATATATTTTATAATGCATAAGTTATTAGCAAATATGTTACAACTTTTTATTGATATTTTAGGTGATGCGGGTTATCCGAATAAACCGTGGCTGTTGACCCCATTGCTTAATCCTGTAGGTGATGCTGAAAAAAGGTACCAGGAGTTACACATTGCATCGAGGGGTGTAATTGAAAGGACCTTCGGTGTACTTAAGAGCCGGTTTAGATGTTTAGACATCTCCGGTGGTAGCCTCTTATATTCTCCGGGAAAAGTCTGCGGCATTATTAATGCCTGTTGCATTCTGCATAATATCTGTGTCGCAAGACGTTTGCCGGTGAATATTCGTGCTAGTGTTAACCAGCATGGGGATCTTTCTTCAGTGTTACCTGTGGGCATGGACGAAGGAGCAGAAACCAGAAGAAATCTGATCAATACTTTTTTCGCATGTGAGTATTTCTGTGTTTTTTTTTCGTTTAAACAGATATCTCTATATATCATGATCCGTATCATTAACGATACATATGTATATACACACATGTCTGTATGGTTGACAGACCTTGTAATATTATTGTTTTAACGATTGCTATCGTATTGGGACATGTGTGTATAGCACACATTAGTTCTTTACATGTAAATGCACATGGACTTTACATATATATATTTGGTGTTTGTAATGTGATGCAATGGAACTGATTTTTCCGTGGTATTCAATTTGTACAATATTTAACTACGCATGGCGGTGGATAGAAACCTGTGCCAAGGGTAGTGACCCTCCGTGGCCCAACGAGGCAAGCACAGCGAGCCCTGCAAGGGGACGTTGTTTTGTTTTTAACTAATCAGCATCCCCTTGCGTGGATAGCTGATCATGTCCCCGATCTGGGTGGGTGCCTCTTGACGCTTGTCCCAGGTTTAGATCCAACTGAATGCCTTGTTGGATAGTGGGGATTTGCAAAGCTTACTTCCCATACAACCCTTTGAAAAATCGGGACCATCACATTGCATCGCAGTGCATATAAATTTGTTACATGCGATGTGATGCGATTATGGAGTTGCAACACACCAGATTGTGTGCCATGTTTCTGAACAAGTCCCTGAATATTTTTTAACGATATACTTTATCCCTTTCTAATTACAGAGTTGATCCATGTTGGTTCTTGTTGGCCTAGTTGGTTCTTGTTGGCCTTGTTCGGCTTGAAGTTTTCTGTCTTTTTTGGAGTTGTTGATTCAAAGTTTATTTTCGAAAGAGTCTGCATCACAAAATTATTGGGGTTCATTTGCAATGGATGTAAGTAGCAAACTGCCAGGTGTAACTCGGTGCCATGTCCGTCTGCAACAGGGCCACTACTTACCAGCAAGCTATGTTCCCATTCATGTTTCCCCCTGCAGGTCCTTATGTCTCCTGCTGCCTCTGCAAACATCCCTTTGCAGTTTGATGTCTGCCTTCACGCCACATCCAGTTCATTCCCAAGTGCCAGAGACAGGCCCCACTTCTCAGCTGCTGTTCTGTGAAATTGGTAAGTAGCTCATTCATGTGCCCCCGCAACACTGGTGTTCAACCTGTGGCACTCCTGATGGAGGGCCACAGGTTGAAGACCCATTCCCTAGGTTAAACCCCAAACATACCAAGGGCGCATGCGCTGTGTGCCAGGTGTACCTCGGTGCCATGTCCGTCTGCAACAGGGCCACTACTGACCAGCACGCTATGTTCCCATTCATGTTTCCCCCTGCAGGTCCTTATGTCTCCTGCTGCCTCTGCAAACATCCCTTTGCAGTTTGATGTCTGCCTTCACGCCACATCCAGTTCATTCCCAAGTGCCAGAGACAGGCCCCACTTCTCAGCTGCTGTTCTGTGAAATTGGTAAGTAGCTCATTCATGTGCCCCCGCAACACTGGTGTTCAACCTGTGGCACTCCTGATGGAGGGCCACAGGTTGAAGACCCATTCCCTAGGTTAAACCCCAAACATACCAAGGGCGCATGCGCTGTGTGCCAGGTGTACCTCGGTGCCATGTCCGTCTGCAACAGGGCCACTACTGACCAGCACGCTATGTTCCCATTCATGTTTCCCCCTGCAGGTCCTTATGTCTCCTGCTGCCTCTGCAAACATCCCTTTGCAGTTTGATGTCTGCCTTCACGCCACATCCAGTTCATTCCCAAGTGCCAGAGACAGGCCCCACTTCTCAGCTGCTGTTCTGTGAAATTGGTAAGTAGCTCATTCATGTGCCCCCGCAACACTGGTGTTCAACCTGTGGCACTCCTGATGGAGGGCCACAGGTTGAAGACCCATTCCCTAGGTTAAACCCCAAACATACCAAGGGCGCATGCGCTGTGTGCCAGGTGTACCTCGGTGCCATGTCCGTCTGCAACAGGGCCACTACTGACCAGCACGCTATGTTCCCATTCATGTTTCCCCCTGCAGGTCCTTATGTCTCCTGCTGCCTCTGCAAACATCCCTTTGCAGTTTGATGTCTGCCTTCACGCCACATCCACTTCATTCCCAAGTGCCAGAGACAGGCCCCACTTCTCAGCTGCTGTTCTGTGAAATTGGTAAGTAGCTCATTCATGTGCCCCCGCAACACTGGTGTTCAACCTGTGGCACTCCTGATGGAGGGCCACAGGTTGAAGACCCATTCCCTAGGTTAAACCCCAAACAAACCAAGGGCGCATGCGCTGTGTGCCAGGTGTACCTCGGTGCCATGTCCGTCTGCAACAGGGCCACTACTGACCAGCACGCTATTTTCCCATTCATGTTTCCCCCTGCAGGTCCTTATGTCTCCTGCTGCCTCTGCAAACATCCCTTTGCAGTTTGATGTCTGCCTTGACGCCACATCCACTTCATTCCCAAGTGCCAGAGACAGGCCCCACTTCTCAGCTGCTGTTCTGTGAAATTGGTAAGTAGCTCATTCATGTGCCCCCGCAACACTGGTGTTCAACCTGTGGCACTCCTGATGGAGGGCCACAGGTTGAAGACCCATTCCCTAGGTTAAACCCCAAACATACCAAGGGCGCATGCGCTGTGTGCCAGGTGTACCTCGGTGCCATGTCTGTTTATAACAGGGCCAATACTAACCATTAATTTTTCCCCTTGCAGGTCCATATGTCTACTGCTGGCCACACAGAGAACACTGTGCTTGATGACCGGTTGAACCGATGGCAAAATCTTTGCATTACACCACTTGCATCGTGTGTCATAAAATTGTATTGTTATACTATAATAGTTCAATGTAAATAATTGTATACGAAAAATGATTCTTGAAATGTTGTTTGGTTCAATAAAATTTTATTGAACAATTTTGGATTTTCGACTGACATGAATCATGACCTTTGATGTTGTTTCATTTATAAATAGTTAGAAAGATATAAAAACGCTCAAAAAATGAGAAAATATTCAAAGTGTTTAGAGAAACAGAGAACCAAGATACGCCACAAGGTAAAGTTTCAGAACTGTCATTTGTTTGTAACAATGACCATTGTCACCACTGACCACGCTGCTCCTTCCAAATGTGCAGTGCGTCACATCTGGGGGGAGAAGGTTGGCCAGTGTTGACAATGGAACATTGAAATCAGCACAAATGATATACGCCACAAGGTAAAGTTTCAGAACTGTCATTTGTTTGTAACAATGACCATTGTCACCACTGACCACGCTGCTCCTTCCAAATGTGCAGTGCGTCACATCTGGGGGGAGAAGGTTGGCCAGTGTTGACAATGGAACATTGAAATCAGCACAAATGATATACGCCACAAGGTAAAGTTTCAGAACTGTCATTTGTTTGTAACAATGACCATTGTCACCACTGACCACGCTGCTCCTTCCAAATGTGCAGTGCGTCACATCTGGGGGGAGAAGGTTGGCCAGTGTTGACAATGGAACATTGAAATCAGCACAAATGATATACGCCACAAGGTAAAGTTTCAGAACTGTCATTTGTTTGTAACAATGACCATTGTCACCACTGACCACGCTGCTCCTTCCAAATGTGCAGTGCGTCACATCTGGGGGGAGAAGGTTGGCCAGTGTTGACAATGGTTCCTATGTTGCTGCATTGAAAAAAAAAAACTTATAGATAATAAACAATAAAAACTTAAATAAGTGCAATTTCACAATAAAAATACCTATTCCTTCCTAAAGAGACCAGAGTCAAATCTGGATGGAGATGGATGTTACAAGTTATTACTGTGAAAACATTGTAATTTTAAACTTTTTATAACTCCTGTGAAATCTGAGTTTCATCGTCATCGTGTGTAGGTGCTGATAATGACAGATCGTTAGCTAACGATTCAGGTTGCACACAAGATGTTGTCGCATGATCTGGCTCTCTAACATTTGGAAACATGCCTGAATATCCTGTGTACATTTGGGAATAGGAATAGGTATTTTGTGTGGGAAATACACCCCCTTTCCTCTCGTTTACTGATGCTTTTCTTTGTTTTTCACTTATGTTTTTTTTGTGCGACTTTGCAATCATGTCCTCTGCAATTAACTTCAGAGAAGTAGCAATCAACCCTGTACTGGCAGAAGTTTGTCGATGGCACTCTAACATGATATTAAAGGTATTTGCTGATTGTGCATTAGCATCTGAAATTTTCATTAAACTGTGTGCGTGGCTAGTTGTATTGTCAACCAATTTGTTGATTGACACAGCTATAATATTCAGTATATCCTGAGTAGTTTTGTATTGGCTCTGGCGGTTTACATCAATCTGTTTTACTATGTCTATAAAACCTTTAAAAGTGTTTTCTAAGCTATCTAGTCTTTTGTTTAAAACTTTTTCAAAGTCAACATGTCTCCGCTGCATTTGATCTGCCAAAGCTCTGATATGCAGATATTCTGGTTCTTCTGATGTGTCGTTGTTTCCAAGCTGCCTTGCTTGAGATGCTGTAAGGATAGAGAAATTTTGAAGAACATTCAATTACTTGATTTTATTTGTAAATAATGAAGAGTGTAGTAGAAAACCAAAGATATTGCTGAAATATATTATTACTTACGTATAGGTGTTGATTCCGATTGTCGCACCTCCACATCTCCATCCTCAGACAAATTTTCAATTAAATCAGGCCTAAAAAAACGACCAATTCCGGAGGAAAGTCCTCCACTTGTCATAGGCATATCTTCTGTAATTAAAATTCCCATAAAATTTATTATAAACAAATAAATCACACTTTTCATGTAAGGAGTGCATAACATTTCCAAAAAAGTATTACTGTTTAATAAAATACATCCCTTGATTATAAACTGGTTTTATGCCGCAATACACAGCTATTTTTTAAAAAAAAACTAACCTTTTTCTTTTGGATTTACAGTACTCTCGCATTCCATCTGTTGAGAATTTCTCTCCCTTGAGGATCGGTTACCGGAATAATTATCTATGGAACTGCTGTTGAAACCCTCAAACGTTACGTCGGTTACATCAGATGATTCAAGGAAGCATGTGGGTATACTTTGCAATTCAGCCATACTACTGCCATCATTATCTTTCGAACGTTCAAGAACTCGATTGCTGGAATTATTGTGCCTTCTTTCCGCTTGCATTAAATGTTGACGCTCATCTAATGAAGGTAAAAATATTATTAATAACATTTCATTACATTTTGGTACATAGATTTTATGCTATTAAATTATTACCATTTTTACTAGACATATTTTTCTCATTGCTAATTCTGCTGCCTCTTTTCTTTCTAGGATTCTCCTCTTCCTCCTGAATGCCTCCTCGTCTAGAGTCAACACCTCCTTTCACTCCATAAATCATTATTGGGTTTAATCGTTTCTTGATTATTTCCTCCCAGGAAAGCCACTTTATTTTCATCTCCGGTCCGCCACCTGTACCTATCTCATGTCTTCTTTGCATACCCATTTTTTTTTTAGTTTGCCTGCGGCAGTCACTATACCTTTTGATACAATGTTTGGAATCTCTTTGAACACCTGATATAGAGGTGACTTTTTCGGCAATATTATTCCACATCTTTCTTTTCAATTTTGGAGCTGTAGTTGGTGCCCTTGGACCAAACAACATATCATAATATCTATCAACTGCCTCCACCAGAGCATAATTCTCGGACTCATTGAACCGTACGCCACGTTGAGCCTTTTTCAGATTTTCACCACCGGATCCTTCACCAGAAGAATGATGAGATGCTGAGTCATCAGAAAACCTTGCAACCTCATTTGTATCACTTTGCATGCTTTCTTGACTACGGATATTTGATCGCTGCCTATCATTGGGACGCTTCTTTTCTAGACTGTTTTGTGGCCGGCTGTGATGAACATTTTGTAAATGTTGCCTTTTGCTGTGGAACATCTGCAAACAGAATGAGAATTTACAATTTAAACATCATTACATTGCAAAATTGAAATCATCTTTGGTTGAAATAAAAATAAATACCTTCGAATGTCCACTTGTGGTGGCTTTTTGTTTATTGCGCGATGCTTCAACTTTCGCCCTCCAGATTCTAAATTCGGCACTTTGCTCCCAATCCTCCTCAAATCTTTCAAAATCTTCCTCCGTTGTAGAAATATCGGAACGATGTGGGCTTCTCAATGTAGGAGACTGTATAAAAAAGATGTAGTGTTATTGTTTTTAAACAAGCACATAATAAAAATTATTTGCCATGTTCAATTTGCCCTTAGTTTACCTATCTCTTTCAGGAATTTTTATTGTATGTCTAAATAAAAGGCATGTGTGCCAATGACATTCATTGATCACCCAGTTTAAGAAACCATAATGGTTATAGACCCAGCACCCACCCATGTTTTACCAAAGCACACCAAGCTGTAACCGCTACGTTTTGCCTTATAGAAGGCTGCTGTGTCTGTTCCAACTTCTCGAATAATGTGTTGTACTTGTGAGAGCCAAATACCATTTCTTCCAATAAATTATGGTTGGATATTAGGACAACATTTTAAGAAATTGGCGTGTTATAAAATCACCATAAACAAATAAATGGATGTTAGTGATGATGTACCAACACATGGTGATTTTTAAAATCGCATTGGGGCGTGGTGTGAGGGTTGTTGGGGTTGGAATATCATATAGGAGGGTTCACTCTGAGGTGGCAACAGTATGAGCCGCACACCCACAGGCCTTGTCCGTGACACTCGATGCAATGCATATTTACTGATCCAGACTATCATTACATATTGGTGATACTATATTCATAAACCCAAAATAATTTTAATTACCCGATGTCTTCCATTGCTTTTCTTTCTAGTTCCAACAAGGCTTGTCGTCTTCAAAGCCATCTCATCCAGTTCTTGATGCTCTGTATTTTTATGCACTGAATCTTCTGAAGAGGAATCCACTGGTGAAAAAAGACTTCTTTCTGTAGACATTCATAATAAATACAAATGTCATGATTGAGCATGGTCGTTTCAATGTACAACAAAAGATCCCCATGTGCTAAACTTGCACAGTGAATACACCCAGTTGAATAACTTTATAACAGATGCCCATAGGCGGGGTGTGGATCATGTGTGAGAATGAAATTATATATGTACAGTCATAAAGTCGTCCCCACTAGTGCAACTTCCCTGGAAGGTCGACCTGACTTAGGTCTAAAAAGGACAAGGTCTTAATGAGTTATGTTGGAATTTGAATAGAGATCGACAGGTCATAAGATGAGCAGGGAATTTCCAGCACTTATGTGGGCACGACATATAACTGTAGAAATAAGGTCAGTCTGATTGATTACCGCTTCTATTAGAATGACTACTGTTTATGCCAGACTAATATACAGACACACCCGCATAGGCACACACAGCAACTCACACACATATAAAATCCACATATATAGAAACTGCAACATACTTCACATGTACACACATAACAGGACGGACATATGCACATACACCCACAATTCATATATGGCATTAACAGACACAAATCCATGTATACACACAACAACATATGCACATACACCCACATCCATACACACAGCGTTATATGCAAAAGAACCACCATCTATACACACTTCCAGAAACATCACATGTATACACATGCAGTTGCTACAGATGCACATACACCCACAATTATAAACTGCAACTTTCAGGTACACAGACACATGTATGCACACAGCTACATGTGCCCATACATCCACATATACTGTAGACCAACCTCTCTAAATACAGTGACATAATAGCCCTTACATACACACAAGCAACACATACATAAATAAACAAAGCAGCATCTACATAAACACACAATACACATACAAATCCTCACACACTGCGACTGCCCCCTCACACCTCTAAAAGAGCCATCTAGCTATTTCTTTATTCATAAGATAGTTGGAGGTGGTCAGCTGGATGGGCTTTATGGCTGCGAGGAAGACACAGGGGCTTTCTGCGTGTGACAGGAAGTCACGTCTCCTCCTGTGACTGAGCTCCTCCAGCAATGCTGCTATTCACTGCAGCGCTGCTCCATCACAAAGCATTCTGGCTGGCACGCAGGGGCTGGAGTTTAACAAATGCTGCTGGTCAGGCAGGGTGCACCCTTAAGACGTTCCCCAACAAGAAAGTGCAAAGCTTTGAAAAGTGGCCATGCTGACCCACCCCAACCGTGCACACTTCAAAGCTCATATAACAGTACAATTTGAATTTATCCCCTTAACAACCAAGCACTAAAAAGAACCAATTTGGAAATATGAAAGACATGCCACACACAAGGAGAGTATCGTTTAAAGGACATGCTAAAATCTCACTAACAACGGACAAAACTAAAAAGCCCTAACCTGTGGTTAAATTCAAGGACAACGCTGTCGAGCAGAAGGTTCCATTTTAAAGAAAATAAACAATAGAAACAGCGCAGCAATACTGTACAAAACAACTAATAAAATAAAGGATATTACTCACTCTGTTTGAAGACACGCGGTCCGAACGTGGAAGGGGGCTGCTGTGATCCACTGCACTACGGCCATTAGACACAACACTGTCGGCATCCCAAAATGGTGGATGCGTTGCGCAGCACGTTCTTTTTATACAATACGCGTAAGTTTCGCTTAGCGAAAAAGTCACGCCCATTTTTCGATACATTTCACTTTTTTCACTTCTTGCTGTCTCCGGAAAAAAAACCTTTGAATACCTCGAAAAAAAAAATAGCGAAAAAGGATTCTTGATGCGAAATAAACGAAAACATAATGTTAAACGTAAAATAGTTTTTTTCGGAGCACATTGAATACCCCCCTATAACAGTGATTTTCAACCTTTTTACCTTGCGGCACACTAAATAGGACTTTAAAATTGCCAAGGCACACCCTAAGATCCCCACAGGCCAAAACACATTGGCCACCACAGTAAAAAAACAAACCTATTGGCCCCCACATTAAAAACAATCACACTGATCCCCACAGGTAATAAAATACATTGGCCCTTCAGATGAAAAGAAGAGACCAGTAAATAACATTTGAACTGGTGGTGGCTGTAAATGGGTTTGGGCATCTCTAGATCTGGGGGCACACTTGAGAACAGCTTAAGGCACACTAGTGTGCCACGACACACTGGTTGGAAAACACTGCTCTATGATGACATGGATGGTGAATTAAGAACAAGCCAGTTAAAAAAACTCATGTTGACCTTGTCATGTGTGTATCTACAGTACATGTGTGTATCAACATTTTGACCTGTCAACCTTTTTCATGTCAGCGTTTTGACCATGTTGACCTTTAGACCATGTTGAGCTATTGCAGGATGACATTTTGGGGTAGAACTATCTATTTTATATTTAGACACAGTAGATCTGTCAACCATAACTGTCAAAAAGGAGGAATCGATGATAATGGGGCCCTAATGCTAGAACACAGTCCAGATGCCACCATGGTGGTAACCAGCCATAGTGCGGAGGCTAAGGACAGAATTAGCAGAAGTAAACCATGTATATAAGGGTTAATGTACATTGTTTCCTAGAAGAACTTTTCCAATCCTCAGTGGTAAAATAAAAGCAGTGTCAAAGCTCAGCTTGATGCTTCTAGCTGCTGGTAATTATGATGGATGTCTTCAGAGAATCACAGGGGTTGGAGAAAGATCAGCAGCCATAGTTCCTGAACTAACGGTTGTGATAAGTAGCTAATAGCCCTGAGCGCCCCTCGGTGGGAGCGGTCACGGAATGAACCAGGCCGTGCTACACAGCTATTCCTTAGAGAAGAGACTAGAGAGAGATCTTCTCCCCTGAAGAACTGTCTAGATGACTAATGATTCTATTTCCTCTGGCCATATGAATGTTGTACAGGATTGATGGTTCCTGCCGGTTGGTACCAGAAATACTGCATGCTCATATACTGTAGATAATACACCCCAGAGATGTCATGGGTACAGTAGCTTGGCTGGGCTCTAGAGCTTATAATAGCTTTTTATTTACTCTTAGAAATAGATTTTTCTAAACAGTTAGAGTTGAGCTGTCACAAAGGCCCTTATTCTGGTTGGTGCGGATATTCCCGCTTGCGTACGGGCCGCCGATGTTTATCTTCTGCGCATGTGCAGAGGTCACTTTGCGCATGTGCAGGCGATTTCGCCGCAAGGATTCTCTATACGCCGCACAGGGGGCGTAGAGGGGCGTGAGGGACTACTTATCCTCATTACCCTATGCATACGCCCCGCGTTTCATGGGCGTTCCCATGCAAACGCGGGGCGTATGCATGGTAATGAGGCCGTGACGCGTGGGTACAGGGCGGGCATCTGACATCGCCGGATGTCAGCTGCCCGCCCCCATACAAGATTTCACACGGACAAGTGTCCGTGTGGTCTTGTGTTGCGGGACCTGGTGGAGCGTGCGGCCCTGCATTCGATGTTCGGCGACCATCGAATGCAGGGGCTGCTCCCACCATGGAGGAGGCGTATCCCCGTCCAATTTCATGCGGATCGCCACATATCCGCGTACGGACGGCCGTGGCGATCCGTATGGAAGGCGGGGATTCGCCTGCACGGTCGGAGCCGCATATGCGGCTCCGGCCGCACCAACCAGAATAAGGGCCTTTGGCTGCTCTAGAAACTGATTTCATTTGGAATTTCATGAATAAAGTCAGGAACAATGTATCATCGAGGAACCAGCAGCAAACGAGAAACATCACATGTAGCCAATCCAAATAGAAACCTTGCTTACCTCAGCACCATTCACTATTACAGTGCCAGCTGCTGAATGCTCACCACTTAATTTTATTAGGAACACATTTATTAATCCCAAAAATGTTTGAAACCCTCTTATACCGCACTTTTCAGTATGGGGGGTATTTACCGAAGGGGTACCACAGCAGACATAGAAGACGCCCCATTTACCCTATGAGCTACTTCTTGCTTTCCTTACATACCTGCACCCCCAGACCTGGTCACCCACTTTACAAAGTAAAAACGTTGGTACAGGCGGCCGATGACTTTATTCTTTCGGGAAGACATCATAATAGCTATGGCCCCGGCTGTATAATTCCGGTATCTTGGTATTACATAGCGGGGGGCAGGGGCGTAACTTGATATTCGTAGGATATCAATAGCAAATAGCAAAACTTTGTAAGGGCCCCCTATTTATCAACTTATGGTGATAAATGTATGTAAAATAGATTACTTAGACAGTAAAGATGGGCCCCCTTCAGCTCTGGGCCCTATAGCAGCTGCACTCCCTGCACTGCTATGGGTAGTTATGCCCTTGGCAGGGGGCATGGATACAATTATGATTTATAGCAACCACTACCCTGTACTGCCCACCGTGTCACTCCTGCACCCTATGAAAGTCTGGGGCACAAGGTACACAGTAAAAAGGTCAACAATGAAAAAGTTGACAGATGAAAAGTTCAATGAGTTTTCATGTTTTGGTGTCAATGTTAAACCCTAAGTACGTGGACCACTCAATTAGTTTACCACTTTACCATTGCCAATCGGAGTGCGCGTGGATGGTAATGTCTGAAAATGTAAAAAAAAAAAAGGTAAAAAATCATGAAAAACTCATGTGAACCTTTTCATTGCCACGTCCACCTATTGCTTGTGTTGACCTTTTCAATGTGTAGACCAAATATTGTGGAGCATATGTTGTTGACCTAAGCCTAGACATTGTCACCTGGACAATGGACAAGTGACCCCCGGTCAGCGGTAGCCTCCGCCTGGGTAAGCCTTGCTGTGCCTTTAGCCATTGCAATGAAATCTCAGCTATTCTGTTAGTTTACTTTCAGGCCTCTAATACCAAGCAAAGAAATATTAATTACAGTATAGTGAGAATATGATGGGAGTAACCTGGAATTGTGCTTGGAAACCCCCTGTGTATTAGCTTCAGGTATAATTTTCCCAGCAAGTGACATTACAGAGCTGAAATGTCTCATCCGGCAGTAATTGTTACTCTCGCAATGTGCGGAATGACAAGAGATGGAGATAATCGCTCTGCAATTGGCAGGATCACCTCTGACAGTCACAAGGTGGAGATGGGGTGCAGCAGGTTGCTAACAGGTATTCATATTAGGGCAGAGGCGCTGGAACGTTTTTAGGTTGGGGGGGGCAAGATATAATCTCATTTTGGTGCCCCCTAAATTGCTATATGTTACCCCCGGGCACTATACACACTGGCAGCGGCATATATGCATGGGCATTATACACAGGGCAGCGGCATATATGCGTGGGCATTATACACAAGGCAGCGGCATTTACGTATGGGCATTATACACAGGGCAGCGGCATATACACGTGGGCATTATACACCGGGCAGCGGCATATACATGTGGCCAGAGACACCAGGACTGACATTAATCCAGGGGTTGTCATTTACTCGTAAAAAGTGGAAAAAGTGGCAGTGTCACCCCCAAACAGATTTATGTGATTATGTCTGATTATGATAATCAGACATAATTACATAAACCTGTTTGGGTGTGAATCCAGGGGTAAATGACAACCCCTGGATGTGTCAGTCACTGGGGAAGGGAGGGTGAGAGAAGCAGCATTGGCGGGCGCACATCTTCCCTGCCACCCGCCCGGCTATATTACTGATTAATCAGCTGCCCACCCGCCCGCCAGGCTATATAACTGATTTATTATCAGCCGCCCGCCCGCCCCTATATTACTTATGTATTATCATCTGCCCGCCCGCCCTCCTATATTACATACCAGGCGCCGGGGATGGCTGCTGCTGCTGCCGCCGGGGAGATGTGTAGAAGACGCGCCCGCCAATCACAGTGTATGTGGAGGGGATGCGCCGGCAGTGATTGGCTGGCGCGTCTTATGCACATCTCCCCGGCGGCAGCAGCAGCAGCCATCCCCGGCGCCTGGTATGAAATATAGGCGGCCGGGCGGATGATACTTCTTTAATATAGGCGGGCGGGCGGCTGTAATATAGGCGGGCGGGCCGGACATACTGGCGCCTCAGTAATTTGGGGGGGGGCAAGCTGCCCCCTCGCCCCCCCCCCCATTCCGGCGCCACTGTATTAGGGGTCTCTGGGCCCTTTAGGAGACTGTTGACAAGTTATTTAATGTTTCACATAATCATTTTACTATTCCAACATCTTTGTATATGTTCAAACAACACAGTAGTGTAGTGCAACGACGGAGTCAGCAGCATTTCAGAAATCAGAGGCAGACCCAGCTACTCCAGAGAGGGCGGCGCCTGGCCGGAGGAGTCTGTGCATGGGGCTCCTCCTCTCTAATGCACCTGCAGAGATGTCTGTTGGGAGTGAGCAGCCAGGTTCCATGCTAGTGCAGGGCGCCTTTTATTGCAGAAATTTTATTGCAGGGAACTTCTACTGGAAATAATCTGCCGATGCTACATTGTTGCACATTGCATACAGATTCAGAGGAGCTGCCCACAGACATAGAAGTGTTATCACATCAAATTAATCAGCACTGTCTCCTGGTGCATCCATTTCAAATCACGTTGTGTCCTACCCACATCGCCTTGCGACTAAGATACATTTTCAGAAAAAAAATGCATGTGTTCTTGGGACCTGGCACGCGGAGAGATGTTTATTGCGGCTGGGTCAATGATGCATGAGGACCAGTGGCGATTTTTACCTATGGGCTGCAGGGCTGCAGTCCATCCAGGTAAAATCTGCCACTGTTCTCTGTGACATACAGATAGTGGTAGATGCTCAAATTAGTTCAGTAATACTATTCAGGTGCATGCAAGGGAGGGGTTAATACTGAGTAAGTAACAAGACATTGGTTCCCCCGGCACACTGAATAGTTTTGGCAACCAATCTTGAACACTACATGATAATAGAATTCAGAGATATTGGTTACATATACCTGCGCAGGTGTATGACATGCCCCCAAGCCGCGTCAAGGCTTCTCTGTATATTGGGGGTCCCTAGCGCTATATCTAGGTGCAGGGTGTGGCACCCCAAAAACTATCATAAGCTAGGAGGCCCAGTGCGGCATGCCAGTGAGATACTAAGTGTTAATAATTAGTGATAGGAAGCCGAAGCTATATATATAGAGAGAGAGAGATAAAATAAAAAATGGAATGCAATTAAAATAAGAGAAAGATAGTGTTAGTGAGGGAAAAGTGTTAATAGAATGTAAGGGCATGCCGCACTAAAGTCACACAGCCCAACCAGTCCAGGAGCACCGCACCCCACACCACTGTTACCCTAAATTGGGTCTACAATTAACCAGCAGGAGCCACATGATAATGGTTCCTTACTTGGTATATCTGAACTAAGAGCTACCTACCTTGGAGCAACCCCAGACTACTCCATGTGGCATATCAGGACCTGCATCTCCGCCTAATACAAGCTCCTCTCTGCCTCTAACAATATACATACAGATAGTGGTAGATGCTCAAATTAGTTCAGTATTACTATTCAGGTGCATGCAAGGGAGGGGTTAATACTGAGTAAGTAAGAAGACATTGGTTCCCCCAGCACACTGAATGGTATAAGAAACCAATCTTGAACACTCCATGATATAGAATTCAGAGATATTGGTTACATACACCTGCGCAGGTGTATGTAACCAATATCTCTGAATTCTATTATCATGTAGTGTTCAAGATTGGTTACTAATACCATTCAGTGTGCTGGGGGAACCAATGTCTTGTTACTTACTGTTCTCTGTGAGACTGCTCTGGCTTCACTGTGACTGGCAGTGACTTCCTATTGGAAGTCTGCCCTGCCAATCACCCAAGGCAGGTGTTCCCTCCCTCCGGGATGCCCTTTTCTATTGGCTGCTGCAAAATCAGCCAATAGAGCAGGGCTGGGCAACACCGGCCCTCCAGACGTTGATGAACTACACATCCCAGGATGCTTTGCATTAGTTTTGCTATGTGGCCATGCTGAAACTGATGCAAGGTATGCTGGGATGTGTAGTTCATCAACATCTGGAGAGCCGGTGTTGCCCAGCCCTGCAATAGAGGCTGAAGACCAGTGCATGCGCAGTACTGAAGACACTACTGCACATGCGCCAGCCCTGTGGCAGGGACCAGGAGCACGACTGCAGTGGTGGCAGCAGAAGGTGGGGGGGTGCAGAGGTAGGGTGCAGAGGTAGGAGCCGCCGCTGATGAGGACACATCTTTACATTTATATTTGAAATTAATTTTTTGATTAAGATACCAACAGACCAATTTTAGATCAATTACACCCCTTGGCACGACCTGCTGGGCTACCAGTGGTACTGCAGTGCATTTTGGGCCCGGTACAGACTAGAACGAAAACCGCATTGTATCACAACTGACGGCCACAATGTTGGATCCCACCTTGCGATGACAGTCGCAGTACTGGGATCGCAGCTACATGCAGAAGGTGTCTATTCTGCTGAGATATCTCCTGCATGCGGCATTGCACTTTTGTCAATATCACATACTGTAGTTGCCTACCCTCTCTGCAGGAGACTCCCTGAAATATCAGCACTCTCCCTCTCTCCCTCATTAGTCTAGCAATCTCCCTCATGTCACCCAGCTCACATTACGCTGTTACATTTGAGAGATACATACAATGAGAGATACATACAGTTACATTGAATTATCAGCACCATTTTTCAGCACTTTAGCAAGTATAGCAGCCCTTACTAACTGCTTTGAGGCTTATCTACATTTGGATATAAGTCATTTTAAAAGAATTCTCTCAGATGTGGCAGTACACACCCACGTTTCTAGGTGCCATGTTCACAATCTATTTTCACAGTCTCTCCATATATGGACATAGACATGCCCTTTGGGTGGAGTATGACACACCCCCTCATTGGGGCGCTGTGGAAAATTCTACTACCGACTATAATCTCTCTGAAACTAGTTTTCAAAAGTAGGCAAGTATGCAATATCTGAGTAAGAACCAACTTGCCTTTTGGCCTTTAAATGTGTCGCAATTCTGAAAATAAATATTGCAACCACACAATGCGGCCAGACAATGGTCTGCAGACAACAACAAGACAATAATGTGACTGTTCTACCACAAATGTATAAGGTACATTCTGAGTGCATTAGTGTGAAAGTCAACTAATGAATTAGATCTTTGTTCTCGCCAAACATTAAGGAACTCTTAAGGAAAGCAATCATATGTGTTTGCTGTGTTTACAGAGCATAAATTCCAGTCATGGAAATGATGAAACACGCAAATTGTTATGCCAACGGTGTACCATTTGTCAATTTGATTTTCCCAAAATAATAAAAATAATAATAATAAAAATTATTAAGTTTACAAATGTTTACTGAAGTTTCTGGATTCAGTTATTAAAAGCATGTCATTTTAGGGGGTCTGAAGGAAATGCAAGGGGTATGTATGGTAGTCTGATGGCATGTTAGGGGGGTCTGAGGGAAGCTGAAGGGGCAGGTGTGGTAGTCTGAGTGCATGTTTGGGGGGTCTGAGGGAAATTGAAGAACCAGATGTGGTAGTCTGATGCCATGTTAGGGGGGTTTGAGGGAAGCTGAAGAGGCAGTGTGGTAATCTGATGGCATGTTAGGGGGTTCTGTGATAAATAGTAAGGGCAGGAGTGGTGGTCTGATGGCATGTTAGAGTGGTGTTAGGGATATGGAAGGGGCAGCTGTGATAGTCTATACAACTTTTGATATCATTTGGCCAAGAGCGCACAAAATGCTAACGTTCCATGGGCCCGATTCAGACCTGATCTCATGGCTTCGAATTTGCACGGCGGCCGATTATCGATACACTGCGCATGCATACAGTTTGCAGTACGCATGCATGAGGCCGTGCTGAGATGAAATCCTGCAACTAATTCTATTTGCACGCACTTCGCAAGGTGATTGACAGGAAGTTGGCAACGGGGGGGGGGGGGAACGACCGTTTAGTGGGAGTGCTAAGAAAACTGCAGACGGTGTGCCAGAAAAAACACTAGGAGTGTCTGGGAAAATGCTAGGCATGCCTAGGAAAATGCTGGGAGTGACAGGGATAACACTAGACATGCCTGAACGTTTAGGGGTGGGTGTGTGGTGGCAGATCTAGGCCGGATATGCCGTTTTCCATCGCACCGCCGAGTAAGTCCGTGGCTATGCGGCGCCTGCGATGACTTGTTTCCAGTGTAAGAATCATTAGATGGTGAGCTTGTTACCAGGGTTTTCGGACATATTTGGATGTGCACCCATACAGATCCATTCACACAGCGAGCATATTCATTCACAAGGCGGGATTTCACTCTAGATGGGCGGTGGCTTAACTGAATGCTGGCCATGCGAAATCGCTGCCCTGCGATCAGGTCTGGATCAGAACCCATGTGTCAGATAGGATCCAGTAGCTGTAATAGAGAGCATATACAGAAATGGTGATATCCATCCACTCATAGGCCCTTATTCACATCTGATCTCAGTACAAATTTGGGCAAAAACCATGTACACTGCAGGTGGGGCAGATGTAACATGTGCAGAGAGAGTTAGATTTGTGTGAATTATTTTGTTTTTGTGCAGGGTAAATACTGGCTGCTTTGTATTTACACTGCAATTTAGATTTCAGTTTCAACACACCCCACCCAAATTTAACTCTCTCTGCACATGTTACATCTGCCCCACCTGCAGTGCAAATGGTTTTGCCCATTTTCCAAACAAATTTGTACTGCAATCAGATCTGAATAAGGGCCATAGTTTATTCTGAACTTTTTGCACACAATAATAACATTCCCATTATGCAAATATAATCATTAACAGCATGTGGCTCATTATTTGGTAAATGTTTATGGCTGACTGTCAGTAATCACAAACAGCAATATGTTAGCTCTTACTCTAAGTTTACATCTTCCACATTCTCTGACGCTGAGAACAAATTACACGGAAGTTTTGCACATTTCATACAACTTCTTGTTTAAACACATCAGAGTGAAAAAATAATGATTAAACTTTATTTATAGGCTGCCATATGTGATCCACAGTGACGTACAGAGTGGATGCAGCGAGGTGGTACATGATAACATAGTGGTAGACAGAGGTACTACAAAACACAGTATACAATTAACAAATAGCACAACACAATGTTGAAAAATGTATATAACACATGTAACTGTGGCAGGGAAGGTGGCCCCTCCCAGCTCTGGGCCCCTTAACACACGGGCATTTATCGCTGGCAATATGGTCGCTGAGCGACCATATTGCCAGCCATTGGAGTGTGCACCGGCGATAAATCGCCGGGTGCACGCTCCCGTTTTTAGCCCCCTTATGATTGCTGGTCATCAGCTGATTCCCTCTGCTGCTCCCCCGGTAGAGGTTTCCTTTCATCAGCGACCATCTCTGGTCGCTGATGAAAAGGAGACACTGAGCAATACAGTATATCGCCCCCGTGTGTACACAGCTTTAGAAGCTGCACTCTCTGCACTTATGGTATCTACACCCTGTATATAACACATGTAACTGTGACAGAGATGGTGGCCCCTCTTAGCTCTGGGCCCCATAGCGAATGGATGTTTATGAAAAACACCGATTGGCAGCCATGCGACCAAATTCAGCAGGCAAAGGAGGGCGGCAAAGCAAAAAAAGGGGGAAAAAAGGGGCACTTATGGTATCTACACCCTGTATATAACACATGTAACTGTGACAGAGATGGTGGCCCCTCTTAGCTCTGGGCCCCATAGCGAATGGATGTTTATGAAAAACACCGATTGGCAGCCATGCGACCAAATTCAGCAGGCAAAGGAGGGCAGCAGCCTGTGCGAAAGGACAGTGCCTGCAAAGTGACAGCGTTTCAAGAAAATAAAAGGCCATTACTAGTTGTCAAGCCCACGGAATCTGCTGCGCTATATAAGTAAATGTAAATAAATAATTACTATTTGTAAAATAAAAATGTATACATAGTTTATCCCACTGGGGGGCACTATGCAACATTCATATAATAAGACAAAGTACTCACAAACATGTTGATTAAATTAGAACTTGAAATCTTTTATAGCACTCAGAAAACCATTCCAAAATGCGGAATGACATGTACAATTAGTTAATTGCAGCCCACAATGCGGGATGTTGTTACACAGTGGGATCTGTTCTCTTTACCTTTTTGAAGACGAGCAGCTGTAATAAGATTACACAAATAAAGAATAGCACCTGCAATTCTTCACATATCACAACAGCCCTGACAGACTACTCTAGCCAAAAGCAAAATGAGTTTACATAAAAGAAACCATTCTTAGAGCTGCTGGTCATTTTATCCAGGTAGAATTGCTGCCCAGGACGGTGCAAGAGGGGCCCACCAGGCACATGTACTGTCCAAACACTTAAAGGGGTGTGGCCAACCATCAGAGGGGGGGGGGTGATTATCTGTCAAAGAGGTGTGGTCAGTTACGATACAATACGATACACTTTATTGTTATTACCATGCATAACATAGTAACAAAATGCAGTTTAGCATCCGTCAGATACAATATAGTATACAGCAATATATAAAACCTAACTCCCTCCCTATACATTAATAAAACCTGCTATATCAGATACAAGAATTCAATACCACAACGGCTCTTGGAAAAAAGCTATTTTTTAATCTACCTGTTTTAGCCTTAAGGCATCTAAATGCCTACTGGATGGCAAGAGTGTGAACATCCTCTGAGCCGGGTGAGTCGGATCCATCAGAATTCTCTGTGCCCGTCGTAAGCAACGTTTCTTCTCAATATCCACCACTGCTGGAAGAGAAGTCCCAACTATCCACTCAGCTGTCTTAACTACCCGCTGAACCGGGATGCAGTTATAATCCCGGTGGTCGGAATCCCGGCGTTCAAAATCCCGATGCCGGAATCCCGACCGCCGAAATCCCGACACTTTCTCCCTCTATGGGTGTCCACAACACCCATAGAGGGAGAATAAATTAGTGTGCCAAGCTTAGCAAAGCACCGGGCCCGCTGCGTGCCGAGCACAGCGAGCCCGCAAGGGGGGGCGAGCCATGTCCCCCCCTTGTCAGGATTTCTGCGGTCGGGATTTCGGCGGTCGGGATTCCGGCGTCGGGATTTTGAACGCCTGGATTGCGACCACCGGGATTTCGTATATCAAACCCGCTGAACCATCCTGCGTTCTGTTACTGTACAGCTCCCATGCCATTCCGTAGCGGAGCTGGTTAAGATGCTTTCAATCGCACACCATTAAGCGGTGTCTTTTTAGGACTCTCAGGAAAAAAGGTGTTGATGAGCCTTTTTAACCAAACTCCCGACATTCACAGACCAAGTCAGGTCGTCAGAGATGTGGGTTCCAAAAAACATAAAACTAGAGACCTGTTCGACATCAATTCCATCAATTTGAACTGTTTCATGTTGAGTTTTCAGTGATTTCTTAAAATCTATGATAAGCTCTTTCGTCTTATTGACATTAAGAACCAGATTATTCTCCAAGTTATGGTATCTCCTCCCTGTAAGCTGTCTCATCATTATTACTAATAACAGTGGCGGCTCCTGCCTTTAGACTTAAGGGGGGATGCAATTTCCTGGGTTTTGTTTATTGCAGTCATTCATTATTTGCAGGTAATTAGTTTGCGCTGTACTAGTGTTTGTATGCATGTACTATACATACAGACATATTTGCAGGTGCTGGCGATAGGGGCGCACACGCACGAGACGCTCGCGTGCCCCTTTGCAAACGGAGCCTGCCGCCAGTCCACACTGGGCAGAGAGACGCTGCACAGCCGCCGTGATACTGGGACGCACGTGCGTGTGAGACGCATGCGCGTCCCAGTCTCTATCGCCGGCGCTCAACAGTGCAAGGGATCTGGCGAGCACCGCCCAAGGATGATGCCTGCTCCATCTGTACATGATGTACTCATATGCACACAAACACAGGTAAAGAGCAAAATGCACACTTTTAATAACTTTAATTTTAATTAAAGTACACAAAATGATACTCTTTATAAAGATCTACACACAAATATTATTTAAATAAAATAAACTTCCATGCACCTCTCTGGTGCAATGCATACCTTCCTTCCTGCATCACACTGAGTGAATCACTGAAGTCTGGGCATGCTCACTGCAGAGGAATTGCTTCTGGGCTGCACAGACAGCAGTCCTATATAAGCACTGTAGCTCTGGCAATTTGCACAGAATGGCTTCCTATTGGAAGCTATTGCTGTCATCACTCCATGTACTGGCAGCCCAAGAGGGGGAGGAGTTTCCAGCTATGTATGATGAGCAGTAGAAGCTTCCAATAGGAATCTACTACATGGTGAACTCCTCCCCACAGGTTTGGACTGTTGCTGTGTCTGTCCTGCTGCTTCATGGAATCCTGAGGTTACCAGCATGTCAAAGACACAGACAGCCAGCAGCAGAGCTACGGAGGTGGGTGGGGGGTTGCCCGTGGGGGGAAGCACCGGAGCTCTGGTGCTGTCTGTCTGTGTCTCTGGTGTTGTGATTTTAACTGGAGGGGCTGCAGTCAGGAGCCGCCACTGACTAATATGGCCAACGAGGTTCAGCCCACAGGGAACTTGACTAATACAATAATGTAGTATATAAACACTTTTTTAAAGACTAAAGGGGAGGAATATACTAAGCCTTGGAGAGTTTTAAAGTGTAGAGAGATAAGGTTCCAACCAATCAGCTCCGGGGTAGAGAAGCTGTTGTATTCAGGGAAAGGACAGAGAAGCTGCTGCAGACAGGGAAGCACAGAGAAGTCAGGGAAAGGCAGAGGAGCTGCTGTAGTCAGAGAAGCCGGAGAAGCTGCTGTAGACAGTGAAGGGCAGAGAAGCTGCTGCAGTCAGGAAAGGGCAGAGAAGTCAGGGAAAGGCAGAGGATCTGCTGCAGTCAGGGAGGGGCAGAGAAGCTGCAGTAGTCAGGGAAAGACAGAGAAGCTGTTGCAGACAGGGAAAGGCAGAGATGCTGCTGCAGACAGAAAGACAGATAATCTGCTGCAGACAGGGACGAACAGAGGATCTGCTGCAGATAGGGAAGGTCAGAGAAACTGCTGCAGTCAAGGAAGGGCAGAGAAGCTGCTGCAGTTACTACAGAGGTTACTACAGATTGGGAAGTGCAGAGACGCTGATGCAGACATAGAAAGACAGAGACAATGCTGCAGACAGAGAAGGGCAGATAAGCTACTACAGATAGGGTAGGGCAGATAAACTACTGCAGACAAGAAAGTGCAGAGAAGCTGCTGCAGACAAGGATGGCCAGAGAAGATGCTGCAGACAGGGAAGGACAGAGAAGTTACTACAGACTGGGAAGTGCAGAGAAGCTGCTGCAGACAGGGAAGGGCGGAGAAGATGCTGCAGACAGGGAAGGACAGACGATACTGTAGACAGGGAAGGGCAGAGAAGCTGCTGCAGACAGGGAAGGGCAGATGATGCTGTAGACAGGGAAGGGCAGAGAAGCTGCTACAGACAGGGAAGGGCAGAGAAGCTGCTGCAGACAGAGAAGGGCAGAGAAGCTGGTGCAGCCAGGGAAAGGCTGAGAATCTGCTGCAGACAAAAAGGACAGAGTATCTGCTGCAGACAGGGACGGACAGAGAAGCTGCTACTGACAGGGAAGGGCAGAGAAGCTGCTGCAGTCAGGGAAGGGCAGAGAAGCTGCTGCAGACAGAGAAGGGCAGAGAAGCTGCTGCAGACAGGGAAGGGCAGAGAAGCTGCTGTAGACAGAGAAGGGCAGAGAAGCTGGTGCAGCCAGGGAAAGGCAGAGAATCTGCTGCAGACAAAAAGGACAGAGTATCTGCTGCAGACAGGGAGGGACAGAGAAGCTGCTACTGACAGGGAAGGGCAGAGAAGCTGCTGCAGTCAGGGAAGGGCAGAGAAGCTGCTGCAGTCAGGGAAGCAGGACATTGTAAGCACTGCCGGCCTCCTGAAATACAAGTGCCTTGTGGTAACCCTCCATAGTCTGTGTCATTTCTTCATGGCCACTATGAGTGCAGTACTACTTGAGTTTCATAGGATCGGCTGGCCGAGGAATGTACACTGGTTTAACATTCACTCTAACTACTGATTCAATTGCAGAAATTGTGTATACTTTTATAGAACAAGCAAAGGGCAAGATAGGACTTTTCCCTCAGTATGTCCATTCCAATTATCTTGTTTGTCAGCTCAGAGACTTACACATGGAACCATAAGGCTATGCCTAATTTACATCCTGTAGTAAACCCAAGCTACCCATGTCTGAGTACCTCCTAATCCTTTTACTGCTACCCAACTAGAACTGCCATGTGGTGTGACCTACCAAAGAGGCATACCTCTGCTCCAATGTCCAGTAAGGCAGTGCATTGTGTTACTGAATGTTCCTTCCCCCCATTGATAGTAAAATTCACAAATGGGAGTCAGTCCTTTCATGAAAAAAAATCACCTCCCTTCTCAGTGTTCTGCAAAGGACCTGCCATACCATCATGATAGGTGATGTGTGAAACCTTCCAGGGAGTGGTAATTGCTAAGGTATCCCAACCCTTGACAGATATTCAGATTCAGATTAATTTTATTGTCATTGGCCCATGACAGGACAAAATTAAGTTTTAACATCTGCCCGTAATCCAGTATACATCAACAAACACTTAGGGCCTTATTTTGGTTCATTCTTTCTGACAAAATCCTTCTTAGATGGGCAAAACCATGTGCACTGCAGGTGGGGCAGGTGTTACTTGTGCAGAGAGAATTAGATTTGGGTGGGGTTTTACTTCAAAGTGAGATCTATATTGCAGTGTAAAAATAAAGCAGTCAGTATTTTCCCTGCACAGAAACAAAATTACTCACCCAAATCTAATTCTCTCTGCACATGTTACATCTGCCCCCCCTGCAGTGCACATGGTTTTGTCCATCTAAGAAGGATTTTGTCAGAAAGAATGAACCAAAATAAGGCCCTTAATTACAATACACAAAAACTGTTACAATACATAAAAAAAACTGTTACAACAATCACTGACCAGTATTTAATGCTAAAACAGCTGTTGGAAAGAAACCTATTCCTCAGTCTGCTAGTCCTGTTTTTAAAACACGTGCCGGATGGTAAAAGTCTAAATAAACCCTGTGCTGGATGAGTCAGATCCCAGGATACTCTCTTTCGTACAGCGGAAGAAATTCATCAACATACTTGTTGACAAATTATGTCTTTTTAGCACCCTTAGGGAAAAAAAGGCGTTGATGGGCCTTCTTCACTAAACTCTTGGTGTTACCTGACCAAGAAAGGTCCTCCGAAATGTAAGTACCTAAAAATGTAAAACTCAGGACCCTTTCTACCTCCATCCCGTTTATCTGGATAGGAACAACCTGTTTGCTTTTCTCCTTCCCAAAATCAACAATGATCTCCTTTGTCTTACTAATAGTAAGTAACAGATTGTTATCACCACACCAGACAGCAAGGGAGTGTATCTCCTCTCTATAGGCTGTTTCATCATTATTGCTAATGAGACCTATCACTGTAGTGTCATCTGCAAACTTAATGATAGTATTGGATGGATGAACTGGTTTACATTCACAAGTAAAAACAGAATACAGAAAAGGACTTAGCACACAGCCCTGCGGCACCCCTGTATTTAATATAATGGATGTAGAGCTATCGGATCCTGATCTAACAACCTGCAGAATCCGCAATCCAGTTGCATATAAAACTATTAATTCCCAGCTCAGATAGCTTGATAACCAACCTAGCCGGATTCACCGTATTGAATGTTGAACTAAAGTCCACAAACAATAATCTAGTATATGTATTGTTTTTGTCTAAATGGGACAGCACCGAATGTAGCAACAAGGAGATAGCACCCTCCGTGCTCCTGTTCTTACGGTACGCAAACTGATATAGATCAAAAAATTGGGAAAGACTGTCCTTCAAATATGCCAAGACCAGCCGTTCAAAACTTTTCATAATAATCGGTGTAAGTGCCACAGGACGGTAGTCATTCAACCCTTTCGGGCTAGTTATCTTAGGCAACAGGATAATAGCAGTACTCTTAAAGCATGATGGCACAGTTGACTCAGACAAGGATAGATTGAAAAGGTCTCTAAAAACCCCTGCCAACTGCCCCGCACATACTCTAAGAGCACACCCGGGAATACCATCAGGTCCAGCCGACTTGCCCACATCAATCTGACCCAATGCCGCATCAACCTCCTCTGAGGACAATACAAGAGGCTGACCACTTAAAGGCAGTTTGATCACCTTCTCGCAGTTGTCTCTATCAAAGTGCGAATACAAATAATTCAGCTCGTCTAAAAAAGAGACATCAGAGGTCACTGAGTTAGAAACCCCTGGCTTATAGTCGCTAACAACCATGACAACCTGCGAAATGAGGCGAGAGTCAGATTTTTAAAAAAGCTCCTCTATTTTCATCTTATAACAATGCTTTGCTTTTACAATCCCCATCTCCAGATTTGCCCTAGATATATTATAGGCTTGTGCATCCCCATTCCTAAAGGCGATGTTATGAGCCTTTAACAGAAGCCAAATTCCCCATTCATCCATGGCTTCTGATTGGGGTACACAGTAATGTTTCCAGGACGTAACCTTATCAATATTTATATTGATATAGTCCAGCACTGTAGCAGCATAGATGTCAATGTCTGTCACGACCACCATTGCAGCTACCCTGGTTCCCTGTGCTGTTCCAGTCTCACAGACTCCTGGCGCTATACCCTCTGCCCTGGCGCTCACCTCCGCTGCTGATGGCAACACTGACTGGTTACATTCTGTCCCTCTGTCACCCAAGCTCCGTGTCCATCTGCCGGGTGTCAGCTGTGGTGTACAGTGTTCTGGTGTGTTGGCTCTGGGTAGCGTGAGGAACGATCCGCCATGATGGTGTCCGCGTAGTATCCTCTGCCGGCTGGTTTCTGTCGCCACAACAGGCGGCGGCCATCTTTCTGGTTTCTACAGCCTATGCTGCGCGGCTCCAATCGTGAGGTCACTCACGCAGCCAATCAGTCGTCAGCTCCACCCTTAAATACTGACTAGCCGGGCCAGACCGGCAGTCAGTACAATGTTGTCCATTCGTTAGCAGCATTTTGGCTATTCCTGCAGTATCTGCTGCAGGCTGACTCCTCCTCTTCCTGGGTAAAGTCTATCCTGATCTTTCTGCTGGTCATCTACTGCTTCACCATATCCGTCCACAGAGATCCTCTTAGGACAAGGACAAGGTTAACCCCCCAAAGGGTGTCATCTTCCTCCTAGATTCCTGATGGTATATCCGTGGTCAGCATCCCTGGTTCTGGCAGCTATGACCCCAATCAGCACAAGATTACAACTGGACTTCATCTCAGCTCAATTCCTTCTTATCTTCATCCAATCATCCAATCTTCAAATCATCCAATCGTCTTTATCATCATCCAATCTTCAAATCATCCAATCTTCTTTATCATCTTCCAATCATCCAATCTTCAAACCATCCAATCATCCAATCTTCAAATCTTCCAATCTTCAAATCATCCAATCTCCCAATCATCTTCAAGCTTCTTCAATAAGTATTATTTATTATTGTCTTTGTCATTCTAACCAAAATCTACAGTAATTCATTGTGCCATCATTCATATCTTTGTACCGCAGTATCTTCATTAAAAAAGGTTTAATTTTATTAAATTGGTTCACTCCAGTCTGTCCTTCATGCAACAGCCCTACATTAAAGCACCCAGCCTCCGTTACACTCCGGCTGGTGCTTCAGCCAGCTCACGAAACGTGACAGTGTCCACATGTGAACCACCAGCAACACGTGGCCCAAATATACTCCAATCTGTATGCTCGAACTTCTCCCTCAACATGGTCAGACCTTAATATCTTTTACTTCCGGCTTCACTCGCTGTATAAGCGGAGAATACTTAGGGGTGAGAAATAGGGATAGATGATCAGACTGGGGAAGAGCTGTTGCAGAGTAGGCCCCAGCAATATTTGTGTAAACATGGTCCAGTATTTTATCTTGGTATGGTTAAAGTCTCCAGCAATTATAAATGCAGCCTCCGGATGAGATGTCTGCTGCTTACTAATAACCATATGCAGCTCTTTCATAGCGATTTATGCCACTGAATCCGGTAGAACATAAACTGCTGTGACAAAAACAGAAGTGAGCTCCCGTGGCAGATAGAACGGTCTGCACTTAACCATAAGAAATTCCAGATCAGCCGAGCAATGCTGTTTCACAATCACAGAATCCGTGCACCAAGATTTATTTCTATAAATGCACAGTCCACCTCCCCTGGATTTCCCAGAGTCAATGAGGGTTCTGTCTGCTCGCATCATACACCATCCATCCAGCCCAATACTGCTGTCTGGTATATCACTGTTTAACCATGTTTCTGTAAAAATTGTCACATTGCAGTGCAAAAATCTTTTGCTTTGTCTGATATTCAATCTCAGTTCATCCATTTTATTTATAATTGACCTTACATTTACCAGGAAGATGCTGGGTAGTGGGAGCCGGGTATGCGCCTGCCTCAGTCTCTCCCGCAGTCCTCCACGCTTCCCTCTCCTCTGCTTCCTGTCCCTTTGCCACCTCCTCCCCCTCCACCCAGCCAGGCAGTGCGCACTTCCTCCTGCACTTCAGAGGCCTCCGGGACCGGCAACATGCCTGTCTCCACATCCCCACCGCTCCAGCCATCCATAAAGCGCAGCCCGATCTTATTCAGCTCCCTGGGGAGTACACAATGCCGGCACCTCCATGCTCCCATAACAACCCAAAAACAAGTAAGTAGATTGCCATAATACTGGAAGTCCGTAGACGTAGGGCCTCGCGATCTGCTCGCGCCGCCATCTTGAGGCCCTGTACAAAAGAAATCTTGGGGCCCTGTACAATATTTCTGGGGGCCCCCACCTAATCCCTAATCCACACATTGCATGAGCCTCATTTAACCTTTCGCTGCTCCAGATCCTGCTTTCAGGTGCGGACTCTCTCGTTCTCTTCTCTGCTGGCCTGGTTCCTGGCTGCTGCTTCCTGCTGGCTCCCGGCTGCTGCTGGCCTGTCACTTTCAAAAAGCAGAGCACTACGAGCATGCAGGGTAGGTCGTTTTTAAGAGTGTGGAACAGACGACTCACGTATGCACAGTAAAAGTACAGGAGCCAGAGACTGATGCTACAGCGCCACCTTTTGTGTTCTGTGTGTCTGTTTGTATGGACAACGTAGTAAAAAAGGGAGTCTTGCACAAAAGTAGGGCATATTTCAGAAGCAGGCTTGGCTTGTAATATGGGGCATTATAGAAGCCATATCTGGACCTTCCCACTGTGAATATATGGTTGGGGTAGTTGCAGAATGGTCTATCCTTGTCATACAACCTAGCACCTGCAATCAATGGTGTACCAAAGAGAGATGGTGACTATGGCGGTTATTCAGACTACGGCTATGAATTAGAAGGCTGGGCAATTATTGGTGAAATGCACATTCATACAAATCATAGTGTGCATTCGGGAGGCCATCCTGTGATAAAATTCTGCTACCTTTCTAATTGCTGGCCTTACACATGGTCCTCGACAGAAAGCTGGTGTTTGGGTGTGGTAACCAGATATTTTATGGGAGTTACAGGGAAACCAGAGGCATGCCTAGGAGTTTGAGGGAAAGCTGTGTAATGAGGTATCGACCTAACCCGATGTCGACCTTCATGCATATCAACCTTCAGTGGTCGACCTAATGCTAATGTGACCGTATCCCGTATAATATCATCTCTGGCCCTGATCTTACCATATGGAGGCAGTGTGATCTGAGGAGGGCTGTGTGAAGGCAGTGTGATCTAAGGGGTATGGACACCACTAGGTCGACATACTGCAAGGTCGACATGGGTCTAGGTTGACATGGGACAAGGTGAACAGGTCATTAGGTTGATACAAGCATTAGGTCGACATGGTCTAGGTCGACAGTCAAAAGCTGTATGGAAGTGTGATCTGAGAAGGACTGTATGAAGGCAGTGTGATTTGAGAAGGGCTGTATGGAGGCAGTGTGATCTAAGGAGGGCTGTATGGAGGCAGTGTGATCTGAGGGTGGATGTGTGTAGGCCAGTGGCATAGCTACGTTTTGGGCGCCCCCCCGCCGTTAGGGGGGGGGCGCCCCCCCCCCCCTAAGCACCCCTACCCCCCCCCCTGCCCCGCCGCCCCGCCGCCGCCCATGCAAACCCCCCCTCAATCCCCTTACCTATCGCGCTGGTCCCGGCAGCTCCGTTCTTCTGCTGAGGACCACCAGAAAATGGCCGCCCCCATACAGCAGACAGTTTCAGAGAACTGTGCACTATATGGGGGCGGCCATTTTCTGGTGGTCCTCAGCAGAAGAACGGAGCCGCCGGGACCAGAGCGATAGGTAAGTCTGCGGGGGATTGGGGGGGTTAACTATAGCACCACAGCCCCCGGCGCCCCCACATGCACAGCGCGCCCCCCCCCCCCCCCCCGCGCGGTAGGGCTGTATGGAGGCAGTGTGATCTGAAGAGGGCTATATGGAGGCAGTGTGATCTGAGAAGGGCTGTATAGAGGCAGTGTGATCTGAAAGGGACTGTGTGTTGGCAATGTGATTTGTCATGTATTGTAATCTCATAAAGCCATGATTGCTGTCCATTACTGTGCTGCTTGCATATGGGCTGTATAGTATATGGAACAAATCCGACTCTGAAATAAGTTAGTGCCTTCTCAGCCATTGACTTGACCACATGTCACTGGAATGTGTGAAATATTGTGTAAGGAGTATTATGGTGTGTGGCATATTGTGTATCGGGCATTATTGTGTGTGTGGCATAATCTCTAAAGGGCATAACAGTGTATGGCATATTGTGTAAGGATAATTAAAGTGTGTGGCATATTGTGCAAGGGGCATTACGGTCTGTGGCATATTGTGTAAGGCACATAAGGGTGTGTGGCATATTGTGTAATGGGCATTACAGTGTGTGGCATATTGTTTAAGGAGCATTACATAGTGTGGCATATTGTGTAAGGCACATTAGGGTGTGTGGCATACTGTGTAATGGGCATTAGGGTGTGTGGCATATTAAGTGGCATTATGGTGTGTGGCACATTGTGTATGGGTCATTACAATGTGTGGCATATTGTGTAATGGGCATTACAGTGTGGCATATTGTGTACAGGCAATTACAGGGTGGGGCATATTGTGTAAGGAGAATTACATTGTTTGGCATATTGTGCAAGGGGCATTATGATGTCTGGCGTATTGTGTAAGGCACATTATGGTGTGTGGCACATTGTGTATGGGTCATTACAGTGTGTGGCATATTGTGTAAGGGGCAATACAGTGTGTGGTATTTTCTGTAATGTGCATTATGGTGTATAATATGTTATGGTAATTAAGGTGTGTGGCATATTGTTTAAGGGGCATTACAGTGTGTTGCATATTGTGTAGGGGCAATTACAGTGTGTGGCATATTGTGTAAGGAGAATTACAGTGGGTGGAATATTGTGCAAGGGGCATTACGGTGTGTAGCATATTATGTAAGGCACATTAGGGTGTGTGGCATATTGTGTAATGGGCATTAGGGTTTGTTGTACATTGTGTATGGGTCATTACAGTGTGTGGCATATTGTGTAGGGACTATTACAGTGTGTGGCATAATGTGCAAGGGGCATTACAGTGTATGGCTTATTGTGAAAGGGGCATTACAGTGTGTGAGATGTTGTGTAAGGCACATTTCATTGTGTGGCATATTGTGTAAGAGGAATTACAGTGTGTGGCATAATGTGTAAAGAGCATTATGGTGTGTTACATTTTGCGTAAGGTACATTAGGGTGTATGGCATATTGTGTAAAGGATATTACGGTGTGTGGAATCACATGTAAAGGGCATTACTACAAGGAGAACATTTACAAATAATGTAAGGGGCATGAATCAGGAATCAAATATAGTGCTATGATTGAAGGAGGGGGCCCCTAACCGATATCTTCCCTAGAGCCCCATAAAGTTTATATCCATCTCTGGTCTAACCTACTCTCATCTGGAGTCATTACTATTCTTATATATATAAATATATATAATAGCCTATAACAGATTCCTGCTGTTTTGTCTGCAACATGTCAGGCAGAAGGTAGAACTTCAAAACTTGACCGCACATCGGAGATGACAGCATGAAGGTTTTAATTTCCCGGCAGGTTTGTCCTGGGGATGAAAATGTTTTAACAGGAGAAGATAATTTGTTGTTCTGATTTAATTCATTTAAACATGGTGGTCTGGTTGTTATCGGGACTAATCAGATGAGACCACAGCATGTCATATTGGGTTGCAGGGTAGGGGGGGGGGTTAGGTTTTTGCAAACTTTTAAGAACTTTAAAAAAATTAAGATATTTAAGAAAAGACTGTAATTATAAAGAAGACGTTATTTTTCATCGGCCAAGATGCATCAATGCACATTTGTGATAAAACCTCTGGAAATATTGTTTAGCTGACTTAAATAATGATAGATTAATTAACTAAAATAACTGACAGAAGTGGAGGTGGGAAGACAAAAACATTTAAAACAGAAGAAAAACAATGAACCTAGATTGCAATGTATAATTATAAATCTGAACAGATAGGAAAGATGGGGATCAGGAGTACCCGCAACACCCCCCCCCCCAAAAAAAAAAATGTAGTAATGGGAGAAAAGATCCCTAAGTCCTGCTAGTAACACTTATTCTAAGATGCAGTTGTGTATATTCAATTGATGCCGGATCCATCCCGAAATTCTTATGAAGGAATGTATCCAGCATCCATTATTCAATGTAGCGGGCAAATTCGTATGTCGGATTTGGCCGTTGATTGATGCTTACCCAGCCAGCCCAGAGACAGGGTGAGCGCAGCGGCGGCACGATTGCCTGTGAGGCTGCTGGAGCCAGGACGGTGCTGGGTGAGCTGCTCTAACCCAGTGCGGCAGGTGAGTACGGGAGGTGGTGGGAGGGTACGGGAGGCAGAGGACAGGAGGACAGCGCCGTGTAAAATGACGGATTGAGATTCCTGGTTTTCGTCAGGTCGGAACATTTCGACCTGCCTGAAAAAAAAACCAGCTAGCATTGAATAGATCGGAACCCCTTACCGATCTATTCATGTCGAAAACGGCCGTCTTTTTGGCAAGATGGCAGTTTTGACATCAATCAAATATACCCCAAAATTGGATCACCTGGAATACCATTGGCCCTCGCAGTTCCGCAGCCAGAAAGCAGCCTATCAGAGTGCAGTGCTTTTGTTCAGTTTTATTAGGTCTATTTGCACTTTACGCTACTAAAATTTGACCAAAATGAACATTGATTTTTAAATGAATTTTGACCATGAAACACAATGTCATATCAGATGATTTAGATCAATTTTTAAACTGATCTTCAGTATACCTCTAAATGCATATACACACTATAAGATTATCTTTCCAAGCTGTCTGGTTGGAATGAAAATCTGGAAATTTTTGGCAACAAATTATAATCAACCATTTGCTCCCAAACGCTGGAAAATGGACAAAAGCAGTCAAATGCATGAATAGATTTAACCAATTTGTCTGAATGACCATTTTTGTCTATTTTCCATGTTTAGGAGCAAATGGTCAATTGTAATTTGCTCCCAAAAATGTCCAGATTACCAGCCAGATTGGAAAGATAATCTTCTAGTGTGTATGGGCCTTTAAGAGCTATTCATTATTCAGCCCCTGATCCAGTTTGCTGACACCACCAGCTGCCTCATCATAAACCTGAAATGAGGATTATTACATCCCTCCAAACTTTCTTTAAAGTAGAATAAGGACATTCGCCGCGCGAGCGCCCGAAAAGGGGCGTGGTCTATGCAAATTAGGGCACAGTATATGCTAATTAATCCGCGCCCTCGTTTTTGGCCGCGAATAGACGCTGTGCGCATGTGCACAGCGTCTATTCGGTCAGATTGGGGGGAACTCCCAACTGCACCCCCCGCTGCGGGACACTGACGGCCGCGCGAGGGACTCAGGAACGTCCCCAAATATCGGGACGTTCCCGCGTTTAGCGGGACAGTTGGGAAGTATGTTATTACTGTCCATGTGCTGAGCAGAAAAGTTTATAAATTGTCTTCTCTCCTTTGTAATTTAAAATAATGATGACATTAAATCACTAACATTTTGCTGTAATTGTTCTTGATTTTGCCTTTCTCTGTTATACTATGGGGGTTATTCTGATTCACTCGGAAAGGCACAGTCACTCTCTAATGGACAAAACCATGTGCACTGCAGGTGGGGCTGATGTAACATGTGCAGAGAGAGCTATAGTAGCCAAAAACAGGAAGTGCAGTACAAAGTAGAAATAATAATTAACCCTGGTGTAAGCACCTATTTTGAGAGATTCATTGCAATTCATATGGATCCCCATATATATTAAAAAGTTTCATGAAACCGTGACACAGCCTCATAGCATTCTATGGGGCTGCAATGTGCCCAAATGCTGCAAGTTCCAGAAAGTCTAACATTCCTGAGCTTGTGCCCGGTAGGCAACGTCATCTGTAGATGACATTACATAGGCGTATTGTGATCGTTTATGGGGGCATGTCTCAGACTGTGACTGCAATCCCATATGCAGAAAATATAGGGCCAAATGTATTAAGCCTTAAAAAAGTGATAAAGTGGAGAGTGAAAAAAGAGTGATAAAGTACCTGCCAAATTGCCCATCACTGTCATGTTACACACTGGGCTTGAATGATGACAGTTAGGAGCTGATTGGCTGGTACTTTATCGTTCTTTATGACTCTCCACTTTATCACTTTTAGGGCTTAATATATTTGGCCCGCTGTGCCAGTGTCTTAGTTCCCATGGCTATTCCGTGCGACCCCGCGGGCTCTCAGAACTTCAATAATTGACTGATCTGTGAGCGATTGAGCAAAAAGTTCTCAATCCCGGGATTCTAAGGATTGACATTAGACACCACGCCATTCGGCCACTCAGCTGATAATTGCTGTCCAGTAGTGAGTGCGGGTGCGCTAAAGGGGTGGGCAGTTGTGGGCTGAACCGTGTGACCTCTGACATCACGCTGTACAATCCCTGGGATCCTGGGATTGGCCCCCTTATAATATGCCTTTATAGAAGAAGTATATGGTAATTGTTTGCCTATAGCAACATCCCATCTTCAATAGAACTCCCGTCTTAGATCTGAGCTCAGTACAAATTTGTTCGGAAAATGGGCAAAACCATGTGCACTGCAGGAGGAGCAGATGTAACCTGTGCAAAGAGAGTTAGATTTGTGCGAGTTATTTTGTTTCTGTGCAGGGCATAGGTGCCGGTTTATGTTTTTGCTGGTGGGTGCTCAAGCCCAAAATATAGGGGAGTGGCTTCACGGGGAAGGGGCGTGGCTGCAAAATAATACCAAGGTTATGATGCGATGTGAGGTGTTTTGTTTAGGCGGTGGGGTGCAGGGGTTAGAGTCAGGCACTAGAGGGGAGGGATAGGTTCAGGCTGCGTGGGGAGAAGGGTTAGAGGGATTGGGGGAGAGGGTTATCCTGAGTCTATCCCTACCGTACACATATATATATATATATATATATATATATATATTCTATTCAGTGACAACAGTAGCCAGCACTCCAAAGAGATTCATCTTAATAATAAAACTCGCAGCATGTTGCCTACTGGTAGTTGGTGAATATACATAAACACACACACAATATACATACACTACAGTACACACAGCCGACATGTACTTTAAGCTCACCCATCCAGGATTAAAGATGCCCGCGCTCCTCCACCACCAGCCGCTATTCAGACCAGCTGTCAGTCAGGAGGATGTCTCTGCCCAGCCCGTTTCTGCATCCGGCCAGCCGGCTCTGCCTCTGTACAGCCCGTCTCTTCCTCCAGCCAGCCCAGCTCTGCCTCCAGCCACGTCCAGCCCAGATTTACTGCTAAGCCCCATGGGAAGGGAAATGACGAGAGGAGCTGCTCGCTGCAGCTCCCTCAGCCTAGCGGCCAGCCACACAATACCTGGCGTCACACGCAGTGCAGGGCGGGGGAGAGGGAGGGGGTGATTGCGGTGTGACGCCAGAGCGTCACATCGCGAGCCGGCCAGAGCATCAATATGGGTGGGCTGGCTGTGCAGCCAGCCTACTTGATGGGCGACAGGCCTTGTGGGTGCTTAAGATTTTCCGTGGGTGCTCAGGCCCCAGAGCACCCACGGAATCGGCGCCTATGGTGCAGGGTAAATACTGGCTGCATTATTTTTACACTGCAATTTAGATTTCAGTTTCAGCACACCCCACCCAAATGTAACTCTCTTTGCACATGTTACATCGGGATGCAGTCAAAATACCGACGGTCAAAATCCTGACGGTCAAAATACCGACAACCATTGACCGACGGTCAAAATCCCGACAAGGCCAAAATACCGACATTTAAAATCCTGTCAAGGTCAAAATACCAACATATAGAATGTAGACAGGTGAAAAAGTCAACATGACTTTCGGTCGACAGGTCGCGAGGTCGACATGGGTTTTTTCACAGTTTTTTGACCCGACATGTGCCGGCAGGTGGTATTTCCTGCCCTACCATCCACTAGGGCAGTGGTTCCCAATCTGGGGTACTAGTACCCCTCGGGGTACTCTGCATACCAGTTGGGGGTACTTGAAAATAATATTGGTAATGGTGGAAGATAAAAAAAAGTATTTTGATGGCAGAAGAAGACCCATTGCCATGGAGAAGAACCATGTTTTGTCACTTACGGTTCTGTCTTCAGCGTCATCAGCATCATCAGTGTCTCCTTGTGCTTTTGCCTGACCAGCAATCCACTGGGAGCTTCCCATGCTGCCCTCAGACATTAGCAAGCAATCATCTGCCCTGTGCTGACACAGGTAGCGGAAGCAGCGACATTAATCCTACAGGTGTTAGTGGGAACCCTGGAGACAATACACAAACAGCGGCCAGACATGGAAGGGCACGATTCCTGTCCGCTACTCCTTAATATAAGGACATGCATAAGGATACGCATACCGCTCACTTCCACTCCACTCATAAGTACTGTCTATATTTCAAATTGAGAAGTGGTACTCTTCAATAAAAAGCTTAATCAAGGGGTACGGGAGAGAAAAAAGGTTGGGAACCACTGCACTAGGGCATGGTAGGAGAATAAAATAGTGTGCCGAGCGAAGCGAGGCTACGTGCCCTAAGCATATTGAGCGATGCAAGGGGCTGCGGTTGACTTCCAACTGTGTCCATGTTGACTGTGTCGACATTCGGGTAAAAAAACTGTGAAAAACCCATGTCGACCTCGCGACCTGTCGACCGAAAGTCATGTTAACTTTTTCACCTGTCTACAGTCTATATGTCGGTATTTTGACCTTGTCGGGATTTTAAATGTCGGGATTTTGACCATGTCGGTATTTTGACCATCGGGATTTTGACCGTCGGGATTTCATACCAAATCCCAGATGCTCCTCCTGCAGTGCACATGGTTTTGGCCATTTTCCAAACAAATCTGTACTGAGCTCAGATCTGAGTAAGGCCCTATGTTGGGGATTGAACTGCGGGCGGATATCTTTGCCTGGCCTAAACAGCTCAGGAACAGCCTCACTTTGGGCCTGATTCATTAACAATTGCTTCCCGGCATATTCGCTCGGGGACCGATGTTTTGGCTCTGCGCATGCATATATATTAATATACGCATGTGCAGAGCTGCTGTGCGGAGACATTCGCACAAGGGGGGCGGGATGGTAGAGGTCAGGGCGATGGTTCTAATGATTTTTGCCACATACGCTCCCGTGTGAATGGATTTTTTTTTATGCTAAATACCCATTCGGCGAGGATGATCACGGGGTCGGTCATTCGCTCGCCTGGTGGGCGGAGTTGGAGGGCTTGCTAAGCAGCGAATCAGGCTCTTTATTGGTTGCGAGCAGCTTTGGGGTGAATTTAGGATATGGTTGCAATAGCGGTACCATTGCCGGTGTTTAAACATCCGTTGCTTTCAATTGAATTCCCCCTATTGTACTTTACGTGTCTACAGTATATTGTTAACCTAAAAAAAATCCACATTTATCTTGGAAAGGGATTGTTTCCTAGTCATGCCACCACCGCCGTATAAAAGTGCATCGGTCTGAGAGTAAAGCAATTTATTAATGACAACGGTGAAACATGTAGCAGCTTTCTGCCCTCTCCCTTCCCCATTCCTCCTCTTTTGCTGTCTTTTTAAATCTTGTTCTCCACCCACTCCTGATCATATACTGTACTTGCTCCAAGCTCCAAGCAGCTCATTTGAGCTCAGAAGTTTTTATGAGGAGTTAGCGGAGGTGAACAGCTTGCTATAGTAACTCGGTAGGAGCAGACCTTCATGTAATATAATAGGGCCGTCTGATTTGTGGGAGAAGAAAAGCAGTCAGCAGGGTTCTGGATGAGAATATGGAGGATTCTGGATGACAGAGGAATCGCAGTGTGGATTTAAATGCACAAGAGAGGCAGAGATGTTGCACCGTGGGTATTAGAAGGATCAGTAGAGTCCCCCTGTCTCAATGAGGTCTCAGGAAGAAGATTTATCTCATCCTATGGATACAATCTGCCAGCAGGACCATTGCGTCTCTCTGTAGTGATTCCCCTCTGGGCACTTTGCGGCGCACATCCAAGGACATAGAGAGATTTCAGTAACTTCTTTTACTTTATATACTTTGTGGAGATGGAAAATGAACCCCCCAAAATTGTGGACAATCAAATGGAAAAATATATGTAATTATTTTTGCATCCTTTCTTAATTTGTTTCTGTATTTACTAACCTGCTGCCTGTGTACTCACTGATGGATGTCATAGTAGCTTAGCATGTGTCACATCTACTGTGTACTATTATTTCTCTCTCCTCCTGTGATGTGATCGCACCTCTGTCTCTATTCCCCCCCTCCTCTCTCTCATACTCCCACTGTCACTACCTCTTTCTCCCCCCTCTCTTTCACTATCTCACTGTCACTATCTCTCTCTCCCCCTCTTTCTAATCTTCCCACTGTCTCTACCTCTCTCTTATCCCCTTCTCTCACCCTGTCATTGTCACTACCTCTCTCCCCCCTCCCACTGTCACTACCTCTCTCTCTCACCCTCTCACTAGCTCTCTCTTCCCCCTCTCTCTCACCCTCCAACTGTCACTATATCTCTTCTTCCTATCTCTCTCTAACCTTTTCACTGTCACTACCTCTCTTCCCTCTTGCTCTCTCTCACCCTTCCACTGTCACTACCTCTCTCTTTTCCCTCTCTCACCCTTTCACTGTCACTTCCTCTCTCTTTCCTCTCTCATCCTCCCACTGTCACTATCTCTCCCCCTTTCACTGTCACTTCCTCTCTCTCTCCCACCTCTCTCACCCTCTCACTGTTACTACCTCTCCCCCCTCTCTCTCTCTCACCCTCCTACTGTCACTTCCTCTGTCTCCCCCCTCTCTCTCACATTGTCACTACCTCTCTTCCCCCCTCTCTCGCTCAACCTCCAACTGTCACTACATCTCTCTCCCCCCTCTCTCTCACCCTCCCACTGTCACTATCTCTCTCCACCTTTCACTGTCACTTCCTCTCTCTCTCCCACCTCTCTCACCCTCTCACTGTTACTACCTCTCCCCCCTCTCTCTCTCACCCTCCTACTGTCACTACCTCTGTCTCCCCCCTCTCTCTCACATTGTCACTACCTCTCTTCCCCCCTCTCTCGCTCAACCTCCCACTGTCACTACATCTCTCCCCCCCCTCTCTCTCACCCTCCCACTGTCACTATCTCTCTCCGCCTTTCACTGTCACTTCCTCTCTCTCTCCCACCCTCTCACTGTCACTACCTCTCTCCCCCTCCTACTGCCACTGCCTCTCTCTCACATTGTCACTACCTCTCTCCCCCCCTCTCTCCCTCAACCTCCCACTGTCACTACCTCTCTCTCTCTCTCCCCCTTCTCTCTCACCCTACCACTGTCACTATATCCCTCTCTCTCCCCCAATTGCTCCCTCTCTCACTCTCCCTATCTCACCATCCCTCTGTCTTCCCCCTCTCTGTGTTAGCCTGGTCTCTCCCCCCTCTCTCTACAATCCATCCATCTCCCCTCACCCTCTCTATTTTTGACACCCATCTCTGCCTTTCTCCATCTATCCCCATTTCTCCCTATCTCACCCTCCCTCTTCTCTCCCTCTCTCTCTCTCTCTTTGTGTCTCCCTCTCTCTATCTCCCTCTCTTTCTCTCTCCCCCTCTCTCTCCATGCCTCACCCTCCCTGTCTCTTGCTCTTTCTCCCCTCTACCTCTCTCTCTCCCCTTTTCTACCTCTCCCTCTGTCTCTCTCCTTCTTTCCATCTCTCTCTTCCTCTCTCTCTTCCTCTCTCTCTCTCCTAGGTTCTCATTGGCTTAAAGCTGACAAACCTGAACAGATCTTCTGATTTTTTTCCCCCCTTCTATTTTTAAGAGTTACAATAATGGGGAAATCAGAGAGCCAAATGGACATAGTGGAGAAATCAAATAAATCTGTAAAGAAGTCATGGAGCATCCTGGAAATAGGTCTTTCTGTGCTGCTGTTGCTGATGACCTGCGGACTGATCGCACTCTTGGTCCTTTACACGACCAGCAAAGGTAAGAATGCTATCTGTACTTTATATGATAACGTGCTGGGCATCTGTTATCCCTGAGCAGGTTCATGGACAAATGCCAAGAGATGGATTCATTGCAGAAACTCGGCCGCCTGTCTTCATTTTATTTTAATAATCAGTTCTGCTGCGCTCACAGGCTCAGTATTCAGAAATCAATAACGTTTCAGTCCATCGTGCTCACATAGTGTAGAAGAATATTCCAGGGTTTATAGTTTGGTATAGAATGAAAGCTGTCTACTCTCCAACCTGGGCAATCATGCGTGACAGCCAGATGTTAACTCTTTACCGTTGGTCCATTTCCTCATCAAAGTGTTGAACAACTTTAAATAGCCGATGTACTGCGGGATGACAGTACATCGGCTATTTAAAGTAAGTAAGCTCACCTATCCGGTTGTTGTTTTTTGCACTTGCGCTTTACCTTTACTTGTCCGTCCTGACGAAAAGGCGAAAGCCTTGAAACGTAGACAATTTCATGGACAACTTTTGATGCACTTTAAATAAACCTACAAGAGTATTTTCATTTCAAGTCCTGTGAGTGCCGCCTTATTCCGCCTCCCCGGCCAGGGGAAGGGGGGTGCCCCTGCATATATATATATATATATATACACACTGTGTTTGTGTATTTGTGTATATATATATATATATATATATATTTATATAAAATTTATTTACAGTTTCTTATATAGTGCAGCAGATTCCGTTGCACTTTACAATTGGAAACAGTGATAAAACAAACTTGGTAGTAACATACCGACATAGGAGGGCCCTGCTCGCAAGCTTATAGACTATTGGGATAATAGGTGAGATACATAAGGATAGGATTCCATAGCATGGCAGTCCCACCAGATTACAATTAGATATGACAGCTAATAGAGCCAGGGCTGGTGCAAGGCACCGGAGCGCCCCAGGCGAGTCGGGCTGGGGGCGCCCCGGTGCCGGGGGGGGGGGGGGGGGGGGGTTACACCTGGCGTTCGGCGCTGTCTATTTAAATCTGGCGGCGGAGGCAGCGGGGGTCCCTGCAGGTTATTAAAAATCACGAGCGCTATCCGCCGGGCTATGCGGAAGCGCTTCTAGTGTGAAAACACTGGCAGCACGCTGATTGGCTGCCAGAGTTTTCACACTAGAAGCGCTTCCGCATAGCCCGGCGGATAGCGCTCGTGAGTTTTAATAGACTGCAGGGACCCCCGCTGCCTCCGCCGCCAGCTTTAAATAGACAGCGCCGTAGCTAGGACAGGTACCCGGGCGGCATTTTCCGCCCTCCAGTGGCCGGCGCCCTAGGCAAATGCCTAGGTTTGCCTAGTGGTGGCGCCGGCCCTGAATAGAGCTAATATGCTGTATATGTGTACTGATATTGCCGCACTTATGGTTGCTGCAATATGGCCGCCCACGATATTAGGTCGCATGACATATAATCGCAATGCATACCATCGCATGGCATACACCCGATGCACAGCGATGCGATTTTAAATTGTATAAGCCCCCTATACGATGTTTAATTGTATAAGCACCCTAATAGGGGCTTACAATGTTAAATGCACCCCCACGCCACCCCCACTATGAACGCCAACCCGAAGCGTGGCGAGCGCAGCGGTACGCGAGGGGCCGGCGGTACGCGTCCTACGACCTTTTCATACCCCCACTAATCACGTCAGCGTGGAGTTGATTTTATATAGTGTGGCGAGTGCAGAGAGCCACCAAGCCCGAAGTGTGGCGAGCGGAGCGAGCCCCGTGAGGGGACGTGTATTACTTTACATGTATTACGTGTCCCCTCGCGAGGCTCGCTGCGCTCTCCACGCTTCGGTCTCGGTGGCTCGCTGCGCTCGCCACACTATATAAAATCAACTCCACGCCGATGTGGATAGTGGGGGTATGGAAAGGTCGTAGGACGCATACCGCCGCCCCTCGCGGGCTCGCTGTGCTCGCCATGCTTCGGGTTGGTGGGGTTGCCGTTGGGGGTGCTTTTAACATACTAAGCATCCATCACGTTTAATTATGTTATAGGGGCCACTTTTTATAGTGAAAAACCCATTAGGGTGCTTATACAATTCTAAATCGCATACCATTGTATATGCGATACAATGGCATACAATGGCATACAATGCGAAGGTATACAATTTAAAATTGTATAACATCGCCTGCCATCGCGTAACATCGCATCGCATTGCATACCATCGCATGCCTTATGGTCTGCGATGCGATAGGTGCCGTGCTAGTACACAAGTACCTATGGCCGCTAGTGCGTGTTTGGTGCAGAATCACAATGTTGCGCTATGCGCTGCCTAATGCTTTTTTATGAGCAGGTGCCACGCATGCCACACTTTCAACATGGCGGAGCTCCAATCAGTGGAGCGACATATGTATATATGTATATGTAGCAGGTGAAGAGGATACAGCGGCTTATTTCTGAGAAAAGATACAGGCAGAATGACCTCAGAGTGCCGCCGTCTCCTCTTCACCTGCTATAAAGGGGTGGCACCTAGGCTTTTAACACTCTGATCATTTTGTCAGTGCCGATATCTCCAAGAATACAGTATGGTATCCGGACTGATCATAGACTGATATGATAGACATATGGTCAACCACTAATGGTCAACAGTCTAAAGGTCGACAGGGTCAAAAGGTAGACACTCAAAAGGACGACAGGGTTTAAAGGTCGACACACAATAGGTCGATAGATCTAAAGATCGACATGGAAAAGGTAGACATGCATTTTTTGACAAAATTTTCAGCCGACATGTGCTGACAGACGGTATTTCATGCCCTACCATCCACTAGGGCGTGGAGGGAGAATAAAATAGTGGCGAACCATGTGAGGGGACGTGTTACACTTAGACAGTGTCCATGTCGACCTATGTGGACATAGACGCCAGAAAAACATAAAAAAATCAATGTCGACCTTTTCCCATGTCGACCTTTTGTCTGTTTACCTTTTGGTCATGTCGACCTTTTTCATGCCAACCTTTTAACCACGTCGACCTTTTACATATTGACCTTTAGACCCTGTCGACCTTGTAACTGTCGACCATTAGTGGTCGACCATATGACTGTCCATCATGAGTCAGTCTATGTTTTATACCATAACCATACAGTATATGTATGTATATATATATATATATATATATATATATATATATATATATATATATATATATATATATATCAGCGCTCTAGTGCAGTCAGGGACTCTAGATTAATTTTTAGACAAAAAAATAACCCTTTTCAGAAGGGTAAGCGTAGAGTCACCAAAGTCCAATAGTATGGGAGGACGCAGCAACCTTCCAACCTTCACAAATGGAGAAGCCTCCCGGATCCAAGGAGGTGGAAATCTAGACAGAGATGGAGGACAAGGTGCGCTTTGTGGTGCATTAAAAGGATTTAATATATGAAAACAGCATAAAAGCCAGGATACTGCATATATTTGCTCATACCAAATTAAAAACATTGTGAGTTGGTTACCATGTGGCAAGAAAATTTTCACCAAGTGAAATATTTATGGATTTTTTCCAAACTGAATTTTCAGAATCTAACATAAAAAAAACTATTTGTTGCAAATTATAATAAGCAAAGTGCCCGCTGGGGCATTTTTAAAAAAATGTTATTTTCAGTTTGGCGTTCAATGTTTTTATTTTCCATTAAAAAGAGTTCCATATTGTAAGTAATGCCTAATGTATTTATTCATTCATTCATTATTTTGCAGGTTTTTATAGATTGCAATTTAACAGACAAAAAATTAAAAATGTTTTATATTGTACAAAATAAATGTCAATTGTTTGTGATGGTTGTTTACAGTTGATGAGAAAGTTTCTACACTATTTAATTTTATGTAGCTGTAGTCAATCTTACTATCTAGGAGTTTGCAGGAAGATTGGGGTTACTGTTTCAGAGACCCTCTCTAGAAAAAAAAAAAGGTCATATAACACAAATTAGGTAAATAAAATTGTGTGATAAAATATTTGTCTATAATAATAAAAGTTCTTAAAAAGATTATTTAATGCACTATTTTATTTCTATTTCCAAAAACAACCATAGCCATAATTAATCAGTTTGTTTAATGACAGTTAGTCAATCAACAAACTACAGATTATCTTTGTAAATTGCAATACATAAATTGGTTGAGTAGGATTTAGTGGCTGGTATCCTGCTCATTAGACTGCCACTGCTTTTATATCCTAATGCCATCCAAATGAGAATTGCCAAAGAAGATTTCCCATTACAGCATCACGCCAAAATTCGTAAGGCGAGGTGATGTCATTTCCATAATACACATATTAGCGACATCGTCTGTATAGATTGTGGAGATGCTGGAGGCTAGGGCAAACATCGCATCACTGGGAATGGATGAAAAAATGGAGTAGTTACTAGCAGAAGAGGAACTACTAGTGGTGCAGCAGGCGCAGTGCACTATGGGGCCTCAGGACTAAGGGGCCCACTGCTGACCCTGTTTTTTTTTTATTATTATTAGATATTTCTTTATTTTATTTTCATTTTTAACAACACATCACTACATAAATACATTACAGAGAGAAAAAAAAAAGAAAAATATATAAATGAAAATTACAATACGAATAGCAAATATTTACATTATATAGATCTTTCTAGGGCTGGCTTATGTCAGTTTGAGACAACACCCATAAACAATCCAATTTTTACTCTCCATAATCCCTTTAATTTAATATATATGCATAGGGGAGAAGGATCAAGAAAGAAGAAAGAGCAACCAAGAATAGAAGAGGAGAGAGAGGGGAAAAGGGGGAAGAGAGAGAGAGAGAGAGAGAGGAGAAAAAAAAAGACCCTGTTACTCTGGGGTAGATTTATTATAGCGGCGCCTATCGCGCCGCTATAACAGTTCCTGCTTCGCCTCATTAGCGAGGCGAAGCAGGAGGGGACACCGACAAGATCTATTAAGATCTTGCCGCCGGAGTGGGGGAGCGCTAACTCCCCCCTCCGGCGATGTCCCTCCTGGAGACAGTGCATCAGTTAATACTGATGCGCCGTCTCCTTTCCCCCCGGCCGGCTCACTGTGCATGCGTGGGATCTCGCTAGTCTCGCGAGATCCCAGCGCAGCTCAGCTCCAGCAGCAGGGACAGCGCTGTCCCTGCTGTAGGTATAGGGCATCGCCGCCTGCAGCTGGCGAAGTCGACAGCTGCAGGCGGCGGAACGGTCAGCGATGCTGACCGTTCATAAATCTGGCAGGAGGCAGGGGCGCAGGGCAAAATATCGCCCCTGCGCTATGCCTCCTGCCCCACACCGCCGGCGTTAGAGTAAACGCTCGGCGGGTGTGATAGATTAGGCGATGCGCTATCCCCTGCTTCAGCGCACGGGGATAGCGCATTTACACATCAACGCCACTTCGTAAATATACCCCTCTCTTCCTGTCACCCCACTGTTTTTCCCTGTCACACTCTTACTCCCCCTACCTCTCCCTGTCACCCTCTGCTATGCTACATATTGTGAAATGGGGTCGGGGTGGAGGAGAGGGTCCCATATTATATTTTTGCACCTGGCCCAACCACCCACAAGTTCAGCCACTGGTTACTCTGAGCAATCCTGCAGATTGGGTACAAGTAAAGCTAGCAGTGTTTGTGCACCTTGCTGATGTACAGACAACTGCGCCATTATTGGTAGACTAAGCATGTGCTGTTGGGTAACAACACTGCACATATGTAAAGCTTTAAGGAGCCCAAAGCTCGGAGGCTCATGGTTATCAACCATTGCAAACCCGGTATTGAATGGGAAAACCACTTCCATCGAGCTGGGGTCATGTATGGTTGTTACCATTGGCTTCTGATGTCCATCCCTAGTATTATGCACAGAATGAAATGAAAACAGTGATCTTGGGATGTAGACAAATAAAGGTGGCAGTAAGAGTGCAAATAATTATTTTAAACAAGCAACGGGGGAGGGGTACCGTAGTTTTAAAAGCATGAACTTTTCATATTGCTGAGACTATATATATAAAAGGCTGAGACTACTCACCTACAGTATATGAGGTGAGTGAAGTACCGCCATTGACCACTAGAGGCATTGAAAGTACAAAGAGAAGCCAACGTTTTGACAGCCTTCAACTTTATATATATTTCCCACTTATGTCCAGCACTGGTTGAGCACACTGGGGGGGGGGTGTCGGTGAGTTAAAAAGTAAAATTCACATTTGGCCGTCAGACAGCGCCCCCTGCATTGTATTCTCCTGGTCAGTGACACACTGCCCTGTGCTGCACCAAGGTAATGGCTATTATACTTTATATTACATTGATATATGATTTATATAAAAATGTACAGGGTTAGAATAGACGTGTTTCTGTTTAGTCTACTTAACAGTGAATTTCATCTTGTACTGTGACATTGAGGGACGACAGACAGGAAAATGAGATACACATTTCACTTTATTATTGTGCTAAGTAGGTGAAAAGAAATTTATATCACAGCATGAGGCTAATGAACTTTTTAATTGCAAATGTATTCTAAAAAGTAATAAAAACTCTTTACTACCTGCAACAGTAATGCTGGATCAGCCGTCTGCATTTAAAATATATTCTAGGTTTCATTGTGTACCTGCTCAGCAGTGCACCCAGAGTACAGGGATAGTTATATAGTAGTGCTTTGTTAGAGATACACTGTTGCACTTGGTTATTCAGAAAAAAATTGCATTAATACTTCAGGCCATCCTCCAAACCTAATGGTGCTAGTTGCTGGGTCTGAGTACCGCTATCACTGGAGAGTAGAAAATCAGGAAAAGTTCTAGGCACTTCTTTGCAGGGCTGCCATCAGGAATTTTGGAGCCCAGGACTCATTTCCAGTCCAGGCACCGGGCCCCCTATCTCACTTTACTTGCCGTAACCCGGCTCCTGCTCCCCCATCTCCTCTTCCACTGAGCTGCAGCCCTGGGGTCCCGGAGCGCAGGCTTCTTTAACTCAGGATGCCGGCAGCCAATTAAAATGCAGCACCAGCTGGTAAACCAATCAGAGCTCGCGCACCAGCAGCCCATCTGATAAGCTACCTGGGCGCCATCTCTGATTGGCTCAAAAGCTGGTGCATGATTTTAATTGGCCGCTGGCATCCTGGGTTGAATAAACTTGCTCTCCGGGACCTGCTTTGTTCAGGGCACTGAGCACAGTGCAGCGGAGGAAGCCATGGTGGAAGCAGTTTTCGGTGGGCAAAATGAGCTGCCCGAGCCCTTCCAGAGGCTGTACCCACAGCATCCCTCTATTGGCAACCCTGCTTCTTCGTGCCAAAAAAGGTGGATAATAATGGTATCATTGGTGCAATGACTGTGTCTCTATGGGGTCTCACTTTCTCTGAGGGGCCCTTTGGTAACTGCCCTGGTCACTCTGCATATACTGTATTGATGCTCAGTGAATTTCATTGGCTGTGGGCATCCCAGGTGCTGAAACAGCATAGTGAAAGCTAATATTTTATTCATAGTTACGTGGTGTACCTGGTACGTAGGTACGTGGTGTACCCTCACAAAATAGCTGCCCCTAATAGCAGACCTTCTTTAATGATGCTAGAGGAGGCCGCCGCCGCCTCCTCTAACATCCTCATGCTGAGTCAGGGAACTGTCTGCTGTAAGGGGGCAACCATTTTGTGAGGGACCTTATGAAAAATGTCCCTCACAAAATGGTTGCCCCCTTACAGCAGACAGTTCCCTGACTTAGCATGAGGATGTTAGAGGAGGCGGCGGCGGCCTCCTCTAGCATCATTAAAGAAGGTCTGCTATTAGGGGCAGCTATTTTGTGAGGGTCATTTTTTATAAGGAGCCAAGAGGAGCGCTGGGATGCAGACAATTAGATCTGCGGGTCCCGACCACAGACGTGGAGGGGTAAGGCGAGGGGGGGGGGTGTCTCTCAACTTTATTGGATGCTGTGCCACTGCCTCCAGCACCTCCAGTCAACCCCTTTGTTTCCCATATGGATTGTTTTGATCTAATCTTTTTCCAAATAATAGGATCCCAGCGATACCATTATTGAGGATACGCGCCTTATTATATTTTCCAGACAAAGCAGATTGTTTTAAGAAGAAAGATGACTGGACAAAGCTGAAGCCAATTACTTGAGGGGGGATGTACAGTATCAAACTTCAGAGAGAGATCAAGGAGAGAAGTGGCCTTATCAACCAATAGGCTTCTCATTTCTATGGACTATGCTAGATAAATGACAGAAGTTGATTGGCTGCAGCCTGCATTGGTTATCTTTTCTGCTTTATTTTTCTCTGAGCCTTGATACATCTCCTCTATGGTATTGAAGAAATGTCCAGTAGAACAGTAAACAGGCTGAGAAAGAAATTCTGCTGATTGCTACATTTCCCTCCCAAACAAATAGTCAGACAATGGCCAGTATTCAATGCCTCAGATTCGCCGTTTTTTTTGTGAATCTGGCAATTCGCTGGGTTTACGGCAAATTTTCTGTTAGAAAAAACAATTCGCCATATTCAATGGAGGCAATTCGCCACAAATGAACAGCGAATGTCTGCCGATTCGCCGTAAATGATTCTCCACAATTCGCCTGTGATTTTCAACGGGGTTTTTAGTGGAATTCGCCGACAGTGTATTCAATGCTCAAATGGAGAACTGCTTTTTCCATTGATTTTCGCCATGATTCTCCGTTTAGCATTCGTCATCTTTTTTAGGTGAACTGTAATGTGATCTTTTAAATTAAAGCGTTTTTAATTTTTTTTTCGAAGAGATTTTCATCTTCCGCGCCTTTCCTCCGGATGATTCTATTGGCCGCCTAGCGGCCAATCAGGAGCCGACTTTCTCGGCTCCTGATTGGCCGCTAGCCGGCCAATGGAATCATTCTGAGAAGAGGCGCGGAAGATGAACATCTCTGCGCCTCTTCAGTCCGAGAGCGGGTACCACAGCAGCCGGGAGCAGCGCGTCTGCCGGAGAGGATGCCGATGTCGTCGCCGGGGACCAGGTGAGTAGGATTTCCTTCCTCAGGTACCCCTGTGGACTTCATCGGATCCTGGACCCCGGACCAGCCCCGGAACCCCAGGACCAGCCCCGGAACCAGGACCAAGGCCCCGGAACCGGACTCTTCTGCCCTGGAGCCCCGGAGCCCGGACCCAGGATCCAGGGACCGACCTACGGGCTCAAGGTAGGTAAGTATCAGTGTGTGTGGGCTGTGTATGTATTAAACTTTTATTTTTCAGAGTGTCAGTGTGTTTTATTTAACTATTTCTTGTACTATGGAACTACAAGTACCAGCGGGCCCTTTAATGCCCCGCATGCTGGGACTTGTGGTTCTCCAAGTCCCAGCATGCGGTATAGGCTTGCTGGGACTCATAGTTCTTCAGCATAAGACAATAGTTTATCTTCTTTTTTTTACACAATCCATCAGCCCGATGCCCACCGCCAAGGGGCATCGGGGACAGCCCCGGACTTTCAGCATGGGCTGGTAAGTCCTGGAGGGGGGGGACCCCTTCATTGTGGGGGTCCCCACTTCCCCAGGACCCCTGCCCATGCTGACCAGCCACGGGGATAATGCTTTGGCCGCGGGACCTTATATAATAAGTGTCCCCCGGCTGTGGCATTACCCTGCTGGCTGGTTGGGTCCGGTGCTGGTTCTTAATATACGGGGGACCCCTAGTCATTTTGTCCCCCGTATTTTGGGAACCAGCGCCGGACCTTGAGCCTGGTGCTGGTTTCATTAAATCAAGGGGACCCCTATTTGTCGGGGACCCTGATTTTATGTCACCAGCACCGGCTCAATGAGCCCGGGGCTGGTTATGCTCTGGCGGGGGACCCCGCGCTCGTTTTTTTTTTTTAGTTTGCGCTTTCCTGCAAACGTGCGATTTTCAGACATAAAACTCGCACATTTTCAGGACTAAAGACATCGCACCACCTCGCACCTATTCGCATTATTTGGCCCGTTTTTCGCATCTCATTAAATATGTGAAAAACGGCCCAATCTTGCGATTTGAAAAAGGGCGAAGTGGTGCGATAAAAAAAACGTTCATTTATCTCATCCCATAGAATGTCACCCCATGTCTCTTCCCTGAATTAGAACCCAGTATCTTCCCTGACTCAGCACTCAGTCTCTTCCCTGAATCATAACCCAGTCTCTTCCCTGACTCAGCACCCAGTCTCTTCCCTGACTCAGCACCCAGTCTCTTCCTTGACTCAGCACCCAGTCCCTTCCCTGACTCAGCACCCAGTATCTTCTCTGACTCAGCACCCTGTCCCTTCCCTGAAAAAGCACCCAGTCTCTTCCCTGACTCAGCACTCGTTTTTTTCCCTGTCTCCGCACCCAGTCTCTTCCCTGTCTCAGCACCCAGTCTCATCCGAATCAGCACCCAGTCTCTTACCTGACTCAGTACCCAGTATCTTACCTGAATCAGCACCCAGTCTCTTACCCGACTTATCAACCAGCCTCTTCCCTGACAGCACCCAGTCTCTTCCCTGAATTAGACCCCAGTCTCTTCTCTTACTCAGCACACAATCTCTTCCCTGAATTATAACCCAGTCTCTTCCCTTACTCAGCACCCTGTCTCTTCCCTGAATTTTAACCCAGTCCCTTCCCTAACTCAGCACACAGTCCCTTCCCTGAATCAGCACCTAGTCTCTTCCCTGTCTCAGCACCCAGCCCATTCCCTGACTCAGCACCCAGTATCTTCTCTGACAGCACCCTGTCCCTTCCCTGATTCAGCACACAGTTACTTCCCTGACTCAGCACCCAGTCTTTCCCCTGAATTAGAACCCAGTATCTTCCCTGACTCAGCACCAAGTCTCTTACCTGAATCATAACCCAGTCTTCCCTGACTCAGTACCCAGTCTCTTCCCTGACTCAGCACCCAGTCTCTTACTTGACTCAGCACCCAGTCACTTCCCTGTCTCAGCACCCAGTCTCTTCCCTGTCTCAGCACCCAGTCCCTTCCCTGACTCAGCACCCAGTCCCTTCCCTGACTCAGCACCCAGTATCTTCTCTGACTCAGCACCCTGTCCTTTCCCTGAAAAAGCACCCAGTCTCTTCCCTGACTCAGCACTCGGTTCCTTCCCTGTCTCCGCACCCAGTCTCTTCCCTGCCTCAGCACCCAGTCTCATCCGACTCAGCACCCAGTCTCTTACCTGACTCAGCACCCATTCGCTTACCTAACTCTGCACTCATTCTCTTCCCTGACTCAGCACCCAGTCTCTTACCTGACTCGGCACCCAGTATCTTACCTGAATCAGCACCCAGTCTCTTACCCGACTTATCACCCAGCCTCTTCCCTGAATTAGAACCCATTCTCTTCCCTTACTCAGCACACAGTTTCTTCCCTAAATTATAACCCAGGCTCTTCCCTTACTCAGCACCCTGTCTCTTCCCTGAATTATAACCCAGTCCCTTCCCTAACTCAGCACACAGTCCCTTCCCTGAATCTGCACCCAGTCTCTTCCCTGTCTCAGCACCCAGCCCCTTCCCTGACTCAGCACCCAGTCTCTTCCCTGTCTCAGCACCCAGTCCCTTCCCTGACTCAGCACCCAGTCCCTTCCCTGACTCAGCACCCAGTATCTTCTCTGACTCAGAACCCTGTCCCTTCCCTGACAAAGCACCCAGTCTCTTCCCTGACTCAGCACTCTGTTTCTTCCCTGTCTCAGCACCCAGTCTCCTCCCTTTCTCAGCACCCAGTCTCTTCTCTGACTCAGCACCCATTCTCTTACCTAACTCTGCACCCATTCTCTTACCTGACTCAGCACCCAGTCTCTTACCTGACTCAGCACCCAGTATCTTACCTGAATCAGCACCCAGTATCTTACCTGAATCAGCACCCAGTCTCTTCCCTGTCTTAGCACCCAGCCCCTTCCCTGACTCAGCACACAGTCTCTTCCCTGAATTGTAACCCAGTCCCTTCCCTGAATCAGCACTCAGTCCCTTCCCTGAATCAACACCCAGCCCCTTCCCTGACTCAGCAATCACAGTGGGAAACGGTCAGTTCGCACAGGCAAATATTGCTGGTGCCTCCTGTCTCAGCAATGTAAGTGGTTACTAATGAATTGAATTTACCTCCAGTATAGCTGTATCGGCTGTGGGATCCCTCCCCGACCATTCCAGACATTATTACTTTGCAGTGACACATCTTAGAGAGGATCGAGGTCATGTGACGCACAAGTACAAAGCACCAGACAGGCTCCTCCACCTGGTAATGACTAAGGCTGTACGTGTTATTGTTTGCTTCATCCCCAACATCTGAAGCGCTTAAGGAACATGGGTGAAGTGAGGAAAAGACATTAAAACGTGACCTTTCATGTGATGAAAATAGAGCCGGCATCTGTTCATCAGCAGGTGGTAGCACATCCAGCCACACACACTGCAAAACATTCTAACTGCAAGTCCAATGTCGTATTATAATCTGTACTCTGTATACTGTACTCTGGGCCCGATTTAGACCTGTAGGCTACGCTGCCTATACTCGCAATCTAGCGAACAGGTAAGCACCGCCTGTCGCCCCGCTGAACACTCCCCCCCCCCCCCCCCTTGGTGAATCCTCTCACTAGCATGCGAGGGGATGTGTACTTAAACACATCCCCTCGCATGCAGCTGAAGGGGAGAGAAGTCATTCGATGGTCACTGACTATCAAATGATTTTTCTCCCCTTCGGTAATCAAAGTCAGTCCAAACTGACTTTTATTTCCGCCGCTGGTCGCCGAATACGGGTCGGGCGCTGATGTCATGTGATGCCAGCCACCCGCTTTGAGCAGGCATCAAAACCCCTCCGTTCCCAGGGGAACGACCACCGTTTTTATGGGGATGCCCATAAAATACTGTGTTCATTCCCCTGCTCCGGCCCCAGGGGGTCCCAAACTACACACACTGACTGCACCCATTTTTAACACTTAGAGTCCTGTGATGAAGCAGCAGCACTGCCAGAATCACCGAAAAAATGCCAATGACGGCCAATTTTTTGGGAGTTCTGCTCATCCACAGTAGAGTCTGAGCCCTCTAGTTCTCGGACTCCGCGGCGCTGTGCACTAGAGCGACCCTGGCCAGGAAAGAGGAGGAGGGGGCTTGAACGGAAGAGGCTGCACACGGGCCTCCTTCACTCTTTAAGTGCCTCTGACTGTGTCATATCATTATACAATAACTTATTGTTTTAGTGCTGTATTCTGTATACTGTACTATGGGCCTAATTCAGACCTGATCGCATGGCTGCAGTTTCACAGGAAAGGCAATTATTGATAGACTGCACATGTGTATGTCTCGTAGTACGCATGTGCGAAGCCATAATGCGATTAAATCCTGCTGCTTTTTAATTGTTGGCCATTCACAAGTTGATTGACAGGAAGCCGGTGGTTGGGGATGGTAACCGTCAGTTTAATGGGAGTGCCAGAAAAACACCGGCGTGCCTAAGTATTTTAGGAGAAGGTGTGTGACATCAGCTCTGGCCTGATCCAATCGCAGCCGCCGAGTTAGTCCAGGGCTATGTACAGGCTGCACCCAGTGGGAGAACCACTAGATGGTGAGTGAGTTGGACTTGCAGCTTTTAGCTGGGGTGCGACAATTCTGTTACCCATTAGCAGGCTTGCGAAGGGTGGGATTACACTCTGGCGGGGTTTTATGGGCCTTATTCAGACTCGGTCAACCATAGGTTTCTATAGGGGATGCGATGCTGCCTGACATATCAATATCGGCCAGCAACGTATCGGGTCCTGGGGCTACCGCTATTCTAAAAAAGGTGATAACCCAATGTAGCCTATGGGCTACTTACCCCCCCCCCCCTCCCCCCCCCCGGCACATGGCTGAGTAGTTCGCAGGGCTGGATTCCTTTCAGGGCCCCTGTCCCTACCACTGCAGGAGGATACATTCTGCCAAAAGAATCACATATTGCGATACGATACCTGCCAGATGGCATTGTATATGCGATCCAATAGTCAATGGGCCCCTAATCCACAAAACCACACTGCTGTGGCCAGTACAGCTGTGTACGAGGACATAGCCACTGGCTGTGGCACACCCAGAAAACATGCCAATTTTCTGGAATTCTACCCATCGCCACCTTCAAATGCCACCTTCAAATGCCATCAGTGTGTCAGTGGGACTATGGCTTTTAGGGCACTGCAACCACCGCTAAATAAAAGCCGCAGGCGCAGATCAAAAAATATAGTTCCGTAAAGCTCTGATCATCCCCAGTCTGCGCCTGCCCTGATGGACAATCATAGCAGATCAGTTCCTTCTAATCCTCTGGAGGGAGTAAATTAGCCGTTGTCAGTCTCTCCAGATGTGATTAGCTGCGTATCAAAGCAAACACACAGACTCAAGTGTCTGATATGGAAAAGGCAGAGTTATTTAACATTAAAAAGTATTTTCTGTTGGAATCACAAAATTGCCTTAAGAAATGCTTTGGTCTGGTTGATAAAAGGCGACGTAATCTATACTGATATGCTGTCCTCTCTAGCTCAGATATGTTGCAGGCAGCACAGACTTTGTTGATCTCTGCCCAGCTGGTGATAGTATAAAGGACCCCTCAACCAGCAGCTTCCATTTACCCAAATCTTATCGCTGACACATAAGTAGGGCTGAGAGTAGCTGTGAGACGTTTATTGTCCTAAATCATACTATTAAGCTCAGTAACACATTATTTCCAAGGATGAAGTATAGGGAGCTTCCGTACGAGGGAGGGTATTCTGGTTTACTCCCAAGGCTGCTACAATAACCCCCCCCCCCCCCTCCCCCCGGCGGGGGAGAAATCATTCAATAGTTGGTGTCCATCAAATTATTTCACCAGCGCTCGCAGATCTGAGACCTCTCTGGTGTCTCAGATTTGTGGGTGCCCTTTGGGGGAAACGATCGGGCAGCTGACATCTGCCGACATCAGCTGACATCCGCTGACATCAGCTGACCACCCCACGCACCCGCGTCACCAGCCTATTCCCATGGGAACGCCGAGCATTTTCACCCATTCGACATAAAATTAGAGATGTGCGGCGGCCACTTTTTCGGGTTTTGGTTTTGGATCTCCCTTCGTGTTTTGGATCTGGATTGGTTTTGGCAAAACCACCCTTGCGGGTTTTGGATCTGGATTTGTATGAGAAATACTAAAAATGGCTAATATAACAGAATTTGGGCCTTTTTTGCCCCTTAAGTATTATTAACCTCAATAACATTAGTTATTCCACTCATTTCTAGTCAATTTTGATCACTTCACAGCTCACAAAATTGTTTTCATTTACTGTAGTTGGGCCAAAAAAGTTATACCGAGGTAACTGGATGACTAAGCTAAGCGACAGCAGTGGGCATCACATACATGTGGACCTTACACTTCCAACCTGGCACATCTTGGAAGCAGAGCGGCACTGCAGGGGCAGACAGGGTGGCAGTTTAATAAACTACCCCAAAAAAGAGAAATGCTCAAAAGAGCAAAAAATACAAAGAGGTGCAAGATGAAATTGTCCTTGGGTCCTCCCACCCATGCTTATGTTGTATACAGGACATGCACAGTTTAACAAACCAATCATTTCAGCGACAGGGACTTCAGCGGCAGGGACTGCCTTTGACCATCGGCCTTGTCATGACTGGTGGTAGCAGCTTCAGCACTTCTATCAGGTTGCTGATCTCCCACTATTTCCTCCACCATCATCCTCCAAAAATTTGTTTTTATTTTATTTATTTTTCTTACTTACACTGGACACAGCCTGTCACACTGGATACAGCCCCTGGACACTGCCCCTGGATACAGCCCATCACCCTTGACACAGCCCCTGGACACAGCCCCTGGACAATGGACACCGCCTCTGGACACCGCCCCTGGACACAGTGCCTGTACACTGGGCACAGCCGTCACACTGGACACTGCCCCTGTACACTGGACACAGCCTGTCACCCTGGACACAGCCCCTGGACAATGGACACAGCCTCTGGACACCGCCCCTGGACACAGCTCCTGTACACTGGACACAGCCGTCAAACTGGACACTGCCCCTGGACACTGGACACAGCCCGTCACCCTGGACACAGCCCCTGGACAATGGACAAAGCCTCTGGACACAGCTCCTGTACACTGGACACAGCCGTCACACTGGACACTGCCCCTGGACACTGGACACAGCCTGTCACCCTGGACACAGCCCCTGGACAATGGACAAAGCCTCTGGACACACCTCCTGTACTCTGGACACAGCCGTCACACTGTACACTGCCCCTGGACACTGGACACAGCCTGTCACCCTGGACACAGCCCCTGGACAATGAACACCGCCCCTGGACACAGCTCCTGTACACTGGACACAGCCGTCACACTGGACACTGCCCCTGGACACAGCCCCTGGACACTGGACACAGCCCCTGGACACTGGACACAGCCCCTGTACACAGCCCCTGTACACTGGACACAACCCCTGTACACAGCCCCTGTACACTGGACACAACCCCTGTACACTGGACACAACCCCTGTACACTGGACACAGCCCCTGTCACACTGTACACAGGCCCTGTCACACTGGACACAAGCCCTGTCACACTGAACACAGCCCCTGTACAGCCCCTTGTACACTGGCCACTGCAGCCCCTGTACACTGGACTTGTGTACATCAGCCCCTGCAGACCCTAATCGAGTGAGCAGCAGCAAAATAATATATTATTATTATTATAGCACAGCACACAGCACAGAGCACAACCACCCTCTTTCCTCTCATATGCTGGAGTAAAGATGGCGGGGCGCATGCGCGCGTGCGTCTTATATGGAATCCAGATCCCGCGAGAATCCGACAGCGCGATGATGACGTTTTGCCTCTTTTTCGGTCCGGAATTAGGCGGGAACTCCCGAGTCCGCTCGGATCCCGCCTCGGATCGCAATGTTTGGGTGGGTTCGGATCTCAGAGAACCGGACCAGCTCATCTTTACATAAATGTATGTCGACCTTCATCGTGTCGACTCCATGACCCATACCCATCTAGGACAGGGTTTCCGACTCTCCCGGAATGTCCGGGAAACTCCTGGAATCCTGGGACATGTCATGAACTCCCGGAAGAAGGCCCCTTTCTCCCGCAGCTGCTGCCACCTTGCTTGCGCGTTATGTCCTGTGCATGCGCTAGATACCGGTGCCACCGTCATGATGACGCCTGCGTCATTGCATTGGCGTCGTCAAGGAGATGTCGCTGCAAGAGCAGTAACAGGAGGAGAGAACAGTGTGTCTTATGGGGCGGGATAAGTGTATTCACTTACTGGTGCTCTGTTCACTAACCCTCTGCCTGCTCTCCTGGCGGCCGGCACTGTCCCCATGACAACTCCTTCCTTACCCGACCACTCTCCCACCTGACTGCTCTCCTCCCAGCACTAGTCTTATCCCACTACTAATTCCTTGCCCTCTCCCTGGTCTCCCAGCACTGTCCCCATGACTACTCCTTCCTTGCACTCCCCTCTGCCTGCTCTCCCAGCACAAGTCGGTCCCCATTACTCATTCCTTGCCCTCTCCCCTGACTCCCCTCTGCCTGGTCTCCCAGCACTGTCCCCATTACACTACTCCTTCCTTGCCCTCCCCCTGATTCCCGGCCTCTGCCTGTTCTCCCAGCACTGCCCTCACTACTCCTTCCCTGCCCTCTCCCCTGACTCCCATCTGCCTGGTACCCCAACACTGTCCCCACTATACTACTCATTCCTTGCCCTCCCCCTAACTCCTCCTTGTTTTCCCAGCACTGCCCTCTACTCCTTCCCTGCTCTCTCCAGACTCCCCTCTGCCTGGTCTCCCATTACTGTCCTAACTACTAATCTGGAGGCATGCTCATAAAAATACTGAGGGGGCCCACTGGCGATGTATGGCCCGCCCCATTGTGATGTAAGGTCCGCCCCCTTGTGATGTAAGGCCCGCCTCCTTTTGGTAAGTGGAACTTCGCAGTCGTATCTGAAAAAGGGGTGGGACTCAATTATCACATTACAATGAAATGTGTCCTTGTCCCAGGTGCCTTCTCACCTGTCATTGTTCCCATCTACTGTCAAACTAATGAAGTTTAAGCTTCAGGGCCCCTAATCCCAGAGGGGATCTGAAGCATTGTGGTGTATTAAATTTAATTTCAGGGTCCTATATGTCATTTTCTGCAACTGGCACTCCTATTACGCCACCAGGGGGCATCATTCAGCATTTTTACATTTTTAAAGGACCAATTTTAGTCTTTGTTTTTGGTTACAAGTATCTGACATAGAATAGACGCTCAGGTTTTACAAGTGTTCACAGCGGTGCCAGTAGTAACATAAAATAGTTATAGTTCTAGTGAATCTGCTGGAGGCAGACCCCTTTTCCTGCTAGTAAAACTGTCAAGAGGACTAAAATGTGGCATAAAACAAATTAATGAAAAACTGAGCTTGTAATACACAGTATACTGTTAAACACAGCATGTATTATACTCTACTGTAAGTGCTTTCTCCATAAATAGCGCTGTAAAGCCGCATGATGTCACCACTTCGGTGTTCATTAGAAAATGTGAGTATTATTCTATAATAAAATCCCAACGCTGTTCTGCGCCCGAATGAGCGTCCACTAGATGGTGCTCATTCGGGCGCGTACACACACTCACCTCAGCTGACGCCATAATAACGAGGCGTTTGTAATCTCAGTTTGTCTACAACACAGTGGGTGGGGCTACCGCTGCAATCTGTTTTTTTTATGCAATTGGCGGGGGACTTCCATGAAAACGTCCATGCACTAAATGGGGGGCAGGACCTCACATAAAGGGGCATGGCCTTGTTTTAAGGTAGCAGAGCCTCGTGGGACTTAATTTCGGGGGCACGCCCAGCACTTACCAAGCAGCTGCGCAGTCCGAGATTGCCCTTCTTGCAAAGATAGATGTCATGCATCTACGAGTGACCACTGGCTGGTCTGCAGAGCATCCAGGCTAACCCAACTATGACCCACAGGTTGGGCAGCAGGACAGTGTCCAATTGGTAGGCAGACATGAACATGCAGATCTTCCATGACACTCCGAGAAATTGGCCGATTACACCCACAACCACCATCTTCCTGTCAATCAACCTGCGAATAGTCGTATCGCTGGGTGCACACCCAGGAATGTTGGCAGGGGGCAGAGACAGGGCCGGATTATAATGGGGGCACAGGGGGTCAGTACCCATGCCCCCCCCCCCCTCTATCTATGCCCCCTGTGGGTGGCATGTATTTAAAAAAATATTATTATTTTTTTAAGCTAATGGGGTAGTGCTGCAGCTTCACCTATTTGCCATTGTGACAATGATTAATGGTGCTGAGCATCAGGAGTCAAGGCACACTGACTGCACAAGTGTGCAGTGCATTACTGGGAGTTGACTAAGTCCCATAACACTTTGCACAAGAGGTCAGAGGCAGAGAGGTATCTATATGTTTATATTAATACTCCCCCCCCCCGTGCAGTTGACCATTGACCAAGTTTATACTGCTTTTACTCTGGGTTTTGACAGTGTAATATTCTCCCGTGCAGTTTGCGGCCAGTAATGACAAGTAGACGGGGGCCCCTCTTTCTAAAGTGCCCCGGGCCCCCCGAAGGCTTAATCCAGCTCTGGGCGGAGAGGGATGTGGGGCGGCGGGCAGCCCATTAGCATATGTGAACGCCCGGCGTGGGGCATTCTCATACTAATTAGGCCATGACATGGGCGCCAGGGGCGGGCAGCTGACATCTGTGGATGTCAGCTTCCTTCTGAATGTGCACGCATATGTAAGGGTGCCTCAGAGCAGATGTAAGGGTGAACGTCGCTGACCATGGAATTATGTGGGTGTTCCCCTGCAGGTTGTGAAGGAACACGCCTTGCGAATGGTGGGCAGGCATACCACCATTCGCAAGGCAGGGTTAGGTTGACTCGCAAGGATGCGAATTTGCATCCGAGTGAGTCAACCAGAATAACCACCACAGTGTATATTCAAAACGAGTGTAAACTACCAGCTGAAACCAAGCGTCTCAGATTCTAGGCGTGAAGAGTAAGGTAATAAAAGACCTCGAGAAGCGTTGTCAGCTTGTACAATTTGGCATCACACTGTCGGTAAACGTAAAACCTACTGTCTGTCTGGAATGTGTCACATCCCTGGTTTGGGGAGGATAAGTAAGGGAAGCTTTAGGAAACATATGGAAACATATGTTGGGAGGGATGAGGACAAGATCTCTGTCAGAGAACAAGGATTTCCAGACCTCTTGCTTGGACCCGCGGTAGCCTGTTTGACCGGATAGGCATCGATATCCGGCCCGGGAACAATCTTGAAGCAGCCCGGCGGAGGGGGGGGGGGGGGGGGGCTTCACCTCCATGAGCCACACAGACGGCTGATGGTATCGCAGATTATCCGATGGGCATACAGTACCCAACTTCTGTCCTAACCTGATGCATGTTTAATGGTGAAAAAAGAGCGCTTAAATGGATATATCAGTGGGGTCTGAGTATGATAAATTAAAAATGGGGGGGGAAGTGGAAAATATATAAATATAGTAGAGTGGTACCTGTAAGAAAAACTTGTACGTTAGTAAATAATGTTTACACCCTTTTGGGGAAAAGTTATGTTTTGAGGAGAGGTCCAGTGCTACTGTCCCTATCTTACCCTACGATCCAGTATTCGCAGAACGGCAGTTTCTGATGTTGTTTATGCCAAAATCAACCGCTGTGGCCGGGGAGATCGTCAACCTTGCTGGAGATGGAATACCTGCTTGGTGAGAGGACCGTGGTCGTTGCGGGATGATATGGCGTCCTGTGCACGATGTTGTTTTGCCGTGGAAAAGCTTGCTGCCGTTCTGATCCGGTGTAAGTTGTGTTTGCCGCGTGGTGCGGGTCCCGGAAGTTGCGGAAGTGACCGGAGGAATTCCGGAAATCAGCGCCAAGCGCTGTGGGGATCGTAGACGGGTTTGAAAGAGAGCTGAACTGGGTGTCCCTCCTTGGCTCCAACGCGTTTCATGCGTCCTGCGCACTTTATCAAGGATGCCAGTTTGTTAACCGGATTCAGTATTTATAGATATAACTTTATTGGTAAAAACGGAAGTGATGTCCGCAAAATGGCCGAAAAAGGTGGGAACCACATGTTTTTCAGCAAAAGAGTAAAATTCATTAATTTGAAGATAAAAAAAATAGAAAAAAATTCTATTGATAAAAGAAATAGGTACCACTCATATTTTAAAGAAATGCATTCAGCTCAATATCTATATTGAGACCTAAAGGTTCAAGTGTTTTCATATTAAATATCCACTTTGTTTCTGCTTTTTTGAGCTCCTTTACCAAGTCACCACCTCTCCAGTTTTTGCTAACTTTTTGGATGGCTGTGCATTTGAGACCTGTTGGGTTCTTTCCATGTTTTTGAAGAAAATGATCAGATACACTGTGAGTCTTGAGTCCCTTGCAGATATTATAAATATGTTCGGCAAAACGGATCTTTACTTTTCTTTTTGTCTGCCCAATATATTGTAATCCGCATTGACATTCGAGTAAATAAATTACACCCTCTGTATTACATGAGAGTTGGTCTTTGATTTTATATTCTTTACCTGTTTGGTTAGATTTAAAGGTTAGTGTTGGTTTTGTGGAACTTTTATTATTTTTACATGCTTTACAATTCTGGCAGCTAAAGAAGCCCTTACTGCCTGATGATGGATGGTCTTTTAAGTCTTTAGTATAGCTGGATACTAGATGCTGTTTCATATTTTTTGCCTTACGATATATGATTTTTGGTTTTTCTGGAAGCATTGGTAGTAAGGTTTCATCTAGTTTTAATACATGCCAATGTTTTCGGACCATTTGTTCAATTATATTGGAATTGCTTGTGTATTGTGTAAAAAATGCTAAACTGAAGTTTTCTTGATCTGTTCTTTTTTGTTTATATGAGATTAATTCCTTTCTATCTTTTGTCTGAATTTTCTCTAGCTGTTGGTTTAGCTAGAGAAAATTCAGACAAAAGATAGAAAGGAATTAATCTCATATAAACAAAAAAGAACAGATCAAGAAAACTTCAGTTTAGCATTTTTTACACAATACACAAGCAATTCCAATATAATTGAACAAATGGTCCGAAAACATTGGCATGTATTAAAACTAGATGAAACCTTACTACCAATGCTTCCAGAAAAACCAAAAATCATATATCGTAAGGCAAAAAATATGAAACAGCATCTAGTATCCAGCTATACTAAAGACTTAAAAGACCATCCATCATCAGGCAGTAAGGGCTTCTTTAGCTGCCAGAATTGTAAAGCATGTAAAAATAATAAAAGTTCCACAAAACCAACACTAACCTTTAAATCTAACCAAACAGGTAAAGAATATAAAATCAAAGACCAACTCTCATGTAATACAGAGGGTGTAATTTATTTACTCGAATGTCAATGCGGATTACAATATATTGGGCAGACAAAAAGAAAAGTAAAGATCCGTTTTGCCGAACATATTTATAATATCTGCAAGGGACTCAAGACTCACAGTGTATCTGATCATTTTCTTCAAAAACATGGAAAGAACCCAACAGGTCTCAAATGCACAGCCATCCAAAAAGTTAGCAAAAACTGGAGAGGTGGTGACTTGGTAAAGGAGCTCAAAAAAGCAGAAACAAAGTGGATATTTAATATGAAAACACTTGAACCTTTAGGTCTCAATATAGATATTGAGCTGAATGCATTTCTTTAAAATATGAGTGGTACCTATTTCTTTTATCAATAGAATTTTTTTCTATTTTTTTTATCTTCAAATTAATGAATTTTACTCTTTTGCTGAAAAACATGTGGTTCCCACCTTTTTCGGCCATTTTGCGGACATCACTTCCGTTTTTACCAATAAAGTTATATCTATAAATACTGAATCCGGTTAACAAACTGGCATCCTTGATAAAGTGCGCAGGACGCATGAAACGCGTTGGAGCCAAGGAGGGACACCCAGTTCAGCTCTCTTTCAAACCCGTCTACGATCCCCACAGCGCTTGGCGCTGATTTCCGGAATTCCTCCGGTCACTTCCGCAACTTCCGGGACCCGCACCACGCGGCAAACACAACTTACACCGGATCAGAACGGCAGCAAGCTTTTCCACGGCAAAACAACATCGTGCACAGGACGCCATATCATCCCGCAACGACCACGGTCCTCTCACCAAGCAGGTATTCCATCTCCAGCAAGGTTGACGATCTCCCCGGCCACAGCGGTTGATTTTGGCATAAACAACATCAGAAACTGCCGTTCTGCGAATACTGGATCGTAGGGTAAGATAGGGACAGTAGCACTGGACCTCTCCTCAAAACATAACTTTTCCCCAAAAGGGTGTAAACATTATTTACTAACGTACAAGTTTTTCTTACAGGTACCACTCTACTATATTTATATATTTTCCACTTCCCCCCCCATTTTTAATTTATCATACTCAGACCCCACTGATATATCCATTTAAGCGCTCTTTTTTCACCATTAAACCTGTTTAACCCATAAGAGCAGCTAAAAATCTAGCGCAGAATCCACCAACTCCACTAACCTGATGCATGCCATGAAAGCGGCTACATATACAAATTTTGCCTGCCATATGGTTAGAGCAAGTTTCAATGGTGTGACCAATGGTGTCATTTAAAGACGTACCAAACAGCGTGGGCAGTGGTCATCTCAGTCAATGCGCATTCAGCTGCATGGAGATACACGGGAGGATCGATTATTACTGAAGAGCCGAAACACACGGAGGTGACTGCAATGAAATTGGGACTAGGTAAAAACCAGACCCGGACAAGACCCGGGAACGCCGGACTGGACATCAAACTCTTCATTCCAGAGCTTGTAGTGTCCGACCCGGGGGGGGAGTCCTGTCCGGGGGTGTCTTGTCCGGGAGGATGCCTGTGACAGCTTTCATCAGGGACATTGGAAAGGAAAGATTATAGTCTCCCCGTGTCGTTTGGACCGCTCCAAGTTTTGCGACATGCCCAGACCACACAGGGAGGCTTTATTCTCTACCTCCTCCTCTGCCTGGTGACAGCTGTCACAGGCAACCATCCCGGACAGGACACCCCCCACACCAGATACTACAAGCTCTGGAAGTTTGATGTCCGGTCCGGCGGTGTTTGACCTTGGTTTATACCTATACCCAATAAAAGTTACATTTCTGAGTTTGTGCCTCGCTTATTGCATTGGCCTCTGGTAAAGGAAGAAATAATGAGTTTCTTTCATGGTAGACTGGAAGCTTAATTAGATCAAGATTCTGCAAATTAGAAGCATTTAGTGAGTGTTTTCCACTTAACGGGACCAACCATATCATACAGCCACAAAGTAAATTCCACGCTGTCGATAGCCGCTATCTCTGGACGCCATGATACCCGGAGATAAAGCCGGACGCTGAGAAATGCGTTCTTCTTAAACACAAGGATCATTAGCAAACTCTTAGCTCTGGCCATCCAGAAATAGGGGTAACATTAGGGGACATCAGACGGTCGGCACAAGGAGAATGTTTTGGAGATGTCACTCTACGGGGGGAATGTAATAGTCTGAGACTTTCAAGCATCAGTGACTTTACGGTGAGTCGGCCCAAAGTCTTAAAGGGGCAATTATTTAAAAGTGAAAACCAGGTTGGTTTCGCCTTTTAAATGACTGACTGCATCATCATTTAACTGGCAGAGGGAGGGGGTGCGGTGGCTGATGTGGACACCCCGCTAAATGCGGAAGGCTTGCCCACCCTTCCGTGGGGTCGGGAGGGGGACCCGATATTAGAGACCCTCCAGGTTCTTCCCGGAGGATAGGTAAGTATGCTTTAGTCTCCTGTCAAACTAGTGGCACAAGCAAAATGTCAACATGCCAATGGTCGACGCATAAAAAGGTCAACATGAGGTTTTCACAATTTTTTTTTTGGGGGGGGGGACATTTTCATACTTGACATCCATGGGAATGGTGGAGTGGGCTAAGTGCAGCACTAATTCAGGGTCCACGTGATCATGTGTTAACACGGACCCCAAATTTTTTTTAAGAACTCATATCAAACTTTCCATGTGTTGAACTTTTCCTGTTGACATTTTTTTTTTTAATGACATTTTGTCAATATCGACGTAGTGCATGTTGACCTTTTGTCAATGCCGACATTTAGGTGTTGACTGCCTACCTAGACACTGTCGACACAGTCACTCAGGAACCTTTTTACATTTCTTCTACAGTGCCCTTGAGGGTCGATTTAGACCTGTTCGTACAGTTCCAAATTCATCCGTTTTCCAAATTCATCCTTGTTTTCGATGGTAGGGGGTCTGCGCATGCGGGAATATGGGCATGTACAGAACCCTTGTGCGAACGCCTTCGGTGATTATGACACTTTCCAGGGCAAGTCAAGGCAGGAGAGGGAAGGGAGGCGGGCGGGGGAGGACACCAGCCAATAGGAAAGGGGGAATGTCCATGAATACGCTGGGAACTCGGGTTGGCCGATCGTTGCCTGTTCGGGCGAGCGGCTGATATCACCCGATGTCAGTGCCCGCCCCGTCTTAGGCGATCTGTGGAGGAAATAAGATTAAGTTTAGACTGACTTTTATTTCCGAAGGCAGGAGAAGTCATTCGATGGTCGGCGACCATCGAATTACTTCTCCTGTAAGCAGTCGCATGCAAGGGGATGTGTTAGTAAACACAACGGATTTGGGCGCCGGCAAGCAGTGAATGACCACTGCTTAACGAGCTAACCTAAATTAGGTCTTCAATTTGTTCTGCAGTTCTTCCCGAACAAAACAGGATGCATGCGCATACTCCAAACGTCAGTCCCCGTGCGAACGTACGGTCCATGCGAACGGACCGGAATAACCCCCAGGAAACAGCGATTACATCGGAGTGTGAAAAGTTACAGCACCTGTCAGCCCCGGCGATGCCGTTTCCTGCCAGAAGACAATGGCGCTTTATTATCAAATAGAAGCATTTAAAACCTGTTGTATAAGGAATTGACTTATAAATAGATTTTTTTTAAGAGACATTACATTAAAATGAGAGCATTAGAACAGCCTTGTTGAAGTGATAGGATAATAGAATCCTGTTCTTATTCAGAGGTTCTCTAGGTAATTGTACGACTTAACCACATGTTCCTGCGCCGCGGCTCCTGCTATTGAGCAGATTAGCTGGAGAATGCCTTCATGTAATTGCACCGCTATTGTAAACGCACAGTGATTTGGAGAAGAAAGGAAATATAACAGTACAAGCTTCTTTCATGGAAGAGACACAGCAAAAAAAATCCCAAATTATTCATTTCATCCCTTAGTTTCTGCTGTGTCAGGAAAGACAAATCCTGGCTATCAGCTGCCCATGCAGATCCTGAGCCTGACTTGTGCACAAGTCTTCTCTGTGGACTCACCTGATAGCATTCATATGTAACCTTTAGTACTGAGGGCATTTAGTGGGTGTGTTCCATGGCTTAGGTGTCTGAGGGTATATGGTAGGCCAGTGTCCATGGCTACTGCAGTATCTGAGGGCATGTAGTGGACGGGTTCCTTAGCTATGGTATCTGAGGGCATTTAGTGGTCAGGTTTCATGGCTACGGTATCTGAGGGCATGTAGTAGGTGGGTTCCATAGCTATGGTATGCAAGGGCATGTAGTGGACGGGTTTCATGGCTATGGTATCTCAAGGCATGTAGTGGGTGCCTTCCATGACTATGGTATCTGAAGGAAGTGGTGGTCGGTTCCATGGCTACAGTATTTAAGGGCATGTGGTGGTCCGATTTCATGGCTAAGGTATCTGAGGGCATGTGGTGGTCGGTTCCATGGCTACAGTAACTGAGCGTATGTGGTGGTCTGTTTCCATGGCTAAAGGTATCTGAGGGTATGTAGTGGTTTGGTTTCATGCTATGGTATCTGAGGGCATGTACTGAGCGGGTTCCAAGGCGATGGTATCTGAGGGACTCTAGCAAAGATGTTCCCAACAGCTTCTAGTAATTTTGGAGATGTGGCCTGGCAGTTTGCTCCCCATATCTGGTGGGATTACCTTGTCCGGTGTCCTTTCTGGGAGAAAGTTTTCTCCCTATCTACTATGCTCCTGGGATAACCCTTCCATCTTTCCTACTGGCTTTTGAACCTGGTTTTCAGCCCTATAGCGGGCTATAAAATGTCCTTAATGAAACATTTTTATAACATCACTAAGGCAATGCTACATGTTCATGTGTTGTTCTTGACAATATTTTTACCTGTTGGTGTTATAGGTTTCCTAGTAATTATAAATAATGCACCCTCCCACAGGAAAAACTTTCAGGTGCCAACTTGCCCGCCACCCCTGTACCTGCTCGTTGTCAGGGGTTCCATCCTCTCCCTCTGGGTCTGTCGCATCTACCACTATGAAAAATGTCCCTTTCAAAATGGCCACCGCCTTCTCTAGTATACATAATAACAGTGTCCTGAGGAGGTGGACATTTTGGAAGGGACATTTTCAATGAAGGTAGGTGCATGGTGACAGCAGACAACTTTTGATCCAAGCAGTGGTAGCAGTAGAACACGCAGACACTCAACACCCACAAACCACCTCTGGGGCAATTGCAATGCAACTTTTTCTGTCCATTTCCCATTGTTCATAGGGGAGGGGCCCTAAACTGCTCACCCTGGACATATGAGGTGCTACCTGCTGAGACCTGTAGTGCAGCAAGCAGGAGGAGGAGTTTGCAGGTGCACACTAAATATAAATGCTAGACCTTTTAATATCTTTGCTATATTGCATTGGAGGTTATTAGCATAATGATGGCCATTATTATGGGCTTGTCCACCGCGTCCAGGTTACCTCAATAGGACAAGTCCCTAACACTACTCTGAGACAGGTCCAGGGCACAGGCCCCACAGGCCAGCCCAGCAAAACCACCCCATGGCCTCACATTAGTGTGAAATTGAAGTGATAGTAAGAGGGATAGGGGAAATTATATGTGATAAGACTTACCTAGGTACAGTAAGAGGTAATAATAAATGTGGAGGGTGCTACATATATACTAAACAAACTAAAGGGGTGATGGAAAGTGTACGATATGATGCCATGGAGCAGCCCAGCAACCCATTTCGCAATGTTCCCTTGTCTTTTGACTTGTGAAATAAAAAGCCCTTTAATTCCCAGAGGAAATATGAAATTCTTGTGCTTCCGAGAACCCTATGCTGTTTCTGGCTCTTTTTTTCCATATGAACAAATGTAGAATTTTTGATATCCCCTGGCTAATTAGAACATGCATCTGTCAAAACCTTGTTAGTAACTCTTTAATTTCCCACTATCAGGCATGTGTCATTTCAATTCGGGAATTTATTAGTCACTTTTAAACATTTGGCCATGCACTGGTTCCGTTACTAAGCATATTCTATTTGTCAGCCAATGAAATGTCTTTCCACGCCTGCAGCTGTCTTCTGGCTCTGTGCTACGCTGTGATGTCTGTGTGTGAAGCTGGTTTAAGTTAATTTCCTAATTCACAACATTACATACAAAAGGTGTCCTGTCCTCTGATCAAACAGTGGCGTTGATACAAACCTTTTATTGAGACAACGCTCCGACATTTGTCGCACACCTGCTGTGAGATACTGTCATTAGGTCAACGCTGTAAGGTCGACATGCATTGGGTTGACCACTGAAGGTTGACAGACCTTTGGTCGACATCTGAAATAGATCAACATGATGAAGGTCGACAGGGTTGGAAGGTTGACATAAGCATTAGTTTGACAATGGCAAGGTTGACAATCAAAAGGTTGAGATGAGTTTTTCACAATTGTTTAGCTGACATGTGTCGACACACAGTATTTCATGCCCTACAATCCACTAGGCTGTGGAGGGAGAATAGAATAATGTGCCAAGCGGGGCACCGTGCCCATCTGAGGGAACCTGGTACACTTTGACTGTGTCGATGTCAACTATGTCAACGTTCGGGACAAAAAACTTGAAATACTGAAGTTGACCTTTTGACTGTCGACCTTGCCATTGTCACCCTAATGCTTGTATCGACCTTCCAACCCTGTCAACCTTAGCCATGTCGACTTATTTCAGGTGTCCACTTAAGGCACTTTGCCCATGCCCCCCTGCTGTGTAATGTCCAAATGTGGAGGAGCTCTATCATTGAGCAAAAGTCTAGTGTTTCTGGGACCACATTAAATAGTGACGTGTCAAATATATTGGGTGAGAGTTTATAGGATGAGAGATTTGGAAAGTTAGAGATTTGGTAAGAAATTTCCTTTTTTTTTTTAAAGTACCCATTATTTACACTGCAAAATCAAACTGGTATTGCAGTGTAAATGATTGCCGCTTTAAAAAAAAATGGAGATGTCTTACCAACTCTCTCACTTTGTGAATCTCTCATCCTATTACATTTTCCCTGATCATATCAACCAGCAAATGTCAGTGGTTTTAAGCCTTAAAGGGCCTAATTCAGACCTGATTGCTGGGCTGATCATTTTCGGAGCTCTGTGATCAAGTATAAGCTGCTCTGCAGGGGTGAAATCTCATCCCGTGCTAGCCTGCAAATTACTTAGCACGGCTAGCAAAAATATCGCACGCCGCTCACCATGTAATGATGTTTCCACTATGTGCAGTTTGCTCATAGTCCAGAACTTACTCAGCATCTGCGATAGTAACAGGCTTTCCGGGGCCGGACCTGATATGACACTCCCTTCCTGAAACCGGCTGGGCACGCCTGAGTCTTCACTGACACTCCCAGAAAACGGCCAGTCGCCATTCCCAAACGCCGGCTTCATCTCAGACACCTTGCACAAATTCACATCTACAAATATAAATTAGGATTTTTTTGTGTAAATGTTATGTACATTCAGGAATCAGTATATAGAAGTGTGTTATACATTAATGGAGGCTGTGCCTCATTTGTCACTTGCTATAATTTGTTTAACAGTAATGGGCCTAATTCAACTTGAGTTGTAGTTTTAAGAAAAATCCCAAACCTACAACTCCTGGTGGGAGCATGCTGCTGCGTATTGCGCGCCCTGTGAGGCCATTGCGAAACCTTGGGATTGCATCGCTAGTAAACACTGACGCTTGTGATGTCATGCTTGTATTGTATGGAAAGTGTCCGCACCATGCCTCACCGCCACCCTGAAAATGCTGCATCGCTGCCCCTCACCAGTCTTTTGACTGCGGTTGGTCGCATTTCTTTAGGGCTTACTCATACAACCTTGCAGAATATCGATTTTTGATGCTATCCATCTGAAACGGAATTAGGCAGTTCAGATCTGACCGCAGTACAAATTTGTTCTCAAAATGCGCAAAACCATGTGCACTGCAGGTGGGGCAGATGTAACATATTCACAGAGAGTTACATTTTGGTGGGGTGTGTTGAAACTGAAATATAAATTGCAGTGTAAAAATAATGCAGCCAGTATTTACCCTGCACAGAAACAAAATAACTCAACCAAATCTAATTCTGTCTGCGCATGTTACATCTGCCCCACCTGCAGTGCACATGGTTTTTCCCATTTTGAGAACAAATTTGTTCTGCGATCAGATCTGAATAAGGGCCAATGATCGTATTTATACTGTGCTCATTAATGAGCATCTGTGGCTGCAATGTCTGCCGGCCGATATCAACCCTTTTTCCCTTCCATAGTTCCGTGATACCCAACTCTCCCGGAAATGTTTTCACTTCTAGGCTAATTGGGTGAAGTAATATGCTGCGCAGTGGCTAGTGGCCACTATCCGGGAGGTATCCAGGCCACTTTTCCATAAGAATCTCATAGGCTGCTATAAGCAATGTCATGTATAAAAGACATTGCCTTATGAGCACAAGTTACACTTGCATATGGGCATATCGCAGGCCATGGGGCTTAACGTTTCATGGATTGCCACTGATATCTCCAATATCTTTTGCGAACATTGAAATGTTTGGAAGCTGACATAGACCATATCGACATTCATCATGTTGAGTTGACAATAATGAAATGTCAACTTAATTTATTGTTGACAAATCACCCCTAATGGCCCAGAAGTCACTTACTAGGGTCGTGAAGGGGCAGTGACGGCCAGCAGAGGCGTGTCTTCCTCATTTCCTGGGTTTGCCAAGGCCAGAGGCTACAGCAATGTGAATACACGCCCTTCCTCAGTAAAGTGAGGGTTACTCAGATGACTGGGGTTCATGCAGAAGATCCAATGCTTCACCTCATCAGACTCAGCAGCGGAAGCTGCCAGGAGGTGTTTTTAGCATTAGCATATTTGGGTACAGCAGCTGCTGTATGAACTGTGTCCACCTCTGAATGAGGCCCAATAATATGTAGAACTACACTTTGGATCACTGCTTGTTGGCGAGTTTTGCAGTGGAAAATCAAACGTAGTACTGGGATAGGAGTCACCGTTGCTGGCGTTGCTAGATCTGCAAAATTTCAGTCTGCGGGATCAATTAAAACTTACCAGAATAATTACTTCTTCACTGTGCTATTTGTTTCAAGCGTTTAATTCCAGACATATGAAACATTGACATGTAATCCCCAGGGACGCCGTTCTGTACAAACTGTGTTGAATATAACTGCTTTTTTGTCTTCAACAAGAGAATTGTGGGGGTTGTTGATGAAAAGTAAATATTAGAATTGTGACTGAAGGCTATGAAATCATATAATCATTATTGAATGTATTTATTTTTGGGGCGAAATGTAGAAGCCTGTGAGTTTCTGGCGAGCCAGCCCAATGTTTCAGAGCAGCAATACTAACTTGGTTTTGTCTTTACATTTATTTGGCTTGAATTATAACACACACTTTAAGCTAGCTTAACTAAAAATAACTCACGCTGACACAATAAAGACAAGGACACCAAAACAATTAGATTTAAAGATCATAGTATATTTATTATGCGGTATGACCCCTTCTTCGTAAAGGGCTGGCAATAAGGCGCCACGGATGCCAATCTCTAGTCACATCACAAAATGGCGGCGACTTAAATGCCCCAACTGACTGATATTAAGATGGGAACAACTGAGATGTCCCATCTGACTAAGGCACAGCCTAAAGCTGGGAAGTCTGGTCGGTGTGGACACTCTGCTGACGAAGTGCCCACAGCGCCCCCCGCAAAGGCAGGACACCCCGCCATCTTTCCAAGGGGCAGTGCCCAGCGCCCTCTCATGCCACAAGTGAACGCTGGACCATGACGCACTACCACCTAAATTGTAAAATGGTAAATGTACCAATTAATTGACTATAAATTGAAATGCCAAAGGCAAGGGAGGGTGGGTGGGGCTGAAGAAACTTCTGCAAGAGGAAGTACTTCCTGTAAGGACCTGCCTATATACCCCTCTCCTAAGCTCACGCCCCTAAGTTCACCCAAAGGCTAACTTACAAAACTGAAACCAACTTTAAACAAACTAGTAGTCATTAACTCTTTCCTGCCAACCCCAAAAAATGTAAGCCTCTTAAGTACGCTCTGGCTTATGCAGCCCTCGCTTAATCTAATGATTGCCAATTTAAAACAGGCTGACTTCCCGGAAACTCGACCATATTGAAAGACCCAGGCTATTATGTTTCCCCTTTCATGTTTATTTGTGGTTGAAACCACAGTATAAGCTCCGTAAGAGGGCTGTACTGCACCCTATATTGGCCACGCCTCCTGAGCGCATTATCAATCAGAGGGGGTGGTGCCACCAGTGCTGGGAATTACAGCCAAGGAGACAGTACAATATGTCTCAAGGGAACATTAAAATATGACCGAATTGGTGGTACAGACTAATACACCAGGGACTACTTAGCTTTTAGAGGATCTTTTGCTTATGAATAATACTCACAAAGGCAAAAAGTGATCTAGTTCTGCTCATAGCATTGACTGAACTGACTTTTGCAAGCACCTCTGCAATCTTAGTGTCCTAACGGAGGAGCCAGATGCAGAAATACCATTGGTGCAACAGGTGCAATGCACTGCAGCCCCTGAGGACTATGTTGCCATGACTGCCCCTGTCACCCTCTTCCCATCACCCACTAATTTTCCCTATCATCCTCTGCCTCTCCTTGTTACCCACTGCCGTGTTGCATATTATGAACTTGGGTTGGGGTGGAGGAGGTTGTGCCCAAATATATATTTTTGCACCTAGGCCCTCAACCCACAAGTTTCGCCAATGGCAGAAGTGGCGCATGCCGCAAGGTTCCGATGTTCGGTACTTTCCCAAATCTTCAAGTTCCGATTATACTGGAACCCTAGAAAATGTCATCTGAATCTTTGGTACTTGTGACTTATCTGGGCGCCCGATTTTCTTCATCGCACCTAAATATTGCGTCAAATCGCATCGCATAAAATCAGATTGCATGCGATGCGATTTGACGCGATTTGCCGCGATTTTAATATGTGAAGGCACCCAGATGCCTGTTTCATATGTGAAATGGCCCCCCAGACCCCATTTTTAATTGTATACCCACCCTGATGGCTAAATGCCCCCCATTGTTAACGCCACCCCACTATCAACGCCAACCAGAAGCGTGGCGAGCGCAGCGAGCCCGCTATCCACCACCATACCCCCACTATCCACGTCGGCGTGGAGTTGATTTTATATAGTGTGGCGAGCGCAGCGAGCCACCGAACCCGAAGCGTGGCGAGCGCAGCGCGCCCCGTGAGGGGACGCGGATACCTGTGAAGCCCGCGAGGGGACGCGTATAGCTGTGAAGGTATCCACGTCCCCTCGCGGGGCTCGCCACGCTTCAGGCTCGCCACACTATATACAATTAACTCCACGCCGACGTGGAAAGTGGGGGTATGAAAAGGTCGGAGGACGCGTACCGCCGCCCTTCGCGGGCTCGCTGCGCTCGCCACGCTTCGGGTTGGCGTTGATAGTGGGGTGGCTTTAACAATGGGGGTCATTTAGCCATCAGGGTGGGTATACAATTAAAAATGGGGTCTGGGGGGCCATTTCACATATGAAACAGGCATCTGCGTGCCTGTACATATTAAAATCGCATCAAATCGCATCGCATGCAATACAATAGCATACAATGCAACGCGATTTTCTCTTCAAGGGAATTTCAAGGGAAATCGCGTCAAATCGCATCAAATCGCATGCTTAGGATACTGGCATACAATTTCAACATCGGGCGCCCAGATAAGTCACAAGTACTGAATCTTTTCTAGGACTTCTCCAGCAATATTTGTGTTGGACGGGAGAGACCGCTCGCTAAAGCTCAAGGACTTGCGTTACTGCTGAATCAAGATGTTATTTTCTCTGGACTGGTGTTGTGTGATCAGTTTGTGCTTTGGATGTGAAAACGGGGGAACATGAAGACTAGTTCTTGGCCCCTGCTCTCTAAGTAATGTGATAGATGAAGTGTTTAAAGTAGAATCTAATACAAGCCATAAAATGGAACTGGGAGTTTAAATAAAGGTTATTGCTGATTTCTCTTTCACCATTACTGTGCGCTATAAAGAGAAAACTATAAAGTTCTCAAGCAGCAAGGTGGAAATCCAATCAGGATTAGTCATAAGTCTATTGATCTCTGAATTAATGCTGACCACAAACGTGCCAAGAGTCCTATGGGCCTGAACGGAACAGACGGTGGCTGTGGTTACGTGCAGATGCGGTAGCTAGATATGCCACCCTATGCTAATGTGAGATCGTGCTCAGCTGATACCAGGCTCCGTCTGCTTGCTAGCTGGAAGCTGCAGCAGCCATTGATACACTCTGCTGTGACCATCACCTACACCAGCAGAGCAGGTGACAAATCTGTCAGAAGGTAGATCCGAAAAAGTCCAGTTACCGCCCCCAAATGCCGACTTAAAATGACATATTTTCCCTATTTCGGATGCTATTTTGGCTAGCGCATGCTCGCCATGATCCATACACATGCTCAGTCATTCAATAATCAAACGGATTGCAAATTCACACATTTGCAATCAACTCTGAATCAGGCCCTCATGTCCTTCTGTTATGAGTGGTATATAATAACACTAATTCCTGAGATTTATATCCAGGGATTAAATGAGTTCCCTCTACCACCTAATTCCTACCCCTCTCCTTCCCCGTTAGGCAGAGCCAGGGCCAGTGGTAGATTTTTTGGTACTTGTGTATTATCACGGTGCCCACGATGTTCATCTTAGTACATCGCATGCATCGCATGCGATATAACCGCATGCAATGCGATCCGATTTTTAATTGTACAAGCACCCTGATGGGTGTTTTCAATGTTAAATGCACCCCCATTGTCAATGCCACCCCCACTATCAACGCCAACCCGAAGCGTGGCAAGCACAGCGAGCCCTGAGGGGCGGCGGTATGCGTCCTCCAACCCTTTCATACCCACATATCCACGTTGGCGTGGAGTTGATTTTAGATAGTGTAGCGAGCGCAGCGAGCCACCGAGCCCGAAGCGTGGTGAGCGCAGCAAGCCCCGCAAGGGGACGCGGATGACTTGACATGTATTCCACGTCCGCTCACCATGCTTTGGGCTCGTATTCCGCGTCCGCTCGCCACGCTTTGGGCTCGGTGGCTCATTGCGCTCGCCACACGACGTGGATAATGGGGGTATGAAAAGGTCTGAGGACACGTACCGCTGCCCCTCACGGGCACGCTGCACTCACCACGCTTCGGGTTGGCGTTTATAGTGGGGGTCGCGTTGACAATGGGGGGGGCATTTAACATTCTGGGGGCATTTAACATTGTATGCACCCATCAGGGTGCTTGTACAATTAAAAATTGCATGCGAACGCGTCGCATGCTATTTGCTGGCGTGCGATGCGATATTTAATTGTACATTTTTCCATTTTGACGCGAAAATTGCATGCCATTGCATACCATCGCATACCTTATTTAATGGTATGCGATGCGATGGGCGCCGTGATAATACACAAGTACCGATTTTTTTGCACCCCACTGCAAACTTTTCTGTTTTACTGAAATACTGTGCAGGGCCAAGGTAGAGGTTGAATTAGTACCACCTCACCATTATAGATGGTGGAACTCAGTTCCAACCCATCCCCCTAAACACACACTTTAACCCCTGCTTATATCACTGGACTTGTCCATTATAGATTCTTAATAGACCAGATAGACCATAACTTGGCCTTATGACCTTAAGCAGTTTGGGGTCCAAATTCATCAATAAGTATCAACCCACCAACTGCTTTATGTCCAACATGGATGTCTTCCTCAAAGACATCCTGAATTTTGTGATAGGCAGACTCTTGGCGCCCCCAGAACCTGGTGCCCTAGAGATCTGTAATGGCCTGGCCCTGATGACATTACAGTGCAGTGTCCATTTCTGGCTTGCAACTTGAAACACTGCAGTACAAACACGTTCCCGTTGCACTTATGTGCAGAGTAATTGTGTGTGATAAAAAGCTTATTGTTATTTTATGTGTGACCTGTCTGAAAGTATCTAATGGGAAACACTGTCTCATTGTAAGATACCAATCATTGTTGTGAACAATAAGATGTCTGTAATATTGCAAACTTCCAAGGACAAAGCTTGACATTTTTACACTCCTATTATAACTTACTGTATCAAGGTTAATAGCTATCTAACAGAGAGAAGTTAAAGGGTAAGTTCGACATTTGGATTTGTTTAAAAAAAAAAATTAAATATCATGTACGTATTATATAATGTCAAATACGGAATATTTATACTAATGTACTTCATTATTAGAGATTTCAAATTATAAGTGCTTTTTCTAGCTTAGTAGCTAGGATAGAACTATTATTGCTTAGGAATTTTCTAAATAATAATAAAAAAAAAACGGTATATATATATATATAATTTTTTTTTTTTTTTTTTGAAGTTGTAATGCAAAAACGATAAGTTGTAAAAAATTTTGAGGGCCCCCCGGTAGTTGGAGGCCCAGAGATATTTCCTCCCTAGGCCGCCCCTCTCTGGCAGGGCCTGAGCTATGCCCTTGGACGTTCCAAACTCGACTCCCACGTCATACTTTACGATAATGCTCAAGATTTGGCAAAATGTATTTATTTGCTTGGCATGTCAGCATACACAATTTCCAGAATCTAAATTTAATAACATTTGTATTATTCTTTTATACAGAGAGTGTATGCACAACCACAGGATGCGTCACCGCAGGTATGATATAACACTTGAATTTGTATTCATTTATATTATAATGTACTGTGATTGAGTTGAGTTCAGTTGATACAAAACTTATTCCTAAGTATATAATTGTCTGTAGAAGACAGTTTGTATTTAGTTTCATGTACAGTAAATACATAATTAAATAGAATTAAACTGGATAAACTCCATTAAGGTTTACAAGAATTGATCATGCGGATATTACATTGGTTTTACACAAACAAATGTTTTGTGTCTTACTTTTCTATATATTTTTTTACCATTAGCTGCAAGAATTATTCAGAATATGGACCCAACCATAGAGCCTTGCACTGATTTCTACCAGTACGCCTGTGGTGGTTGGTTGAATAAACACGTCATCCCAGAAACCAGTTCCCGTTATAGCATCTTTGATATTCTTCGGGATGAAATGGAGATTATTTTAAAGGGTAAGACAACTATATTGCTTGTACGTGAAAATCTGTAACCCTCTCTTTTGAGTTACGGCTGTTGGCCAAAAGTCCCATTTCTGGGGAAAAAATGCACAGGTATTTAACGGAGGGATAGAATGCAGAGGGATAGAATGTGGAGGAATATAATATGGAGAGTTAGAACGTGGAGGGATAAATTGTGAAGGGATAGAATGCAGAGGCACATAATGTGGAGATATAGAATGCGGAGGAATAGAGTGCAGAGGCATAGAATATGGGAATGTGGAGAGTTAGAATGTGGAGTGATAGAATGTGGAGGGATAAAATATGGAGGGATAAAATATGGAGAGAAAGAATGCAGAGGTATAGAATGTGGAGAGTTAGTTAGAATGTTGAGGGATAGAATGCAGAGGGATTAAATGTGGAGGAATAAAATGTGGAGAGTTAGTTAGAATGTGGAGAGTTAGTTAGAATGTGGAGAGATACAATGTTGAGGCATAAATGTGGAGAGATAGAAAGTGGAGCAATGGGATGGAATTTGAAGGGGTTAGCTAGAATGATGAGAGATAGAATGCAGAGGGATAGATAGTGGTGGCATAGTTAGAATGTGGAGGAATAGAATGCAGGAGAATAGAATGTGGAGGGATAATTAGAATATGGAGGGATAGAATGTGGTTGGTGAAGGAGAGAACAGAGTAGAAATTGACTCTCAGACATTGAACTCAGAGGACAGAGTAGAGGCAGATGTCAATGGAGCAGAAGGGGAAGACAGGAGAGGGAACCTGGGGAGGTGGAAAGACAATGACTTTAGTTTTAAAGAGGTAAAGTTTAAGAAAGTGATAGGTCATAGAAGACGAGATGTCCAGGAGACATCTAGAGATACTTGAGAGGATGGAACGGCAGGGTCAGAGGATGAGAGGAATAAGGATAATATTTAAGGCTTCAGCTGCTAAAAAGCTAGAGAGAAAAATTATGTAATATGAAGTAACCAGTGTTTTTGTTTGTGTTATTTTTAAGGTTTACTGGAAATGCCAGACCAGGATGACCGTGATGCCTTTAGAAAAGCCAAAACATTATATAAGTCCTGCATGAATGAAAGTAAGTAAGGTGCAATCATATAATACTCAGTAAATCAATTTAGAGAGAGAGAGAGAGAGAGAGAGAGAGAGAGAGAGAGAGGTACATTCCGTGCCCGATTCAAAGTTTTTCACTGGAGTGGGGAAGTACACTCAATCCTGATTACCGGAAATCGATGTCATCCGTAGTTCTCATCTACAACTGATTGAGAGGATGTGGCATTCAGGGAGTGGCGAGAGGGTGGAGGCAGGCCTACGTTCATTGAAATGCCCATGTTTTCTGGGAAGGGAAAGACAATGGTCTGTGTATCACCGCACAGACTTCCTGGCCTCACAGCCCTCACTTCCATTGACCATCTATGCATGCAAAGGATTATTCCACTGGCTGACCGCCGATGGACTTAATGTTTGGTTCCTGTTTGCGACAGCGCGGGGATCACAGTTACATGCAGGAACCATCTTTTCTACTGAGACATATCCTGCATGTGTCTCTTAGAAATTGGATGAAAATGCAATGTTGCTTGGAAGCAGCATTACATTTCAGCCCATGTCTGACTCAGGGCCTCATTTGGAAATCTACTTGTTTAAAAGGAAGGATCATGGAATCGCCCATAGCATCATTGTGGTCAGGGCCGGATTAAGCCTTTGGGGGGGCCAGGGTCACATTAGACAGGGGGGGGGGGGCCCTACCACTTGTCATTACTGGCTTCAATCTACGCTGGAGAAAATTAAACTGTCAAAACACAAGTAAAGGCAGTATAAATTGGTCAATATGATATAATACACTCCAAGGTAGTTCTTTTGAAAAAAAAATTATTTTATTTTTCAAAAACCATGATCAATACCCAACGCGTTTCGCCTACATGGGAGGCTTCATCAGGGGTTTGTGATCTTGAATTTGGAAATAGTACCCATCAGGTCGGGTTAAATATATTCGGATATGTGTCAGAACCCGGATTCTTCCGGTGTCTACAGACCTTATTGGGACCTGTATTGGGACCTGTATTTGGACCTGTTTTTAAACTATAGTATGAGAATTTTTTTATTATTTTGTTCCTTATTTCGTAGAAGAGTGTTAATCTGGCAAAATGTGGGGTTCCTCCTGGGATTTATTTGGGGCAAATTCAGCAAGGTTTTTCTGTATTGTATAGTTCGCAGATATATCCCCAAATATTTTTTTAGTAATTCCCTTTCTATGGGGAGATATGTGCTCATGAGGATCCAGCCAGCAAGTCATTATATATATATATATATATATATATATATATATATATATAAGGCTATTTTTCAGCAGGCTCCAGCAGGAACTGAGACCCTTATTCTAGTTCACTCTTTCTGACAAAATATTTCTTAGATGGACAAAACCATGTGCACTGCAGGTGAGGCAGGTGTAAAACCCCACCCAAATCTAATTATCTCTGCACAAGTAACACCTGCCTCACCTGCAGTGCACATGGTTTTGTCCATCTAAGAAATATTTTGTCAGAAAGAGTGAACTAGAATAAGGGCCTCAGTTCCTGCTGGAGCCTACTGAAAAATAGCCCTGTATATATAAATGTATATGTATATATATATATATATATATATATATATATATATATATATAGCAATCCACTTATGCCGGCACTCTGATAGAATCACCTGCTCCCGGTGCCACGATAATAGCACATCCAATTTCCAAATGAAAAGAGCACTCAGGAGACTTGTGCATCAGTACAACATGTAACTGTATTCACGGTATAAACAGCCGTTTTCGGGACCGCAGCCCCTTCGTCAGATACCTACAGCAGTTAAACACATACACAATCCCCCCTACATATACCCCATCACTCACCTGGTCCCGGCGTCTCTGCACGCTGAATCCGTCACGCCGGAAGTCGTCAGATGCCACACTTCCGATTACAGCCAGCGCGAAACCATGGAGACCGCATAGCTTGCGTGTCACCTGGCTTACACTGCGTTCCACAGACTGCCCCATCCGCCTTGACTCCAACAGCGTTGCCCGGACAGCGGAGCAGCACAGAACCAGATGGCAATCTAAATACAGAAAAGGGAAGCACATTACACATACAATAAATGAAAACAGATACATATACAAACAAGCATAGAAACGGATAGTAAAACACACAACCTGTAAAGATAATTAATGAAAGGAGTTCCAATTGATCTTGTCATTCAGGCCCCCCGGTCTGGTGGTGCCCAAGCACAAGATCCACTGGGACTCTCTAATAATCAATGATTTGACACGATCACCCCCTCTCAATGACAGAGGGACATGATCTATGATAAAGTATTTTAAATCTTCAAGCGTGTGACCCGCCGCCTTAAAGTGACGCAGCACGGGTTGATCTACTTCCTTGCCACGTAGAGTCAAACCTATGGCAGACCTATGTGCGGCCATCTTCTCCTTAAATTTGCGAGAGGTCTGGCCCACATATAGTAAGCCACAGGGGCAAGTGACAATATATACCACAAAGGTGGTATTGCATGTGAGAACATGCCTGATGTCATAGCTACGGTCACAATGGGGGTGGGGAAATGATTTGCATGCAATCATATATGAACATGTGATGCAATAAAAACATTTATAGCAACCTGGAGGCTTCACATACACATTAGCCATAGGACGTTCAACTTGAGTGACATCAGCATGTACAAGACGGTCCCTTAAATTTCTGCCACGTCGATATGACAGTAGCGGTTTGGACTGGGAAAGCATGTTAAGGTCCTTATCGGTACCCACTATGGGCCAAAGAGCTTTAACAGCTCTGCTGACCACGGGGCTAGACACAGAGAAATCGGACACAAAAGGTATCCTATTCATGGACACTTTAGGGACTGGGGACATAAGCTCTTCCCGTGACATCCCACTCACTTTACTCTTGTGTTGATTTAACAAAGAAAGATCATACCCTCTATCACTGAACTTAACCACCACTTTGTCCAATGCTTCGGGGATCTTATTAGGCTGACTGGTGATACGGGCGGCCCTCACCATCTGCGACAGTGGCAACCCCTTCTTAAGGGTGGCGGGGTGGTGACTGGTGGCCCGGAGCAGGGTATTAAGGTCTGTGCTCTTAGAGTATACCTCTGTTTCAAACCTACCCTCACACAAAGTAACAGCCACATCTAAAAAGTTAGCCTTGGTCAAATCACAAGTATATGTAAACTTGATAGGAAAGTCCTGTGCATTGAGAGCCTCCATAAGTGTTACAAACGACTCCATCCCTCCTGTCCAAAGCATAAAAATATCGTCGATGTACCTTGTATACAACAAGATACATCGAGCGACATCGGGATCGGCAAAAAACACATCATGCTCCACCTGGAACATATACACATTAGCATACGTGGGTGCTACCGATGATCCCATTGCGCACCCACGTAGCTGCAAAAAGAAAGAGCCATCAAATAAAAAGTAATTTCTGCATAATGTAAGTTCCAGGAGAGTCAAAAACAGCTGATGGTCGAACGTCAATGGGTCCATGTGTTGTTCCAGGAACCACTTCATCGCCTTCAAACCACCCTCATGTGGTATTGAAGTATACAGGCTTTTAATGTCCAAACAACACAGTAGCGTACCCTCAGGTACCGAATCCACACTCTGAAGTTTAGACAAAAACAAGGTTGTGTCCTTTAAGAAGGTGCCATGTTGGGACAAAAAGGGCTGGGCAAGACTGTCCAGCAGTCTGGAGGCAGGTTGCAATAGTGACCCCCGGGCAGAGATGATAGGCCTACCCGGGGGCTTGGTGGCATGCTTATGAAGCTTAGGCAACGTATAAATGAGTGGCACTAAAGGATGTGCAACTTGGAGGGACATATATACCTTTTGAGGTATTAAATGATGGTCAAATGCTGACTTCAGGATAGTGAACAGTTCCTTCTGGTACTTGCAAGTAGGATCACTGCCCAATCTGCAGTATACTTCCTTGTCGCTCAATTGAGAATAGATCTCCTCCTTGTAATCAAAGATGTTCTGGACCACGATGGCCCCACCTTTGTCCGCTGGTCGTATCGAAATGCTGGCATCAGTTTCCAGGCCCTTCAGACTCGATCTCCAACTTGCTAAGATTGGGGCGTGTCTTGCGTGGAGTGGCCAGATATCTCTGTGCCGAATCATCGAGTAGGCGACTGAATGTTTTAATGGAACTGTTTCCAGACAGCGGATCAAAGGAAGAGTGGTAATTTTTTGACAAGAAGGAGTCGTAGATAGTGGGCAGACGCTCTGTCGTGGACTCTTTAAAATGTTCTTTGAGCCTCAGGCGTCGAGCAAACTGGTGTACGCTCAATTTCCACTTGAACTCGTCATGCCCATTAGTTGGAACGAAACTGAGTCCCTTATTCAATACACGAATCTCAATTGGCGACAAAGTCCTACTAGACAGGTTAAATATTAAGTCTCCTGAGTGCTCTTTTCATTTGGAAATTATATATATATATATACATACAATAATACAATTGCACAAAGTCCTAACCAATAATCATCCGTCTTGAATGATAACGGGATCTGTAGGGTGCAGCTCAACTCCAATCAGGTCTTGCCCGAGCCCAGGTAGTAGGAATCCTGTGGAAAAAGAAGGAGTGCACAAATGAGCAATAGTACAGCAGTTTTTACTAAAAGGTGTAAAAGCTCACATACATCTCAGAATAAAAATAACAGCATAGAGGGCGTTCCCCGCATCGCACAGCGACTATCCAGATAGTGGACACCAGTTCCAGGAGACATGGCGGGATGTCGGTGGCAGCAACACTAATACTCCAAATAGAACACCGGGCAGGACAGCAACTCGGCACGTAAGAAGCCACACCAAGCAACAGCTATCAGTGATTGAAACAAAGTCTCGTACTCAATTGAGCAATACACAGTACAAAGATACAATGGAACTAAAAGAGTTTTAACAAATTCAGACCAGTGGAAAAAATCACATCACCGGTGGAAGTTACAGATAATATATAAATCACAATTTTAATCACAATAAAAAAGGGGGATTTCATTAATTAAATAATTTACACACACATATACAACAAATATATATGTATAATATATAATAAAAATATTGAAATGGACATAACTGTTACTATACACTTGTTTAATGTATGTACAGGTTTCAATCATTTTATTATCATTAGACCAATTTGTGGTATCCAATAGAAGGTCTAAAAATTTGATTTTATTCTTATCGGTTTTAGATGTAAAACGTAGATTATATTCATTAGTATTGATACTCGCAACAAATTAATTAAAAAGAGCCTCTTCACCATCCAAATCCTTATATCAATATAACGATGATACCCTACGATATTATTCTTATACAAATGATGGTACTTATATGTTACTTGGGCGCCCACTGTACACTCATACCCCCACTATCCATGTCCGCGTGGAGCTTATCTTATATAGTGTGGCAAGCGCAGCAAGCCACGAGCACGAAGCGTGGCGAGCGTAGCGAGCCCCGCGAGGGGACACGTAAAACTAAGCAAATACCTTAGTGGGCGCCCAACTAACATATAAGTACCCAAATGATTTATCTCAAAATTACATTCCTCCCACAGTCCTAATTATAGGTTGGCCAGACTCGGGGCATATGGCAACGCGTTTCGTCACTGAGGACTTCGTCAGGAGGCGATATATTGACTAAGCTTAGCAAGAGGGAAACATACTGGATTTATACCCTTAATACTATGTCTCCTATGGGTCTAAATGAGGGTGTCAACATCATACTTTTTCTGCACTAGAGTGCACACACACACATTTTATTTAATCTTATTTTGTCACGCCTTGGTTTATTTGGTGGTTCTCCTTCTCCTGCAGCATGGAAGCATTGTCTGTAAGCTGGAAATCCTTCAGTTGCTTATGTATGATGTAGACAGAGCTTATATAGGCCTAACATGGTCTGTCCCATGCTTGAGATGTAAACGTGTCAGAAAACAACTAAAGCAACCCTTAAGAATGCTTTACATTTGTATCATATTAAGAAATATAAGGGCAAATGTATTAAGCCTGGTGAAGGGATAAAGTAGAAGCTGATAATGCAGCAGTCAATTAGCTCCTAATTGTCAGGTAAAAGGCTGGATTTAAAAAATGACAATTACTAGTGGATTGGCGGCTGCGTTATCAACTTCCAATTTATCACTTAACAGGCGTAAAACATTTGCCCCCTAGTTACAGTTCTACAAAAAATACCCCAAAAATAACATAGAAAAAACCTCAAGTGATTGCTGCCTGATTGAGGAATTGGAAACTCAAATTTCAGTGCTTCCTGCTGTGAGAGTAGACCACTCTCCCGGGGCGAGAACATGGGATTTGACGCAAGTTGTGTAATTAATTATGTTCCAAATTGCAACAATTTCAGTGTATGTGAGGTTATTTTAATGCATATTATTTCAGTATTCTCCCCCAGTATGTGCACTCAATGTAGAATTAACATCCACCAGGACTTCATTCAAATAAAAAACATTTATTAAAAATTATAAAAAGGTAATACACTTGGAAGATTTTTCTTGGAATAGCGATCAAACCAAGAACCCTGGGTTATTGAGTGGAAAGACATTTCAAATTGTATTAAAAAATTGTATATGGGCGCTTAATAACACTATTGGGTTGAATATATATATATATATATATATATATATATATGTGTATGTGCGTATATATACAGTATATATATATATATATATATATATATATATATATATTCTGTACTGCGCTTATTAATTCCCACAGCGATCTGGGATTTTGCAGCTGTTATAATTTCAACACATGTTTCAGTTTGAGTAAATAGGCAATTTCCATATTTGTGTCTTCTCCGTGTCATCATGCCTGCTTGAAGTCCAGGCCTCTCCTCTGTGGCACCATGGCACGCCTCTCTAAAGCACATCTGTCTTTACTTGCTTACAGCGAAACTGCGGCCGATTACATGATAGCTGCCAATGCATTTTATTAAGCAGCGTTCCATCGTTGTCGACAGTCATACAACACAGACAATGTGAGTGCTCCTTCTATAAAGGTGCAATCATTACTGACGTATAATGATTGATATGAATTGAGGATACAACAATAAATGTACTGACATCATCATTTATTGTCCTCCAAATAGGAATTCAATAAAAACAAAGTAAGAGTTATTACAGTTATGTATTTGAGCAGTCACTTGCGCATCACAGTGACAGGAAACATTTTGCACCCGTGTTACAAGCTATATATATATCAGGAATGGGCTGGGGAGGCAGGTGCGGGCTTGGGGGACCTAGAATCTGTGGTTGCACATCACTGGCGTACCGTGTTTAGTGGACAATACAGTCTAGGCTGGCTTTTTATTACGAACGGCAGAAAAATCATTCGATGGTCAGCGACTATGAAATGATTTTTTGGGCCGTGTGGCCACATGCGAGAAATTTGTTAGTGTACTTTTGTGCTATAGACCATCATTTTTTATTATTGTTGCTGATTAATACATCTGCTTCCAGGTCTGATTGAACAAAGAGACGCATTACCGCTTTTAGAACTCTTACCTCTAGTTGGAGAGTGGCCAGTGGCTTATACAGATTGGAACCTCACCAAAGGTAACGTTCATCACATCACTCTTGCGACACAACAATAACCTTGTCCAAATGCTATTTATCATAGTGGAGATGATGAAGGCAATCCAATTACAGGACACGTCTTCAGAGTCCGGACAAATGTTTCACCAGCATATTGAGCCGCACTAAATTAAGCCTCTGAAATGTAGACCATTACAATGAGGTGCCTAATATAGAGCAGCGTTCTGTTTACACGCTGAGGTTTCTGCTAATGTGCTTGGCTGTAATAATAGTGCCTTAGAAAAACAAGTGCGAGTTTTTGCAACAATTAAGTGATCAGCAGGTTTTGCGCAGTTTATGATTCTTTCTAAACGGCCTCTCAATTTTCTTAGAGCCCCATTGGAGTTTGGAAGAGAAACTGGCCCTTCTGAACTACAGATTCAACAAAAGGGTCCTCGTGGATATATTTGTGTGGAATGATGACCGGGAGTCGAACAAGCACATCATTTATGTAATATTCATTTACTCTCTGTACCACAATTTCTTGTGTTAGGTTTGCAGCAATAGCATACATTATTGGGCTGGATTTAGTTTGTGGACAAACTACACACCTGCCTGGGGCGGCATGCGGTTGACTGGTCGACAGTGTCTAGGTCAACAGTCAATAGGACGGCACCATATGTTCAACATGCACAAGGCTGACATAAACAAAAGGTCAACACTAGCAAAAGGTCAAGAAAGGAACAGGTTGAAAAGAGTTTTGGGGAATTTATTTTTTTTACTTTTTCCTATTTTACCATCTCCATGTATTCCAATTGGGAACAGAAAACTAATTTGTTGTCTATACAATGACATTTTCAAATTGGCACCAAAAAAAACCATGAAAAACTTCTGTCAACCTTTTCATGTGCTTTGGAAAACCATGTGTTTTGGTTTGGTTAAAAATAGATTTAAAAATAAATAATCAATAATCATTGATAGAAAGTATCAGGGTGGTGAGTACAGCCCTATTAGATAAAAAAAACTATAATATATATATATATATATATATATATATATATATACATATAGGGGCCAAAGGTGCGGCACCCCAACCTTGGTAAATTCAGCTGAATTTACCAAGGTTGGAGTGCCGAACCTTTGGCCCCTATTTATCCTCTCTGTGAGGGCACCCGCCGCAGCTCTATTGGTCATTGGGAGTGCCTATCCCTCCCTGACGAAGACCGTAGTCGAAACGCGTTGGTCGTGGCTTATTCTTGTCGACGTAGTGACGTCTGTCTTCCACCTGAAGTCCTGCTTGTTCCCGTTCGTCCGTGTGAGAGGCTCCAGCGTCTTGGTCTAGGATCCAGTGGTCTGCGGCTGAGTGGCGGTGTCCTGTGTGCATTGGTCAGAGGGGTCTGCGGTGACTCTGAAAACTACTAGGCTGGCAAGCACATCATTTTAAACTGCTATGTATGTGAGCTTTGTTGTTCAGTAAATGTGTTATCAACTTTATTGCTCATTTGGTGCGTCTCTTCTCTGTTTTTTTACAAATATATATATATATATATATATATATATATATATACCCTAGCTCACATAAACAAATAGAAAAGCACTAAAAGTTCTCTCTTTTTAATCCTTTTTTTTTTTGAGAATCAAATGCATTACTTCCTAATACAGGGTTTTGTGGTGAGTGAGAGATTTATACAGTATGGGTTCATAGCAATAAACTCATCTCATGCCCATTAACATACAGGAAAGCAGACCGTGCATGTGTACATCTGGTCTGGTTCATGCTAATGATAGAAAAATACTACTTTATAGCTAATGTAATAGCTTCCTGCTGTGGTACTAACCCATGGGAACTTTGAATTATTTCCCTATGCAGAAAAAAAGATCTTGTTATAGTAGAATAAAATGTCAAAATCAGAACTGGGGATATAAATGGACATTTTATGCCTTGATGTTTTTACTTAGAATTAAGAGACATTCAAAGAGAACATTCCATAACAATATATCTATTGTTATAGTTTAAAGCCATCTCAGACAAACAAACTCAAAGTATCTCAAGCTAGCGGCACTGTTATTTTGAGACATGAAACTCACCCCCCTAGAAAAGAGTCACCTTTAATCTACAAATAAAAAGGGGATGGCCATGGGCACATACTTTAACCCTTTGCATGCCAAGTGTGTTATGTTAATCTGGGGTGAAATTGGGGTTAACCTTTGCTGTGACTGGCAGGACTGTAAGATGTTGATTACAGCCTGATTTGTACTTCTGTGGTCGAAGTGATGAAGCCACAGCAGTACCTGAGCCTGATCCTGAGTCTCTCACTATACCCTGAGTCAGTTGGTCTTAGACTTCGCCACTAATAGCCGCCTTTCCAGGGCAGACTAGCTCCACTCTGTACTCAGATGCCACCTGGAATTTCGCGGTGAGACAAAGTCCCAACCGAGTCAGTAAGAGGATAAACTGACTAAATAACAAAAGATAACTAGGCTCTGCACATGAACATTAATTAGTGAATTAGAGTATGCAACTTTGCAAACAGAAGCTGAACATAGGATTTGCAGCTTTTACCGCTATGATGCAAATCTGTCGCAATAAACCAAACCAAACTATTACCAAGGTATTGCAGATAGGTTTCGCCTAAGCGACCCCATCACCAGGCATCTGCCATTAGACAAACAAACAAGAAAAATACACAGGATAAGCAGGCCGGCGCCACCACTAAGCAGCTTTAGGTATTGTGGGTATTGTGGGTGCCAGCCACTGGAGGGCAGTACTTGGGATCTGATCAGGCAGCCCACCCTCCATAGAGCCAGGTGAGCAGCGCCCACACCATTCCCCCCCCGTGGAGCGACTTGGTGGTGGGACTGAGCGACTCAGCAGCGACCGCAACTCCCCCAAGCCCCCCCCCCTGTGGAGAGACTTGGTGGCGGACTCATCACACACACACACCCCGTGGTCAGGGAGATCATCAGGGTGTCCCCTTCCCCATCTTGGGGTGCTGCGGTGCCTTGCACGTCCCTGATGATAAGTCAACACGTGATTAGGCCTGCACCCTAACTGCTTTCATGACTCTCAGAGCAAGAGCTATGGCTTGTGAAAATACCAACTGCAGATGGTAATGAAGGGTGCAATTTCCACCACAATGTGTGGGGAAGCCAATGCACTCATAGAAGCTGGACACAGAACAGATACAATGATTCTTTGACACAGGCAGGATCTCTCGGACTGAACGCAATGGTTCTCTGACACAGCTGCTGCACCATGGTCTAAGATACACAGGTAGGAATACACTGAGCTCTGGAATAGTCTCAGACAGGAGTTTACTAGGACTCTGAGAATCTCTGGAAACATAGAAATCACCAGGAACATACTAAGATTATCACAGGATATAACCGTCAGGTTCTCAGTGCTGACAGGATACCTATATACCAAGAGGCAGCCACACCAAAGACTAAGGTATGCATGGAAACAAGGCAAAGTGAATCAGCCAAAACCTGGAGTGCTGATCTGGTGAGTAGAGTAGAAAACCACACAGAACATGAATAACAGTGACTGCTGCCGTTGCAACAGTGGCGTAACTATAGCACCGCAGCCCCCGCAGTCGTGGGGGGGGGGGCGCTGTGCATATGGGGGCGCCGGGGGGGCTGCGGTGCTATAGTAATCCCCCCGCCCCCCCCCCCCGCCATCCCCCGCATGCTTACCTGTCCGCGTGTCCCGGCTCCCCTCCTGGCTTCAATCAATGCTATGGAGACGGACCACGATAAAATGGCCGCCCCATAAAGCAGACTGTTCTCTGAAACTGTCTGCGGTATGGGGGCGGCCATTTTATCGTGGTCCATCTGCATAGAATTTATTGAAGCCAGGAGGGGAGCCGGGACGCGCGGACAGGTAAGCATGCGGCAATGGGGGGAGTGGGCACGGGGGGCCGGACGGACGGGCGGGGAGAGGGGGGCGCCCCCCATTAATGGCGGGGGGGGCGCCCCAAATTAAGCTACGCCGCTGCGTTGCAGCCCATGACAAAGAGAATTTGTCAAAATACTGTAGGTGTGAAAATTGCCAAGAAAACATATTTATTCATTATAACCTGTAATGTTACCTTATATAGGAAATTTATTCTTTTTTTACACAACAATTTTTATTTGAATTTATATAACAAATGTGAGGAATACTGGCATTTTTAGTGGATATTTTAGGCATCTCTCACAGGGATGCTGGCACTCAAAGAGTTAATCCAGGTTTCAAATATTTCAAGAACATCTTCACTTATTTTATATAAAACACAAATGTTTTTATAGTTGTTAAAGCCAATATGCACAGTTGCTCTCTATATTTCCCATTTCCTCTAAACAGTGATTTGGCTATTTCAGATTGACCAGCCGAGCCTTGGCATGCCTTCACGAGATTACTATTTCAATAGTGGAAACTATCAGCGGGTAAGAAAAACTTTATTTTTTTTTTAAAGTGCAAATTGATAAATAATTCTAGATTACAAAAAAAAAAAAAAGACTATTAAACATATTGGGGTATATGTGTAATATGATGGAAGAACCTGAAAGCACAGGTTCCAGAGCAAGAATGCCTGTATTTTAACCCCTTCCTGACAGAGCCAGTTTTTGCGTTCCTGACAGAGCCCTTTTTTTCAAATCTGACATGTCTCACTTAAGTGGGGATAACTTTTTTTTGCTTTTACTTATCCCAGTGATTTTGAGATTGTTTTTTCGTGACACATTGTACTTCAAATTAGTGGTAAATTTGGGTCGATACAGTCTGTGTTTTTTTGTGAAAAATACCAAAATATCGTGAAAAAATGGAAAATTTAGCGATTTGCAAAATGTTAAATTTTCTGCTTGTGAGACAAATAATCTTACCACTCAAAATAGTGAATAACTAACATAGACCATATGTCTACTTTATGTTGACATCATTATTTCAACTTCCTTTTAATTTTTTGGGACACTAGGAGGCTTACAATATGAATAGCAAATTCTCAAATTTTCAAGAAAATTTCAAACACTGATTTTTTTAGGGACCAGTTCAGTTCTGATGTGACTTTGAGGGACTTGTATGTGAGACACCCCCATAAATGATGCCATTTCAAAACCTGCACCCCTCACAGTATTCAAAACAGCATTTTGGAAGTTTGTTAACCCTTTAGGTGTTTCACAGGAATTAAAACAAAGTGTAGGTGAAATTTCAAAATTTCTTTTTTTTTGCAGATTTGCAATTTTAATACATTTTTCTAAGGAACACAGTACATTTTACTAGAGAAATGTGACTAAAAATTGATTCCCCCAATTCTTTTGTTTTCATAAATATCCTATATGTGGCCCTAGTGTGCACGGTGACCAAACCACAGGCTTCATAATAGAAGGAGCACCTACTTGATTTTGGAGCCTCCTTTTTATGAGATTATTTTTTAGGCACCATGTAGGTTTCTAGGCACCATAAGATGCTAAAAGTTAGGAACCCCCCCACAAGTGACCCCATTTTGCAAACTACACCCCTCAGGGAATTCATCTAGGGGTATAGTGTACATTTAAAACCCCCAGGGGTTTCACCAATTTTGATACAAGTGGGCAGTGAAAATGAAAAATTACATTTTTTACACAAAAATGCAGTTCTGGCTCGAAATTTTTCATTTTCAGAAGGTATGAAGGAGAAAAAGCACCCCAAAATCTGTGCCCCAATTTCTCCCGAGTACGGCAATGCCTCACATGTGACCAAAAAATACCAGTTGGGTGCATGGCAGGACTCAGAACGGAAGGAGTGATTTTTGGATTTTGCAGCTCAGATTCTGGTGGAATTTTGGTGGGTGCTATGTCGCATTAGCAAGACCCCCCAAGCACCAATACAGTGGAACCCCCCCACAAGTCACCCCATTTTGAAAACTACACCCCTCAGGGAATTCATCTAGGGGTATAGTGTACATTTCAAACCCCCAGGGGTTTCACCAATTTTGATACAAGTGGGCAGTGAAAATGAAAAATTACATTTTTTTACACAAAAATGCAGTTCTGGCTCAAAATTTTTCATTTTCAGAAGGTATGAAGGAGAAAAAGCACCCCAAAATCTGTGCCCCAATTTCTCCCGAGTACGGCAATGCCTCACATGTGACCAAAAAATACCAGTTGGGTGCATGGCAGGACTCAGAACGGAAGGAGTGATTTTTGGATTTTGCAGCACAGATTTTGGTGGAATGAATGGTGGGTGCTATGTTGCACCAATACAGTGGAACCCCCCCACAAGTCACCCCATTTTGCAAAGTACACCCCTCAGGGAATTCATCTAGGGGTATAGTGTACATTTCAAACCCCCAGGGGTTTCACCAATTTTGATACAAGTGGGCAGTGAAAATGAAAAATTACATTTTTTTACACAAAAATGCAGTTCTGGCTCAAAATTTTTCATTTTCAGAAGGTATGAAGGAGACAAAGCACCCCAAAATCTGTGCCCCAATTTCTCCCGAGTACGGCAATGCCTCACATGTGACCAAAAAATACCATTTGGGTGCATGGCAGGACTCAGAAGGGAAGGAGTGATTTTTGGATTTTGCAGCTCAGATTCTGGTGGAATTTTGGTGGGTGCTATGTCGCATTAGCAAGACCCCCCAAGCACCAATACAGTGGAACCCCCCCACAAGTGACCCCATTTTGCAAACTACACCCCTCAGGGAATTCATCTAGGGGTATAGTGTACATTTCAAACCCCCAGGGGTTTCACCAATTTTGATACAAGTGGGCAGTGAACATGAAAAATTACATTTTTTACACAAAAATGCAGTTCTGGCTCAAAATTTTTCATTTTCAGAAGGTATGAAGGAGAAAAAGCACCCCAAAATCTGTGCCCCAATTTCTCCCGAGTACGGCAATGCCTCACATGTGACCAAAAAATACCAGTTGGGTGCATGGCAGGACTCAAAAGGGAAGGAGTGATTTTTGGATTTTGCAGCTCAGATTCTGGTGGAATTTTGGTGGGTGCTATGTCGCATTAGCAAGACCCCCCAAGCACCAATACAGTGGAACCCCCCCACAAGTGACCCCATTTTGCAAACTACACCCCTCAGGGAATTCATCTAGGGGTATAGTGTACATTTAAAACCCCCAGGGGTTTCACCAATTTTGATACAAGTGGGCAGTGAAAATGAAAAATTACATTTTTTACACAAAAATGCAGTTCTGGCTCGAAATTTTTCATTTTCAGAAGGTATGAAGGAGAAAAAGCACCCCAAAATCTGTGCCCCAATTTCTCCCGAGTACGGCAATGCCTCACATGTGACCAAAAAATACCAGTTGGGTGCATGGCAGGACTCAGAAGGGAAGGAGTGATTTTTGGATTTTGCAGCACAGATTCTGGTGGAATGAATGGTGGGTGCTATGTTGCACCAATACAGTGGAACCCCCCCACAAGTCACCCCATTTTGCAAACTACACCCCTCAGGGAATTCATCTAGGGGTATAGTGTACATTTCAAACCCCCAGGGGTTTCACCAATTTTGATACAAGTGGGCAGTGAAAATGAAAAATTACATTTTTTTACACAAAAATGCAGTTCTGGCTCAAAATTTTTCATTTTCAGAAGGAATGAAGGAGACAAAGCACCCCAAAATCTGTGCCCCAATTTCTCCCGAGTACGGCAATGCCTCATGTGTGACCAAAAAGTGGCAGGACTCAGAAGGGAAGGAGTGATATTTGGATTTTGCAGCACAAATTCTGGTGGAATGATGGTGGGTGCTATATCGCATTAGCAAGACCCCCAAAGCACCAATACAGTGGAACCCCCCCACAAGTGACCCCATTTTGCAAACTACACCCCTCAGGGAATTCATCTAGGGGTATAGTGTACATTTCAAACCCCCAGGGGTTTCACCAATTTTGATAAAACTGGGCAGTGAACATGAAAAATTACATTTTTTTACACAAAAATGCAGTTCTGGCTCAAAATTTTTCATTTTCACAAGGAATGAAGGAGACAAAGCACCCCAAAATCTGTGCCCCAATTTCTCCCGAGTACGGCAATGCCTCACATGTGACCAAAAAAATACCAGTTGGGTGCATGGCAGGACTCAGAAGGGAAGGAGTGATTTTTGGATTTTGCGGCTCAGATTCTGGTGGAATGAATGGTGGGTGCTATGTGGCATTAGCAAGACCCCCGAAGCACGGTGAAATTATGAACCTAATATTCCATAGATGTGTGGTATATTTTAAAACACTCCTTTATACATAGGCCGGGTTTGTCGGGGCAAGTGTCACACTGGAAAATAGTTTGCTTTCTTATTCCCTTTTTATAGCAAACTTTGCACCTTTTTTGTGTCCTGCCCTTTTTTCCAGTGGAGGGGATTTCATCAGGAAAATGCTGCCCTGGTACAATACGGGGGCCAGTACTAGAAGTACTGGGGCCCTCTGCCTGCTGGTTCCCAAATATTAGGCCCTTTATGACTTCCTCTTGAAAGTGCATAAATGTCCCCCTCTGGCCGGTAGAACGGAATAGCACGTAAGCGTTATACAGTGCCATCTGGATGATATACACGGCCACCTTCTTGTACCAGATTTTTGTTTTCCGCAGGGCACTGTACGGCTTCAGTACCTGATCTGAAAGATCCACTCCGCCCATGTACCTATTGTAATCCAGGATACAATTAGGTTTTGAGGTGTGGGTACTGGTACCTCGTACAGGGACGGAGGTGGTACTGTCTCCATGAATTGTTGTCAGTATAAGGACATCCCTCTTGTCCTTATATTTGACCAACAACATATTTTCGTTGCATATTCCCCTGCTTTCACCCCTTCTCATTACTTGGGCAATGTGCGTTTTTGGGAGGCCTCTTTGGTTCTTGCGCACAGTACCGCAAGCTGCTGTACCTCTTGAACCAAGGGCCTTAAACAGGGGGATGCTAGTGTAAAAGTTATCCACATAGAGGTGATAACCTTTATCCAGGAAGGGGTGCACTAAATCCCAGACAATTTTCCCACTAACACCTACGAGGGAGGGGGGACATTCTGGCGGTTCAATTCTTGAATCCTTCCCTTCATAAACCCTAAACCTGTGGGTGTACCCTGAGGTGCTTTCACACAGTTTATACATTTTTATGCCATACCTTGCCCTCTTACTGGGAAGGTACTGGCGGAATTTAACCCTTCCTTTAAAATGTATAAGGGACTCGTCGATACAAATAAATTTTTCAGGGATGTACACCTCTTCAAATTTGGCACTGAAATGATCAATGACCGGCCTGACTTTGAATAGCCGGTCAAAGGTGGGATCATCTCTGGGTGGGCACTGTGCATTATCGGTGTAATGTATAAATTTAAGAATTGTCTCAAATCGAGTCTGGGTCATGGCCATACGGTAAAATGGAGTACTGTACAGAACATCTGTACTCCAATATTGCCTAATTTCTGGCTTTTTTACTATGCCCATATGAAACACCAGACCCCAAAACGTCATCATCTCTACTGCATCTACAGGGGTCCACCTAGCAAATGATGACGTGGGGTTTTGAGCAATAAACTGCTGGGCATATAAATTAGTTTGGTCCACCATTAAATTTACAAAATCATCAGAGAAAAATAATTTGAAAAAGTCAATTTCTCTGAGACCTGTGGAATCAAATTGGATTCCTGGCATGGCCAAAAACTCAGGAACCTGGGGCTCAAAATTGTCTGGTGGTGGGGTCCATACGAGATCAATTGTTGGGGGGGGGGTCTCAGCTGCTCTACGGGGGCGTCTTTGAGGGGGTCCCTCATCATCAGAGGAGGAAGAGGAGCTTAAGGCGAATCCTTCAAATTCCCCGCTTGCATCACTGGCTGTGTCAGAGTCAGAAGCAAGCAGGGCATATGCCTCCTCCGCTGAATACATTCTTCTGGATGACTGTGATGACATTTGGGAGGACATTTGGGAGGACATTTGGGATGCCATTTTTATTTTTGTGTTACTGGTAGTGAAATGTTTCAACACGTGTATAGTGTAGGGGGGGGTACAAACTTTATTTCAACCCGGGGGATATGTAGTGTGTATGTAGTGCAGAAAAAAAAAAAATACTTTATACCAATAAAAAAAAAAAAAATGAAGGGGTTAAAAATAAAAAATTGAAGGGGTTAAAAAAAAAAAAAAAAAAAGGTCCTGCGCCAAAAATTGAGCACAGATGTTGGTCAGTAACGTCTGTCACTGAACAGCGCTCAAAGGCAACAGGAATTTGATCAAAAAAAAAAATAAAATAGATCAACCCTGTGCCGAAAAAGCTGATCAGTGATGTACGTCACTGATCAGCGCACAGTGGCCACAGGACACCCACAAAATCACAGTGTGTGTAAAAAAAAAATTAAAAAAAGACCCCACAGCACTCACAAAAAAAAAAAAAGGTGATCAGTGATGCGACACTGATTACCAGTGAGGTGCAGCAGGTGCACAACCTTTGGTGCAACTGACAGGTATATATATAAAAAAAAAAAAACCTCTGCACCCCCAAAAAAGTTGCTGATCACCTCAGATATAGTGATCAGCACAAAAGGCGGGGGCAGCAGACACAAAATTTAGCACTCTCTGTCACTCTCTATCACTATCTCTCACTATCTATCACTCTAGGACACTAAAAAACCTGCACCCCCAAAAAGGGGGGGTAGCAGACACAAAATATACACTCTCTATCACTCTCTGTCACTATCTCTCTCTATCTCTCTCTATCTCTCTCTATCTCTCACTATCTATCACTATCTATCACTATCTATCACTCTATGACACTACAGCAGCAGCACTGACAGGTATATCTATATATAAAAAAAAAACCTGCGCCCCCAAAAAGTTGCTGATCAGTTAATACTGATCAGCACAAAAGGAGGGGGCAGCAGTCAGTTATATAAAAAATATATAGCACAATCTGTCACTATCTCTCTCTATCTCTCTCTCTCTATCTCTCTCTATCTCTCTATAACTATCACACTGCAGCAGCACAAAATATAGCACTCTGTCACTAGGCCTCTCTATCTATCTCTCTCTCTCTATCTCTCTCTATCTCTCTATCTCTCTCTCTCTATCTATAACTATATCACACTGCAGCAGCACAAAATATAGCACTCTCTGACACTATCTCTCTCTCTATCTCTCTCTATCTCTCTCTATCTCTCTCTATCTATCTCTCTATCTAGCTATTACACTGCAGCAGCACAATTTCACAGCACAGGAAGGCACAAGTAGCAACAGGATCCAGGAAGCATCCAGCACACTACTAGGCACAGATCAAGCAGTGATCAAGCAGCGATGAAGCAGTGATCAGGTAAGTATGGAGCAAGGTTCTGGTCAGTATATGGCGGCAGGTGGCACGGTGACCGCACTGCACGCTATTCCAGACCGGAATGGCGTCTGCAGTGCAGTCACCGTTAGTTTAAACCCCCCTCCATGGCTGTGATTGGTCCGTCGGTCCGACGAACCAATCACGGCCTTTGGGGGCGGGCGGGGTGAGGTGGGGTGACACCAGTGTCACCCTTACACCCCGCGGTGATTGGTGCTGTACTTTACAGCACCAATCACCTCCGATCCCGTGTCACCGGCGAACGTTATTCGCCGGTGACACAGGAAAACGCTGTAATTGGCTGTTCACACTGAACAGCCAATCACAGCGATCGCCGACGGGGGGGCGGCATCGCAGCCCCCCCTGGGCATGCACGGACATGTCTGCTGTCAGGGACAGCAGACATGTTGAAACTGTCACCGCGTCTATAGACGCGGTGACAGTTTAAATCCATGACGTACATTTACGCCATGTGTCGGGAAGTGCTTCCCGACCATGACGTAAATGTACGTCAAATGTCGGGAAGGGGTTAAAGCAGCAATCCTTGTAAAGGATTTTACAAGGATTGCATTCTCGCTGGGAAATCCAGGTTCTCGCACCCTGGGAGAAATTTAATAGGATGAGAGATTCAGAAAGTGAGAGATTTGGTAAGAAATCTTCAGTTGTTTTTTTTAAAGCGGCAATCATTTACACTGCAAAACCAGTTTGATTTTGAAGTATAAATGATTGCCACTTTAAAACTGTGGCTGGCAGTGACCTCCTATTGGGAGTCCGACCTGCCAGTCACCCAATGCAGTCCCATTGGGAGGTTTTCTCTCCCTCCTAAAAGCTAGGGGCATGCGCAAGCCCAGCATCGAGGATGATACTGCGCATGTGCCGATTCTAGATAGATAGATAGATAGATAGATAGATAGATAGATAGATAGATAGATAGATAGAAAATAAATTTAAAAAAAAATTACTTTTGTTTTGCTATAACATTCCTAAAGAACGCTTTGATCAACACAATTCTCAATTAAAACTTACTTTAATATTTAACTTTTTGGTTAAATATTTTTTTCCATGGAGGTTCCATTTAATTTATTTTCAACACAAGGCTGCCCAGTCAGTGAGCATGTAGCTCAGCAGATCATTAATTAGCCATGACTATACTTTAAACTGTTGAACAAGAACATTTTGGGGCTCTGGGCCAGTGATAAGATGAGAATGCTGGCACTGAACGCTAAGCATACCACACTGGTTCAATGTATTTGGTGTAACTGATCTGTCATTATTTTCCTATCATAAATGGAGAAAAAATGTTCTTGGTAGTTGATGAAGTGTTACTTATGTTACTTATGTTGTGATATAGAGGTACAAACATTCCATCAGTATTAAAGGAGACGGCATTCACATTTTACATGAAAGATGTATTGTGCAATGGTAGGGATATCATTAGTTATATCAGACATAGACAGAAACAGTGGGAATGGCAATACTGTGGGGGTGTGGTCATGCCACTTTGGGGGTGTGGATTCACAAATACCATTTTCAGAGGTGTACCTATGATTCCCCTTATTCATAGGAGATTGCACAGCATTCCCTATAGAACCCATTGCACCATTGTATTGGGTGTTCCTAGTCGGTGAAAGGGGTGTGGCTAATCAGATGCACGCATGTTGTACGCCATATAGGTGTTTTATGGGAGTAATATCAGGTGTGGGGGGGGGGGTGGATGTGGATCGAAGTGACTATATGTTAGAACACTCCGAGACACACCTCCTGGCGCTTAGCAGTTTTCAAAGTTATATTTTAATAGTATATGGGGTTTCCATAGCTGCAGCATACACTTCCTGTGAGCCCGTCTCGACTCACCAAAAAAGTATACAAAGGGGAAGGGGGGGAGATTAGAAGTGGATTGCGCTGCTGAAAAATAATTATTTAGAGATAACACACTGATTGGCTGAGAGAAGATGAATGAGATACTGGACACACTGTTAAATTAAAAAAAATTATATGAAAAAGTACATCAGTAAAATACATACATTAGATACATACAAAGCAATTTATAAAATATATCTCGTAAAAAGTAATATCAGGTGTGTTGCTGAAGTGGTGGTGCACACAGGTGTTTAATCGGTCATATTAGTGGTCAAACTCATGGAAAATGTTGTGGTATCTAATGGTGGCCAAAGAGGGCCCAGGTGGCAAGGCTCCTGGCATTGTGTGTGGACCACAATAAGGAGCATGTATCTGACGGAGGATCTGAAAAGAAGATTTGATAAATGAATGTTGTATTCCCCTATAGATACGGGAAGCCTACCTCCAATTCATGATCACCATTGCCAGGATGGTGCGAGAAGATAAGAATCTGACTAAAGATGACAACTTCGTGCAGGAAGAAATGAGTCGTGTGATAGAATTGGAGACAGATATCGCAAAGGTACCTTTTTACCACCATTGCTGCTACCATATCTGTTGTGTGGTACAAACGGTCGATGGGTGCAAAAGACCAACAGTGCTTAAGGCTGAAAGGTACAAAATCACAGTCAACATTTTTTTGTGTTTCATGTGTTTTCCCAACAATTGCTGGATTTACAATCCATTTGGATATTTAATGGAAATAAAGGGATAGAGTCAACTTACCCGAAGCATGAAAAGTGAAGCGAGTCTGCAACAGTCTACGTTTGCAGTGATGATGGTCACAGAGCATGAAATATACGAGATTTGGATGGGTAAAAGAAAAGTGTTTTCACAAATACCATTTGTGAATGAAAACACACAGGTTCAATGAAACCTGTGTGTGTGTGTGTGTGTGTGTGTGTGTGTGTGTGTGTGTGTGTGTGTGTGTGTGTGTGTGTGTGTGTGTGTGTGTGAGAGTGAGTGAGTGTTCACCCAGCCACAGCCCCGTTTTTGCTGAGTGCCTTGGCCAGGCTTGTTTGGGCTAATTAAATAGCCCAAGTGAGCATACTACCTGCGATCAGCAGTTGTGGGTAATAGGATATCGCTTGTCTCCCTCCTTTTGTGAGTAAATGTATATAAAATGTATATACAAGATGAGTGTTCTATGTGTAGAAAGTTTTCATGTGTATAACGTTCCACCCCCTTAACATCACCTCCCCCTGCCCAGCCAGGGCTACAGTACACGCCCACCATCCACCATTATTCCACAGCCACCATCCACCATTACTCCCGCACCTCCCCTCTGCCATCACCCCCCTGCGACCCCCCTCCCGCGATTCCCCCCGCGATTCGCGGGACCCCCACGAACCCCTCCCACGATTCGCGGGACCCTGCGACCCCACCCCCTCCCGCGATTTGCGGGACCCCGCGACCCCACCCCCTCCCGCGATTCGCGGGACCCCCGCGACCCCCCCTCCCGCAATTCGCGGGACCCCCGCGACCCCCCCCTCCCGTAATTCGCGGGACCCCCGCGACCCCCCCTCCCGTAATTCGCGGGACCCCCGCGACCCCCCCCTCCCGCAATTCGCGGGACCCCCGTGACCCCCTCCCGCGATTGGCGAGATCCCCGCGACCCCCCCCTCTGCCGATTCGCGGGACACCCACCCCCTCCCGCGATTTGCGGGACCCCGCGACCCCACCCCCTCCCGCGATTCGCGGGACCCCCGCGACCCCCCCTCCCGCAATTCACGGAACCCCCCGTAGCGCCCCCCTCCCGCAATTTGCGGACCCCCTCGGCACCACCTGCACCCCCGCGATTCACGCCCCCCCTCACGCAATTCACGGCACCCCCCTCCTGCGATTCGCAGCCCCCCACAACTGCCCCTCCCGAGATTCGTGGGACCCTGTGACCCCTCCCGCGATTCGTGGATCCCCGCGCCCCCCCTCCCGCGATTTGCGGACCACCGCCCCCTCTTGCGATTCACGGCACCCCCCTTCCTGCAATTTGTGACCCCCCCTCCCGCAATTCGCGCCCCCCCCCCCACGATTCTACACACACACCCCCACGCGATGTGCAGACCCCCGCCCCCTCCCGCGATTCACAGAACCCCCCGTAGCGCCCCCATCCCGCGATTTGCGGACCCCCTCGGCACCTCCCGCGCCCCCCCTCCCGCGATTCACGGCACTCCCCGCTCCCCTCCCGCCATTTACGGACCTCCAGAACCCCCCCTCCCACAATTCACTGACCCCGACAACCCCCCTCCTGCAATTCAAGCCCCCCCGCGCCCAATCCCACGATTTGCGGACCCCCTCCCGCTAATCGCGGATCCCCGTACACCCCCCCTCCCGCAATTTGCATACCCCCCTGACCCCCTTCCGGCAATTCCACCCCTCAGCGGACCATCTCAAGTTGCAATATAGGCATCTTACATACAATTCTAGCCATATTTCTCACAATACAAACGTTCACAAATTAAGGGGGCGCAGCCCCTTACGCCGGTGTGAAGAGCGCCCATAGGGCGCGATGAATCACCTAGTATATATATAGAGAGAGAGAAATAACCCTTTCACTGCGCTAGGATAAGTATTTTTAGGCAGCAACTCTATAAGTCCCCCCTGTTAGTGGGGGAAGAAGAACAGTACACACAACAAGGATATAGAGTGTGCCTTCTCCTGTGTCACCACCACCACCTTTGATTTAGATGGAAATTAATAATTTGTTCAGTATCACAAGACAATTATATAATTTATTAAAAATCAGCAAGATAAATGAAGTTGCAGCATTGTTTCATTCAATAATTCATATGGAGTCAAGTTTTCAATCATCACAATAACCCAACTCATTTCGTCACTCTGTAATTCTTGAACCGACTAAAATTTAGATTCAACTTCAGTGTGGAATGGGGCAAAAAGGGCGATATGTGTAGAGGTTTGTCTCCCAGCAGAGAACAATCTCCTATAGTGCCACTCCAGTAACTGATAGTCGGTTCAAGAATTACAGAAGAACCAGTCTAGTCGTTGCTTTTTAATCTGAAGCTTCTTTTTATTGAGTCTTTTTATTACACCCCTGATGAAGTCTGAGTGACGAAACGCGTCGGGTTATTGTGATGATTGAAAACTTGACTCCATATGAATTATTGAATAAAACAATGCTGCAACTTCATGACACAAGAGAAGGTGCACTCTATATCCTTGATATATATATATATATATATATATATATTTATAATGTGCCTCGTTATGAAACAAGCTTTGTACATATGAGCTCAACTTTCACCAACATCCTGAAGCTCTTCTAAAGCTATTTGGAAATGTAAATGTTATGAGTTGATCTCAACTATGGTTCAAAATTGCAAATGGATGCACATCTCCAGTACAGGCGCATGCAGACATCGCTTATGCAGGACATTACCGCCGATCCGGTATTGAACAGTACCGTGCATTATTATGTACTTTTGAGGAATATGCTGCTTGTGACCCTGCTGTATTACTGGGAGCAGAGAGAGAAGACCCACATAGATAGTGGAAGCCACTAGTGATTGTTCTCCCTCCCCGTTTTTGCACAGTACGTGCCCTGCATCTCCTCTATTCTACCTGCCACTAGTGGGCACTCTCCCCTGCCATCAAAGATAAGGATGTGCCCTCCATCGTCTCTATTCTGCACGCCACTAGTGGGCACTCTCCCACACCATCTGAGATAAGGATGTGCCCGGCATCTCCTCTATTCTGCCTTCCACTAGTGGGCACCCTCCCACACTGTCTGAGATAAGGTTGTGCCCTGCATCCCTCTATTCTGCCTTCCACTAGTGGGTTCTCTCCTACACCATCTGAGATAAGGATGTGCCCGGCCACTCCTCTATTATGCCTTCCACTAGTGGGTTCTCTCCTACACCATCTGACATAAGGTTGTGCCCTGCATCTCCTCTAGTCTGCCTTCCACTAGTGGGCCCTCTCCTACACTGTCTGACATAAGGTTGTGCCCAGAATCTCCTCTATTCTGCCTGCCACTAGTGGGTTCTCTCCTACACCGTCTGAGATAAGGATGTGCCCTCCATCGTCTCTATTCTGCACGCCACTAGTGGGTTCTCTCCTACACCGTCTGAGATAAGGATGTGCCCTGCATCTCCTCTATTCTGCCTGCCACTAGTGGGCACTCTCCTACACTGTCTGACATAAGGTAGTGCCCAGCATCTCCTCTATTCTGCCTGCCACTAGTGGGCACTCTCCTACACTGTCTGACATAAGGTTGTGCCCAGCATCTCCTCTATTCTGCCTGCCACAAGTGGGTACTCTCCTCACAGTCTGAGATAAGGATGTGCCCTGCATCTCCTCTATTCTGCCTGCCACTAGTGGGCACTCTCCTACACTGTCTGACATAAGGTTGTGCCCTGCATCTCCTCTATTCTGCAAGCCAAGCAAATGTTGGTGGAGTCACAAGATAATATAACTGTGGTTCTTTGCTGAGCTGGCAGCTATGGTAAGTAAATGAGACACTATAGGATAGGTTGGCGCATATGTAAATTATACTCTAGATAATTCCTGCTTCTTTGGGCATTTATAGCCAGTATGGTCAGTACACGTGCTTAGCCATTAAGCAAATTCCTGGTCCTCTGACGGATATTCTCCATAATATAATGGGAACGTTATTGTCCTTTTTGTCTTTCAGGCAACAGCTGCCTCAGAAGAACGGAACGATGTCACCATACTGTACAACAAAATGACCCTCAATGAGTTTCAGCAGAAGTTCACAATAGATGTAAATATATGACAAGTTCCAGAAGTCACCATGACATCACCATTACATCATACATGGATTGTATTAGGCAAATGCAATCTAAATATTACTTTATCTCCATCCAAGGCTTAGTAAATAAACCCCTTATCTCCAGCCATTTTATCTTAATAAAGGCTTAAGCTGGCCATACACGTAAGGTTTCCCTAAAGGGGTGTACACAGGGGGAGATTTTGACTAATGGACAATTTCGACTAAAGGCCCATACACACTGGGCGACTTTGAACTGAAAGCCGCTCAAAACAACCTGTTTGAGCGGCTTTCAGCTCAAAGCCGCCCAGTGTGTATGGCCTAGCGATGAGCGCTGCTGCGCGCTCCCGCATCATCGCTGGGAAAGCTGCTCATCTGCTCGTTATACCAGCAGATGAGCGGCTTTGAGGACGGCTTTGCATAGCTCTGCGTTATGCAAAGTTGCCCCCCCCCCCCTCCGTTGGGGCCGGGCAGGGGGAAAGCCGCTCAGTGTGTATGCACTGAGAGGCTTTCCCCCCAGCGATGATTGACAACATCGCTGTCCATACACGCTGGGCATAGTCGCCCAGTGTGTATGGACCTTAAGTCATTTTGGGAGAGATTTTGGCTAGATGCACTGGAGATTTTGACTAAGCGATGATAGTTTATGATCTAGTCAAAATTGACTTGCCTGCACAGTCAATCTATACTAAGCAATTTCTGCTTGACAATATTGACTAAGCAGGAGAAAAATAGGGAAATTTTGGCTAACCTTCTAGGAGATTTTGACTAGTCAAAATCTCCTATTAAAAGTTCTCCGTGTGTACACCCCTGTGGCATTCGGGTTGATGAGGCAACATTCTCAGCTGGTGTCTGGGACGTGGCCTGAAGGGAGCGTGTAAAAAGACCTTATTCCTGAAATAACATCTAAAATTTATGTTTTATCTAAGCACAGACTTAAGGCCATCCTCGCTGTCCATACACACTGGGCAAAATCGCCCAATGTGTATGGACCTTTAAAAAAGACTTTGAAAAGTAAAAGTTAATGATTTTTTTTTTTTTAGAGTTTTAACTGGACGAGCTTTATGCAAGGAGTAATGTCATCCGTGAATATCGAGCTTCACGATGATGAAAAAGTGGTTGTTTATGGAGTGCCCTATCTACATCAGCTCAAAACGATTATCTCCAATTATTCTGCAAGGTAATTAGTGTATTTAGAATTAATTTATTTATATTGAGACACAATAATTAACCATACTGCTTGAGGCGTGTGAACTCATTTTAAATATTATCTTCTAATGACATCAAGACACTTGATGGTTGATTGCATCTCTGTTTACACCGCGCACAATGCTGCTATTTGTATCATGTACATTTGTGTATAATGGGCATGGTTCTGATCTGTATGGTATTGCTAAGCCATAGGGAAGCTGTGCAATATCAGACAACTAAGATGGCAATGCTGCAGGGGATGTCTGTAGGCAAAAGACCCCTACTGCCAGCATCTGCGATCATTGAATCATCAACGTGGCCATCGGTCCAACTGTGCAAGCTGGATCTGACTCAGACTGGCCATTAGCTAGATCTAGTAGTGTCACTATTGGGGTGAATGCCACTGGAGGGGGTGACACCAAAATGCTGCAGTGACTGGGTTGTACAGTGTGACATTCACCTGCAGACACTTATTCTTGGGGGCAGCCTAGTACCTCCAAGCAGAGGCAGAACTCTGGGAAACAAGGGAGTCATCCGCCACCGGGCTCCAGCCTCCAAGGGGGCACCTCTCCTCCACTGCAAGTTTAAATCCATTAATTGAAAGCCAGTGATATTGCTATTGAAATACATATGTGATCTCTCTCTCTCTCTCCATATATATATATATATATATATATTTCAACCAGCCAGATTGGAAACATCATCTTATAGTGTGCATGGACCTTTAATAAGAATGACGTACAGGTTGTGATTGCAAATAACTAAAAAAAAAGAGGAAAAATTCAGAAATTCTGATTTATATCAAAGACCTTAGGAGTTTCCGTTGTAGACCCTAGTTGAGGATAAACCATAACTAAACTACTTTTAGTTAAACAGACATTTTTATACTAGCATTAAAAGGTCAACAGGTTCAATGGTTGACATTTGGATTTTCAGGATTTGAAGGGTTAGGCACTTGTGGTAGGGTTAGGTTTATGTTGCTGGAGGGTAAGATTAGGATTAGGTGCAAGGTGAAGGGTTAGGGGGAGGGTAAAATAACACATAAAGCAAAAGTGTGTCAGCATTTTTTGTGTTGATCTTATGAATGTCGACCTTTTGAACCTGTGAAACTTTTTACCCTATCAGCTTAAAACAATGTCAAAAAAGTATCTGTTGACCTTTTGACCCTGTCAACCTAATCACTGTAGACCGTCTTTTACCGTCGATTTATCAGTCCACACTCAAATAACTCTAATCCTGTTCAGTAATTATGGGTATAAAGCTGTGTACACACTATGGGCGATATATTGCTCAGTGTCCCCCTCTACCGGGGGAGCCACAGAGGGAATAAGCTGGTCCCAGGAGCAAGGTCCTGCGACCAGCAATCATAAGGGGGATAAAAATGGGAGCGCACACCCGGCGATAAATCGCCGGTGCACACTCCAATCGCTGGCAATATGGACGCTCAGCGACCATATTGCCAGCGATAAATACTGAAATCGCCCCCGTGTGTACACAGTTTAACACTGATAATTGCTACAACTAATCTGAACAAATTATGCCCAATACTGACTGTTTTTATAATCTCTAAACTTTGTTTAACATCTCTTTTTTTTCTAACCTAATGCTAATAAAAGAATTTGTCCACGTGTTAAATACCTGAACCCACAATCCCTGCTTTATTTAATGGATTGTTGTATTTATTGTTCTTCCCAAGATGCTCAGTTTCATTATTCTCTATAACAATTTATTTTCTTCTTCGCACATGTTTGTGCTTGTAATCCAATGGCCCCGTCAACCATCTGCTCTGTATGACTTTTACGTCACTTGAGGTATTAATAACATTAGTGTATATGTTATATCAAAGGGGCCCCCTCATTCTTTTCACACAATGAATTTATATATTTATATATTTGGGGTTCTACAGCTTTAAAAATGATAATAAAAAAAAAACAAGACACGCTTGCTTGCTTCCCTTTGTGTACCCCACATAGAAAACCAATTAGAAAATCACATATTCACTAATCTTGTTAATCTGAAATAACCAGACGGTCAGAGTCTAGAAAATAATGCTAAAATTTCCAGTGACTATAGGCCTGCACCCGTAAAAGCAACATACATGATCGCCGGGAGAAAACAGGGTCATATTAATGTTATGTATGGGATAATGATCCACTAAATTAAATTAGATGTATCAAGCTTCAAAAAGTGTTACAGTGTAGAGTGATGTATAACCAGCCAATCAGCTCCTATCTGTCATGTTTTTAAACCCAGCCTTTAACATGACAGGTAGGAGCTGATTGGCTGGCTGTTTATCACTCTCAATTTTATCTCTTTTTGAAGCTTGATACAACTCGCCCTAAATATTTGTGTGTAATTTGTTGCAAAAAGAGGAAAGTTTTGCCAAGCATGCCTTGTAGTCTTCGTCACCTGATTGGGTCATTATAGTTTTGGTTTTGTCTTTAGTTCTTATTTAATTGTCATGTTTTGATCAGGGTTGCCTACCTGACCCTCTCCTTCAGGAAGAAAATGCTCTGTACCTGGACTTCCCTGGTAATATATGATTGCCGTCACCTGTGGGGAGCTAGGTAATTGATAAGAAAGGTGTTTCACCACAGGTGATGGCAATCATACATTACCAGGGAAGGCCAGGAACAGAGCATTTTCTCCCTGAAGGAGAGGGTCAGGTTTTGTTTTCGGTTTTGGTATTGAAAAACCACACTTACTGTAAGTGTTTTGGTTCGGAATTCAGATTTAAAATCTTAATTTGGATTTTGGATTTCTTGACAATGGACAAAAAACGCTAAAATGATTTAATTTTTGCATTCTAAAACTCTACATTTAAAATCTGAATTCTGTATTCCTAATTGGGACCCGGTTAGGTTTGCATAAAACAAAACTTTAGTGGGTGGGATTTTTAGAGAACCAAGTTCCAAATTTTTAAGAAATGGTCATTATTTTGGGGTAAATTCACTGAATTCATGGTATAAAGTGGTTAATCTTCACTTGGGTTATGTACGGTTACTTTTCAGTATGTCTGTCTATGCCGATTATGAAGGAAATTGTCCTCTTAAGCATCATTTTGATTTATTGCAATCTTTGTCAGGCTCCTGAGGAGGCCTGGGTGGAGGAGGCAACACACGGGTCTCCTCCTCTCTTAAAACTCCCCCCAATTGCAATCTAATCTGTGCAAATTAATCATCCATGTACAAGGCTACTTGTTCACAGATCTGATCAGATTGTTGTGCGTGTGATAAATTAATGGACACCTATTGCCTTTAAGGAGTAAAGCTTAAACATAGTCCTATAGACACAATACCTGTCCAGGATTTACAGATAGCCATACTTCAGCTAGAGATGTGCGGATCGTTCTCCAGATATCTGAATCCAGGACCTTATTCAGGTCCATTCGCTCCCCCGTGCATTTGCACAGGGGAACAATGCATTTCTGCGCATTTCTGGGGGAAGGGGGGGGGGGCTTGGGGGGGGGGGGGCAGGCAGCTGACATCACCTGTTGTCAGCTGCCCGGCTATTTCCTCCAGAGGGTGCACGCATATCTAAGTGAACTAAGAGTCACTTAGATATTTGTGCACCTTCACCATCATTCGATGGTCGGCAACCATCGAATGATAGGGGTGGTTCCCCCTAGCCTGCAAATGGATGCTTATGTTAAACATCCATTTGCAGCAAGGCTGCGAATTCGAGTGGAGTCAAACAGAATAACCCTTATATATGTGAGCTCAACCATATTTAAAACCTAATGTGGATCTCCCGAGGGGATCCAAACCTAGTCCCAGTTCGAATCTTTAGATTGCTTCAATAATGAACAATTTTTTTTTTAATCAAACCAAAAACCGAATCTGAAACAAAACACTTGAGGGTGGTTTCGCACAGTGATGCATTAAATCCCCAAAAAATCCCAAAAAACATAACACAGGCTCCAAGCACTTCCCTAAGTTGAGCACAAGTGACTTGTATTATTCCTCAGTTATACTGATTTGAGCATCAGTACTGATTACATTTACCTCGTTGTGTTTAATGACACACGGGGGAGATATATTGCTCAGCAATATATGGCTGAGCAATATATGGCTAAGCAATATATTGCTCAGTTTCTCCTTTTCATCAGAGATGGTCGCTGATGAAAGGGAACCTCTACCGGGGGAGCGGCAGTGGAAATCAGCTGGTCGCAGGAGCATGTTCCTGTGACCAGCGATCACTACAGGGGTAAAAACGGGAGCGCGCACCCGGCGATATATCGCCGGTGCACACTCCCATCGCGGGCAATATGGTCGCTTAGCGACCATATTTCCAGCGATATTACACAAAATCGCCCCCGTGTGTACGCACCTTTAGTCACTTTTTTCATTCTCTCCAGCACTTTACAGAACTACCTTGTTTGGCGACTGGTAATCGACAGAGTCAGCAGCCTGAGTAGACGCTATAAAGATGCACGGGCCAACTACAGAAAGGTGATTTACAGTACTCATTTACCACGTAGCCATGTAAAGTAGCTTTCTGTTTAATTGTAATATAAATATAGTTTTTGCAAAGAGAGTTAATTCACAGATGAAATACTGAAAGAATCACAGGGGGACGAGTATCAATTACCCAGACTCAGGCTAGTAGGAGGCACCCAGTGTGGGACCGCTTCTTCGACCCACAATTATTTTTTTGCAATCTGTAAGTTTTTTTGAGTGACCACGTCCCCTTCTTATTTGGGTATGCCCCCTATTGTCCAGTATGCAGTCCCTGGGTCGACAATGTCTAGGTCAACAGTCACTGGGTCAACCACTAATGGTCGTCAGGGACTAAGTCGACACCTAAGATTGGTCGACATACCCTAGGTTGACATTGGCAGATGGTAGACTCAAGCTTAAGGTCAACATGGACATGGTAGACATGAATAAGGTCAACAAGAGTTTTTCACATTTTTTTATTTCTAAAAGGTGGTTTTTCATACGTTACTATCCAAGTGAGCAGAGAGTGAGAATACAATAGTGTGCCTGAACCATGGCGAGTGCAGCGAGGGGACGTGGTACACTCACATGGTGTCCGTGACGACATATGTCAACATACACACCAGAAAAATGTGAAAAACTCTTGGCGACCATATTCATGTCCCATGCCAATATAGAACTCCCATCTTAGTAAATTTCCTCCTATGGGTCTGATTCTGTGTTGCACACTAAGTGTGGGGCTTGTGAATGTGCAAGTAGAACACGTTGCCACCCATTGACTGTAAGCCAGCGCCCACAACTGTCATCAATAGTAACTGCTTGCACTTGAACCAACCTTGTGCTAGGAGCATGGGATATGTCAGACACAGGTTTCCCTACTCTATGCACACAACTGAAGATAGCACAGAGCTTTAGATGCACAAAAATGACACGCCTCCAACACTCCCACAAGTCAGGGTGGTTTTGGATAGACAATACAATTGTTAAGACAAATATGATATGAGCATAAAACAACCTCTGAAGTGAGATGAAGGACTTGCTTGATACTCTCCAGGCCCTGTATGGGACCACATTGGAAGATGCCCGCTGGAGGGAATGTGTGAGCTACGTTAACAGCAACATGGAGAACGCGGTTGGCGCTATGTACGTCAAGGAAGCATTTGCTGGTGAGAGCAAGAGGATGGTATGTAACCGTTACATTTCCATACTACATATCCATAAATGACATGCCAAAAACAAATAGATCCCAGCTCATACAAGTGGCTGGACAGGCAGAGGCGTCACCGGGTCTGGGTACACATGGTGTCCCACTTTTTAACACCAATGTGGACAGGGCATTTCCCTTGTCTATAGAAGACATACTGATAACTTTTACTGTTCTCTGACATTCGGCTGTAACCGGCGTCCTTCTAACCATTCAGTAATGGGGGAAATGTACCCAAAGTAATATGACATATGCAGTTATTTAATTTTCTTTTTTCCTTTTCCTTCTAGAACACATTCATTATTTGTCACCATAATTATTACTATTTACTTCCTTCTATTATGCCAGGTTACTGCATTGCATTGCACATCCACAGCAGTACTGGAACAACGAGGGCTTTTGTTATCATTTGTTTTTCTCCACATTTATGAAAACTGATGCCAACCACATTGGTCACACAGCCGGCCAGTAGTATCGCAGGAGATCCATGCTTCCCTACTTTGAATATCTCCTTTCTGTAAAGAGCTCAGAGAGGAGACTTATAACGTCATATCTAGGGTGGGGTAAACTGGCATGTCATCAAGCCCGCCTCCAAAATGGGAAGTGCCAAAAATTCATGGAACCATGGGTAGGGGTTGGGGCTAAATGGCATCAATCCCATCTTTAGATCCAACCCTTTCTCACTGTGTTGAATTGTTTTTATTGGTTTTATTTTTATCCGATGCGTCAAGGTTCTCTACCCTTCTGGGGCTTTGGGGGGGTACCCAAAAAATGGAGAGTCTCCAGCAAATTCTGGGGGGGTAGGTAAGAATGAGGTGATCCAATGTTGTGTCTTCAGATCCAGGCAGCACAGATCACTAACATACCTCGCAACTTTTTAAATACCGACAACGTCACTATGGCGGCAGGCCAGCAGCTCATAGGGTGTTTAATCACCGGAGAGCAGCTAGTGATGGGGGGTTATCCCAACTGCCTTATAATTATATAGAAGAAAATGACCTTGGCACATTCATTCAGCAGCTGTTTAGATGGGGAGGTGTTAATTCCCCAAGTAATAGGTAAAACAAGAAGAATAAAATGGAGAACAAGGTTTTTGCTATACTGAGGTATAAAAGTGCACTACACACAGCTAGCTATAACAAAGGACTGTAATATAAAATGACATGTATAATAGTAAAGCTGCATGCATCAATTGGCAAATAGGGAAATACTAAAAAGAAGCCTTAGATAATTTTGTGAGCTTTGATCATTAGTATATTGCACCTCCGCAGGATCTAATCATGGTGTATGGTGAATAAGTGTCCCGGTTCCAATACAGATACAATTTTGCCTGGATACAATTCCATCATCTGGATATTAAACCGGGACACTTATTCACCATACACCGTGATTAGATCCTGTGGAGGTGCAATATACTAATGAACAAAGCTCACACAATTATCTAAGGCTCTTTTTAGTATTTTCCAATTTGCCAATTGATGATGCACCAGCGCTGTTCTCCATTTTATTCTTCTTGTTATCCCAACTGCCCCCACCTCACCACACTGCTACCAGTGGGTGTGACATGGAAAATTCCTCCTCCCAAAAAATAGACAGTTTCGAGGTATGCAAGCAGTAGGTGTCTCCTTATATTAAATGCCTCCTGCTAAATTACATTTTAATCCTATTGCTGCTTCTTCTATGTAAGCAGCAGTGGTCACTCCAGAGGGGCCTATGGCCAGATGGGCCAATTTATTCCCCTGAAGTGGAGGCTCCAATCGGCGCACAAAGAGGTCTGGCGGCTCTCTCTGTGCGCCACTGGGGTCCAGGAGAGAGGGGGGCATCACATACTGCTATTCTCCTCTCTCCTGCAAGACGGAAGAGGAAGCACACAAATGCGTGCATGTGCCCTGAGTGTGCATGCGCCCAACAAAAGTTGCGCGCATGCACAAATGCCAGACGATTCTGCAGCCCAGTCCATCACTGGTTTGGACCCTCCTACTATACGTTACACTGTGGCTTTCTCCTTTCTTACACAGCCCCTGAATCGAACCCAATGAAAACTCAAATTGTTTACTAATAAACGTGGTCTCGGACGCATGTTATCAGGAACTACTTAAGGATTGTAGTTTGTGAACATAAAACATTTGTGATGCATCAGATGTCTTCTGGTCTGCAACAATGGTGGGGGGGATTTGGTTGGCCTTTATTATATAAGTCTTAGTTTGGTGCAGATGCTGACATAGAAATACCACTGACATAAGCTAAAGCTATTGACACCTAAAATAGAACTGCTGCCTAAAACCGCATGTTTAATTTGCAGAAACACACTGTGGCTGCCATTTGGCAGCTTGGCTGTAGAAATAACCTTACTTAGCAACATATGTAGCGATAATTGATTCCAGGATTGCTGTGGTTGCTAAGGAGAGTTCATTCGAAATAACTTACAGCAGGGGTAGCCAACTCCAATCCTCAAGAGCTACCAACAGTTCAGGATTTCCAGGTCTCCTCAAATAATCACTAAGCAATTAGCTCCACCTGTGTGTCTTAAATATGTCCATGTGTAATGAGTGTACCTCTGCTGGTGGTCTGGAAAATGTGAACTGTTGGTAGCTCTTGAGGACTGAAGTTGGCTACCATGAACCTACAGTATGTGTCATATTGCAGAAGGACTGTTACTCTGACTGGACAACAGGAGATTTCAGGCAGAAGTCCTGTTACAGCACCAGTATGTTATTATTGCATCATTTTACTTAAGGTCATTTGTGAGTTACTTTTTAAGAAGTAAATTAGCAAACCCACCCACATTTTAGAAATAAAAACCGGTGCCGGGGTGTGGCCACATATGCTGCTCTTTCCCTCGCCTCGTTATAGCTCCACCCAGTGGTTTAACTACAATTGCCCCCCGCCACTAAAATTTGTTTAGCCCCCCATCTCTACTTCCCCCCACTCACCCCCACTCTCCGCTGCATCTTCCACCGCACTGACGATCCGTTGGGGTCCCGGCTTCCTGGACCTGCTGTCTGCAGTCCCGGTGCACCTGCACCTCTTGTTAGAATGTCACATACAAAATGGCCGCCGCCTTACAGCAGACCATTATTTAGGATGCAAGAGGAGATCACCGCCTCCTCTAGCATCCTTAATACCTGCATGATGTGAAGGAGGCGGCCATTTTACAAATTACATTCTAACAGGAGGAGCAAAAGCATCGGGACTCAGTGCAGACAGCAGAGATTCGGCGGCGGCCCCATTAACAATAGCTTATGCAGACCCCGCGGCGCCCAAACTTACCTAGCGCCTCCAAGCGACCGTGGGATCTGTGGAGCTATTGTTACGCCACTGGCTCTGCCTCCAGTCCCATCGTACAGAAAAAGCATGTGCAGACAGGTCTGCAGTGTGGCTGCGTGACATCATAATGCAACGATAGCTGGTCTGGACCCTCAATGCACCCCTGGGAATGGGTGCAGGACATGCCAGGGCCAGATTTTCTTGGTGGGTGAAGTGGGACTGAGGACTCGCCGAGTCGCCACCTGTCACAGCTGCTATATAATGAAGGGGAGTTGCCCGTTGCATCAAAAAGTGGTACAATTGGTACAGTGGATTTTAGCTGGTACAGACAATTGCAAAATGGTACTGTATCGGCTAAATCTGTACAATTGGAGCCTATGAATTTAGGCATGAATTAGAAAACGAATTACCCGATTCAGAGCTAATCACTGGCCTGCAAATCTACATGTACAATATACATTTCTAGGCATGCAGAAGCTCATGGAAAGAAATGAGTCTAGGGAAATTAATCTTCAATGTCAGAATATAAATGTGGCCCATACATTACGTCACTGGCACTATCATGGGGTCATTATTTTATGATTTATGTATATGTTGTATTATTTCAGCACATGTTGTGTATACAATAGCGGGTACTTGTGTAGAATCACGGCTCCCACGATGGGCATCGTATACGCATGCGATCTGATGCGATGTAATTTTTCACTGAAATTATGGACATGAGTTGAAATCATGTAAAATGCACCCCAAATGTCATTTTTCACACTGTACCACCCCCACTATCAACGCCAACCCGAAGAGGGGTGGCGGTACGCGTCCTCCGACCTTTTCATACCCCCACTATCCACGTCGGCGTGGAGTTGAGAATAGAAAGTGTGGCGAGCGCAGTGAGCCACCGAGCCTGAAGCGTGGCGAGCGGACGCGGATATCTGTGAAGCCTGCGAGGGGACACGGATACCTGTGAAGGTATCCGCGTCCCCTCGCGGGGCTCGCTGCACTCGCCACGCTTCGGGCTCGGTGGCTCGCTGCGCTCGCCACACTTTCTATTCTCAACTCCACGCCGACGTGGATAGTGGGGGTATGAAAAGGTCGTAGGACGCGTACCGCCGCCCCTCTTCGGGTTGGCGTTGATAGTGGGGGTGGTACAGTGTGAAAAATGACATTTGGGGTGCATTTTACATGATTTCAACTCATGTCCATAATTTCAGTGAAAAATTACATCGCATCGCATCAGATCGCATGCGACCTCATGCAATCGCACGCGATGCGATTGCATGTGATTTTTAACAAAAATGCATAAAAATACGGTAAAATCACATGCCATTGCATGCCACTACATATGGCATGCGATGGCATGCGATGGGAGCCGTGATTGTACACAAGTACCCAATAGAGTTTTACTGGTCTGCTCTTTTATCTTCTTGTAGATCAGTGACCTAATAAATAAAGTGCGTGAAGCCTTTATTGAGACCTTGGACGAGTTACAGTGGATGGATGGCACATCGAAGGAAAAAGCACAAGAAAAGGTTAGTACAACCGCCTTGTTGTGCTGCTGTAGAGTGCAGTGTCGGATTACCAAATATGCAGAGTAGGCAATGGCCTATGGGCTCCGCACTTTTCCGGGGCCCGGCGACAAAAGATCAAAATCATATTGTTCTGATCTTGAAAATAAAAATTCCAATCTAGCTTTCTTATGTTGTTTCCAAAAAATGATAAAGAGGAGTCAACTCAGAGAAGTGAAAACCTGACATTAAAGACTCTAAAGAGAAAATACTGTATTAATGTAATGTATCCATTTACAACTTAAACCTTTTGCAGTCCAAAAAAAAATTTGCTTCAATTCAAACCGTTTAACTGTTTGAATTAATTGTAATTTTTTTTTATTCAAAAATGGTTTACATAGAATGTTGAACGATGTTAATGTTCTTATTTGAAAGTGGCTCACCATTGGATCTGCTACTAGCGCTAGGGCTGTTGAGCCTGACCAGACGTTGGACCTGAAAGGGTTAACCCTTTAAGTGTCGAGTGAATTTGTCAAAATAGGTGTGAAAATTGCCAAAGCAAAAATTTTTATTCATCATTATGACCTGTAATGTTTACCTTTTTATAGGAAGTATAATATATTTTGACATAACGGGTGACATTCTATGGGATGCAGTAAAATCCGCATGTTTTTTATCGCACCAAATTGCACTTTTGAAAATCGCAAGATTGGGCCGTTTTTCGCATATTTAATGAGATGCGAAAAAACGGCCCAAATAGTGCGAATAGGTGCGATTTGATGCGATTTCTTTAGTCCTGAAAATGTGCGATTTTCAGGTCTGAAAATTGCACATTTGCAGGAAATCGCAATTTAAAATAAAAAAAACAACTGAGCGGGTTCCCCTGCCAGAGCATAACCAGCCCCGGGCTCATTGAGCCGGTGCTGGTGACATAAAATCACGGTCAACCTAATTACTGACTTTCTCGGCTCCTGATTGGCCGCTAGGCGGGCAATAGAATCAGTCTGAGGAGAGGCGCAGAAGATGAACATCTCTGCGCCTCTCCAGTCCGTGAGCGGGTACCAGCCGGGAACAGCGCGTCTGGAGCTGAAGATGCCAGGGTCGTCGCCGGGGACCAGGTGAGTAGGATTTCCTTCCCCAGGTACCCCTTAGGATTACTACGGATCCAGGACCCCGGAATCTTCAGCCCAGGAGCCCCGGACCAGCCCCGGAACCAGGACCAAGGCCCCGGAACTGGACTCTTCAGCCCTGGAGCCCCGGACCAGTCCCGGAACCAGGACCAAGGCCCCGGAACCGGACTCTTCAGCCCTGGAGCCCCGGACCAGCCCCGAAACCAGGACCAAGGCCCCGGAACCGGACTCTTCAGCCCTGGAGCCCCGGACCCCGGATCCAGGGACCGACCCACGGGCTCAAGGTAGGTAAGTATCAGTATGTGTGGGCTGTGGATGTATTAAACGTTTATTTTTCAGAGTGTCAGTGTGTTTTATTTAACTATTTCTTGTATTGTGGAACTACAAGTGCCAGCGGGCCCTTTAATGCCCCACATGCTGGGACTTGTGGTTCTCCAAGTCCCAGCATGCGGGGTAGGCTTGCTGGGACTCATAGTTCTACAGTATAAGACAATAGTTTTTATTCTTTTTTTACACTTTTCATCAGCCCGATGCCCAGGGGCATCGGGGACAGCCCCGGACTTTCAGCATGGGCTGGTAAGTCCTGGAGGGAGGGGACCCCTTCTTTGGGGGGGTCCCCACTTCCCCAGGACCCCTGCCCATGCTGACCAGCCAGGGGGATAATGCTTTGGCCGCGGGACCTTATATAATAAGTGTATTACCCTGCTGGCTGGTTGGGTCTGGTGCTGGTTCTTGAAATGCGGGGGACCCCTGTCATTTTGTCCCCCGTATTTTGGGAACCAGCGCCGGACCTTGAGCCAGGTGCTGGTTTCATTAAATCAAGGGGACCCCTATTTGTCGGGGACCGTGATTTTATGTCACCAGCACCGGCTCAATGAGCCCAGGGCTGGTTATGCTCTGGCGGGGGAACCCGTGCAGTTTTTTTTTTTTTTTTAACTGTTTAACCCTTTTTTTCCACCTGAGCCCTGCACAGATCGCAATGATCTGTGCAGGGTTCTGGCTAATTCTAGACACATTTATACAAATCGTATACCATTAAATATGCGATTTGTATACTTTTCAATGTGAAAACATCTGGATGCGATGTGCTGCGAAAAACAGCCATCGCATTTCCAGAATGTCAAATTTGTTGGCCAAAATCGCACTTTTTTCACATTTTCACAGCTCATTAAATATACGAAAATGGAAAAACATGCGATTTCGTCCGTTTTTGCTAAAAAAAAATCGCAAAAATAAAAAACGCATCCCATAGAATGTCACCCCTTTATTTTTGGGGGGGAATTTGTATAACAAATGCGAGCGACCCTGGCATTTTTAGCGGATATTTTGCACAGTAAGCTTGCGAGCAGGTTCCTCATACCTTTGACTGTCTGTAAATACCCAGGTTGTTGTATCACTTTCTCCTATTGCAAATTGCAACGGAATATGCTGCGCTATATAAGAAACTGTTAATAAATAAGTAAATCTCTCACAGAGATGTTGGTACTCAAAGGGTTAAAGTCGATTAACCAAAGACATCAGATTCACAGTACAGTTTTTTTGATTGTAGACTGTTGCATGGTAAAATTAAAATAACATTAGAAGATCATTTGCAAGGGGAGCCCCAAGATTTTTTGCAAGGGGAGCCCCAAGATTGCTGCCTAGCGAGCCAACCTGAAACACCTCCTACTAACCATGGCCCTTATTCAGATCTGATCGCAGTACAAATTTGTTCTCAAAAAGGGCAAAACCATGTGCACTGCAGGTGGGGCAGATGTAACATGTGCAGAGAGAGTTAGATTTGTGTGAGCTATTTTGTTTCTGTGCAGGGTAAATACTGCCTGCATTATTTTTACACTGCAATTTAGATTTCAGTTTCAACACACCCCACCCAAATTTAACTCTGTCTGCACATGTTGCATCTGCCCCACCTGCAGTGCACATGGTTTTGGCCATTATGAGAACAAATTTGTACTGCGATCAGATCTGAATAAGAGCCCATATGTTATAGTTGTGGACGAAACTTAGGGGAAAATATACTAAGATGGGAGTTCTGTTTCACACGGGTTGTTGCTATGGGCAACCAATCAGATACTATCTATTATCTTCTAGAAAGTGCTAAATAAATAAGAAGTAGGATCTAATTGGTTGCCCATAGCAACATCCCATGTGAAATAAAACTCCCAACTTAGTAAATTTCCCCCTTATAGTGACACCTTACAAAGTCATTTAGAATGCATGGTTCTGCTTCGAAAGCATTGATAAACGCAGATGTTAAATAAATTAGGATAAACACTTTTAGCTTGTCTTGGTGTGTGGTCTGCAGGCTGACACTGATGTCCAGTCTTCTACAGCCCAATACAAGTCCTGTTTTGGAAATACTAGTAAAACTACAAACAAGAGAAGGAATATTTCCCAATTTGCAGACTGTTTACATTCTTTAACTAATGAAGTATCTTGAAGAATGTTGATGTTTCAACAACTTTAGGGGAGTGTAATGAGCCATCTCCAAATTCTGTATTTTGCATCTTTGCTGTTGCTACAGCGATAGAGCCGCATAGCACGCCCTATTTACTTACAACTCTGTGTCATACCACTAGGATCTACCATAAGGTAACATCAAAGCTGACACATATGTTCTTCTTTTATAGGCTCTATCCATTAAAGAGCAGATTGGATATCCAGACTACATTTTGGAGGATCAGAATGATAAACTGGACCATGAATCCGCACAAGTAAGTTGGGAAATCCCTTTACCTATTGTATCTGTCCCATTGTACGGCACGTGATATTAACATATTTGCTGCCATCATAAGAATGGTTACTATATTGCTTAGAGCCAGCCATAGAGATCAGACATGTCAGAGATTTGGTTGTATATTTTAAATAATATAGAATCCGATGAAATGTATATTATGGTTGGTACTGATCTAAGTTCATAGCATTGCCAAAAAAGTATACCCCCACCTGATCATTGGGAGTGCCCCAGGGTATACCCCCAACTGATCATTGGGAGTGCCCCAGGGTATACCCCCACCTGATCATTGGGAGTGCCCCGGGGTATACCCCCACCTGATCATTATGATTGCCCTGGGGTATACCCCCACCTGACCATTGTGAGTGCCCCATGGTATACCCCCACCTGATCATTGTGAGGGCCCCAGGGTATATCCCCACCTGACCATTGGGAGTGTCCTGGGGTATACCACCACATGACGATTATGAGTGCCCCATGGTATACCTCCACCTGACGATTGTAAGTGCCTCATGATGACTGTGACAATTGCCAAAGGGGTATGGGTCATAGGGTCGACAGTAATTAGGTCGACAGTCAATAAGTAGACCACTATTGGTTGACAGGCAAAGGTTGACACATGAAAAAGGTCAACATGCATTAGGTCAACATGGAAAAGGTCGACATGAGTTTTATGGGTTTTTCTATGTCGACATAAGTTGACATGGACACTGTATAAGTGTATCGCTTCGCTGGCCAAGCTTCAGGTAGAGTGCCTCGCTAAGCTCGACACACTATTATATTCTCCCTCTATGTCCACGTGGATAGTTAAGTATGAAAAAACAAATAAAAAAACATGAAAAACTCATGTCGACCTTTTTCATGGTGAACTTTTCCAAATCGACCCATTGCTTGTGTTGACCTTTTGACCATTTCTCCAATAGGACTCAAGGTGCTTAAAAGACAGAATGGATGTAATACAGTACCGGAACAATGAAGGGCAGAAAAGCTTTTAGTAAACTACAAAGAGCTTAGAGATACTTAAGGGAATTATGGAAGTGCTTGAGTAAACAGGAAAGTCTTGAGTCTGTTTTTGAAGGGTTCTAGAGTAACAACTATATAGTAAATTATGGTAACACCTATCTACCAGTTCCATAAAATTATTTTGGGAATTGTCCCAGCATTGTTGTTCCATTGGGAGTACCAGTCTGGAACTGAAAACAACAGAATGCATTACCTGTGTATGACCAGCGCTCCGTCATGACCCTCTTTCTTAAATATGCTTCCCTTCTTTGTATGTATGCCTCAGAATTGCACACATAAAAAGCAATATTCTCACAACAATCCCATGAGACATTTCTCTTTCGTGTGCTGCCACCCATTAACGCACGTTTCACCCAAAGTGAGATCCGACATAGCTTCATTGGACAATCATCAGGAGAAAAGCAAAAATGTATAGATTTTATTCTACATCTGTGCTAGAACCCGCTTATTGTGTCCGTGATCAAAAAAGATAAGTCCGTCTCAGAATCAGCCTTGTATTTTTTGCAAATATGGATGTTTCACCCACATGCAAAAATTCTATTTAGTTTTGGGGGGACAAGACTATTAGAGGAGAAGGAACAGTTAGGGGGTATGGGTAAAAAATGGACCCGGACAAGACTCCGGAATGCCGGACCGGACATCACACTCTGCATTCTGAAGCTTGTAGTGTCCAGTCTCGGGAGTGTCCTGTCCTGGGGTTTGCTGTCCCAGGGGGGACGGGGGGGGGGGGGGGACAGGGACTGATACCCCCCGGAACACCGAACCGGACATCAAACTCTAGGGTGTTGTCCAGGTCCAGTTTTTACTTAGTCCCCAGTTAGGGTGGTGTGTCATGCTTTCCTGGGAGGTGTGGTCTCGTTGTTTGTATATATACCTATGGGGTTTGCTTTGGGTTCAGAATTGAAGGGATTGGGGAAAATATCACAGAGATACACAGAGGTCCCTCCTTCTTAAATCCTGAGGATCCTTAATATTTGTAGATACCTTGCAAAATAATTTAAAAAATATGCGCCTTAGTATTCAATTCTCTGGCTATGTAACCTCTCTGTCAGTGGTAATACATTTGTACCTTTTGGTGCACATTATATTAGGAAAAAGTTTCTTCAGATAACTTCAATCAATGAAATAAAACATCCAACTCAAAGTGACAGCCCCCGTGTCCCCTCAGTCTCATGTATAATTACAGACATCAATGGGGCTCCAACAAGCAGCATTTTAAAATACAAATGTGCAAGTTCCCAGTTCACAGCTGGTGTGCCAATGTCTTCTCCACATCTTTATTTTCTTTTTAAAGATATCTTGAACCAACGGATGAAATTTGTTTTAATTGTGACATAACAGCGCGAGTAAGAAGGACAGCTCTTCACAGCGCAGTGTTCTAAAATAGCTTTGAGTGTCATTTGTTTTGGCTCCTGTGGTTCAAGTCATCTTGCAGAGGTCACAGACATCTGGCTGAGTTCCTTTGATTTGCGGTAACTTGAACAGCAGTTGTGACAGCTTTGAGTGGTTTCATAAAATGCTTATACAGGAGGGAAGGTCACAGTATAATTGCCAAGCTTTCACAGGCTGAATAGTATTGAGAGTCGTCTTGACAAATATAATGGCCTCCGAAGATAACAACTGCATAAGTCCTAGTGCACAAAACACTGTTCCTTTCCTTCTTTCCCTCTCTCTCTCTCTACAGTTGAACTTTAGTGACCAAAAATACTTTGAAAACATACTGGAAATTTTAAAGGCTGGAGCGCAAAAAAGTCTAAAAAAGCTAAGAGAACCGGTAGATCAAGATGTGTAAGTATCGGCATTGAAATACTGTTAATTTTTTTCTACTCTAATAAAAGGGCTGCCTGGGTAGGCGGAATGGTTGAATGACACCTGGTGTTGGCAGCTTGATGGCTGGTTACCTGTAACATCTACTGATGTCCCTCTAAAGCCATACGTGTCAATGTTGGTTTGTTTTTTTAATAAATCCAAATGAGACATTATGTGGGGCAGATGTAGGAGGAAATGGGGAGTGGTGCATCGTCATTGGGTCCTGCTTAATGTTGGAGGACAGGATCATGATGATGGAATTTATTGGACTTTATTCCATTATGTCCCTGGACTTCCCACTTCCACAGGAAGTGGTTTGATGCAAGAGGAAATTTAATCTTTTGGAAGTCTGAAAAGTCCTCCACAAAATGTGTGAGTCTCCCAGACATTCTTGGAGTGTGATCAATTTCATTCCATATTGAAATCCCCCATCTGCCACATTATAACACCCACTACTGGGGCCTCAAACATTCTGATGGCTTCCTCATGTTTGCTACACCATGACCGTGCTACAACCTTGCTTCAAAAGATTATCAGGAGCCTTAGTAGAAGTTCCCAAGTTTTCCTGTGGGCCAATCTACCACAGCGGTCAGCTTACCTAACAAGATGGTATGAACATGCTCTTTCAGCAGTGCGGTATGTGCAGTGTGCGCCCCAGTATTCTCAAGGCATACAAATGGCATACTTGGAAATGTCTCACCCAAGTACTGGGCAACAAAGGTTCTCCTGGCTGTTCTGAGGATATTCTCTGTTAACATATTTAGGTTTTATGATATACATTTATTGACTCTGTGTACTTCTGTTGCAGCTGGATAATTGGAGCAGCAGTAGCTGATGCTTTCTACTCGCCCAACCGAAATCAGATTGGTAGGTCGTCATGGGGCCAAGAAAGGGGGTTATGGTGCAGTAAAAAGTATGCAGTCAATTTCCCAACAGTCAAAATCCTGATGGTCAAAACCCTTGGCCGATGGTCAAAATACCAAAAAGGTCATAATCCTGACAGGGTTTAAATGACGACTTTGAAAATGCTGACAGTCAAAAAACTGACAATGTCAACAGCTAAAAAAAGTCGACATTAGTTTGTCATGATTTTTGCGCTGAAACCCACTGTTTCAAGTTGGCATATAGTTAATTTATAATAGTGTGCTGAGAGCAGTGAGGCACTATGCATGAAGCATGGCACTTTTACGCTGTCCATGTTGACCTATGTCGACATAGACACCCAAAAAAAGAAAAACAACATGTCTACTTTTTGACCTGTTAACATTTTAAATGATTGCATTTTGAACGTATCAGCATATTAAATGTCAACATTTCATGTTGAAATTTTGCTCTTGTCGGGATTTTGACCATAGGTCAATGGTTGTCGGGATTTTGACAGTGGCGATTTTGACTGTTGGGAAATCGTATTGAACCTGTTAAAAGGTTCGACAGTGTTTAGGTTGACCCCAAATGGTCATCATGGACAAGTTAGACATAGATATAGCTTGTCAAAAGCAAAAAGTCAACATAGAAATGGTATATACACGAAAAGGTTGACATGAGTTTTTTGTGTAAATTTTTAGATTTCATCTATGACCCACAACGACACCAAAATTTTTTTTAGATAAAAAATACTTTTTCATGTGTCAACCATTGCCATGTGACCATTTGAACTTGTCAACCTTTTGCATGTCAACCATATGGTGTTGACTTATTGGGTGTTGACCAAGACACTGTCGATCTATTGACTTGATACCCAATATCTTGTAAGGGAAAAAGGGGGGAATTGGGTAATGAGGGAAAGGTTTTGGAGGGAAAAGAACCGCACTGGTGTATTTGAGGTAATAGATGAAAGTGAAAAGTATGATACCTGTGAGTAACTGACTAAACCGTTTTATGGGGTGTATGGGTCCTAAGCACACTTGACTGGAATGAGTCAACTGGTGCTCTTTTATAGGACAGTCAGTGGTGCACCCCTGAGTTATATAGTAATATTACAGTATGTATATCCAAGAGAGGAGAGAACCGAAAGACAACTCTGGGTGGGGGGAACCCTTATATCACAGGTGTTGTGTTAAATACTAAAATATAGCTTTTATTAGATATATTCTAAAAGATAAGTATATAGGTTTCCTCACTTTGTCATAAATATATAATTCAAGAAACAATAATCAAAATCGCTGCAGAAATATATTAGGTAGAGTATTAGGCTAAATTGCCTAACAGGCTCTTCCGGGACACTTAGTCGTATGGTATAGTGTGATCCTCATATCTCCTCTATTACCAACCAATAATGGGTGTTTTTAGTGAGGAGGATTTGAATCATGGGATCTTTTTCCATAAAATACCATGTGTTCCCAGGAGGTAGGAAACAGCAACAGGTTAATCATGCAACCATACCATGTATACATATAAGTATATTGTAACAGGTGACCAGAGCAGAACCAGGTAGGTTGTCCCCTATTGGGGAGAGTGTGCGGCTGTGCGGAAAATAGTGTTGGTCAAAAGAAAATGACATCCACTGGAAACATCCAGTGGTTACCTTGGACCTGCGCCGGCTTGTGTGAGACAAGCCGCATTGGACTGTACTGCCGGCCTTGCATTCTAGAGCTGTGCTGTCTCCTGCGTCTGTCCCTGCCTGAGAAGTGCCGGACACCCGTGTGTACCAGGTGTCTCGGCTCCATGACGTACGTTTCGCAGTGCTTGTTCACAGTATACCATATGACTAAGTGTCCCGGTAGAGCCTGTTAGGCAATTTAGCCTTATACTCTACCTACTATATTTCTGCAGCGACTTGATACCCAAGGTAATGAATACAATCATTTGTTTTGTCATCATCACGTTTTGGCTGATGGCACTCAAATGGGCTGCACATGCATAGGGAATACACAATGACAAAGATATGAGAATATATAAATTAATGTAGATATTGCCTATTGTGTGACTTGTTATTTATGCCATCGAGGTTTCCTGTTATTGGATCCATTCTTCTTGAACACTGAACCTACCAACAGTTCATGTTTTTCAGGCAACCTGTGGATCTATAGTAGGAATGACTGCAGCTCATGTGACAGTTAGTAATGACTACAGCTGTTATCCAGCTAAGTGATTTAGAAAACCTTTACCGTTGGTAGATCTCGAGGAACCACTAATCTAAGACTACAATAATTTAGCAGAATAGTTGTTTCTAGATAGCCACTAGCTGGTTGTAATGTAAACATGTAACTCTTACTCCCTACATTTACCACTTGGGGAGAAAAAGTGAAAGGCAGTAATCAAATCCATGGACAATCCATGCGGTCAATAATGAGTATAATCGTGTGGTGTTTTTTTTTTTTTGCAGTATTTCCTGCTGGGATTCTTCAACCTCCATTCTTCAGTAAACACCAGCCACAGGCACTAAACTTTGGTGGAATTGGCATGGTCATCGGTCATGAAATCACTCATGGTTTTGATGATAATGGTAATAGAAATACTATTAGAAATTATTTTACCTATGTCCTAATAGCAAGTTGTTGAGCTGTTTTACAGATGACTGGAGAAGTGGTGGCATTTCCCATCGTAGCCCAATGAGATGTTTGTTTTAATTTTGTAAAATGCAGAAACATAGCATGTACAATCTGATTGGTTGATCTGGACACCTTATATGCAGACCATGACTTACTTGTCTGATGACTGGAGTAACTTGTCCAGGTCTGAATGGAGTGATCGATTTTAGGTAGCTGTCCTGGACCCTGCCCTTTTCCCCAGTTAAGTGAATTTGATGTGGACATGATTATGCATATGTACTAAATGTACAGTGAAATGTATGTATACAGTGAAGCCAATTCACTGCTGTGTGCAGACAAGAATCTCATTTCAGGAATAGCAAATACTAGATCCAACTAAGAGACATAAGGTTTGGTATAATCCCACATAGTCTCACAGTGACCAGAGTTCCCACCATACAGTGAGCACCTCACATATCGTGTAATTTTCTTAAATAAGGAAAACAAATTCTATTTCTGAGAGCACAATAACAAAATAAAAACACAGGCACAGATCTTGGATGGTTACTGCCTTTATCTATTTATATAGAAGGTAAACTAATGAACGCTGAGTCTGAGATGAAGTACCGCCAGTGACCACTAGAGGCCACTCGATGGACCAAATTACTTCTTTGTATGCTAAAAGCTGTCATAACAGAAATTGAAAGCAATTTTTGCAGGGACACTGATCTGTTTCAACATTGCTGGATATGGAGAGAGGGAACTGTGAAGACAGAGATTGGAGGTAGGAGCAGGTAGGGACTGGGGGTGGGTGGAGAGTTTGTGGGCTAAAAACTGTCACAGCTCAAAGTGAAAGTTTCTAATAATATTTAAGGTAGGAAATATCCTTTAAATGTTTCTTTGACCCACAACATTTTCTTTTAGTCCTTGCAGTGGCTGAAGGAGTATTTTATTTTTTATATATTGGTCTTGATGTCATTGCCCTTGACATTACCATGCCTAGCAAAGCTCCTCACATTGATTACAATATGGGTTGCTCTGTGGTCGAGTCTGTGTGATCATTGCTATGTTATATTGCAGATATTTTATTCAGCTATGACATTTCATTATTTCATTCATTATGAAACAGGAAGGAATTTTGACAAGGATGGAAATATGTTTGACTGGTGGAGTAACTACTCAGCAATGCATTTTAAGGAACAGTCTCGGTGCATGGTCTACCAATATGGAAACTACACCTGGGAATTGGCTGGTGGGCAGAATGTAAGTATATATTGATTTTTTGTATTTGAACCTACACTGTTACCCTTAGACCATCTTCAGCTGTTCAGGGGGTTATTCTGTTTAGTACGGTGGGACCATATACGGGCGGATCGTTTTTTTTTCCATCTGCGCATGCATATCTTTCGCAATGCGCATGTGCGGCGACCTCACACCGCTTACGGACGGGTCTCTCCTTGCGAAAAAACCTGTCCACAAGAACACGGTCATTGTGGGCGTTTTTATGGGAGTGGCCGGAATAATGAGGAAAACTGGGCGTAAACATGGGCGTACACGGGGGTGTGCACACAAAATGCATGGTGCCACAACCGCCTCGATCGGCGAACGCACCGTGCATTTTGGCCCAAAAACAGGCGGATGCCAAAGATAGCTCCAGACCACCCCTAGAGATACCGTATGAGAGCGGACGCCTGGGTCTGCTAATTAATGCTAATTACTAGTCACACACATACACCTGAATGTAATAAGCAATGCTGCAGGCTATTAAGTGAAAACCATTATTTCACTACCTGCAAGCCACACACAGCCCTCAAACACATTGGAAGCTTATCTTTCTACACTTCTCTACATGTAAAGGTTGGTTTAATTTTAGGTAGTAATCATTCTATGACCTGGTTATATATGTCAAGGTACTTATTTTATAACCATCTACACCCATTCAGAAAGTGTTTTTGTATACTTTAAAAAGCAGGACACTCAATTCACAGGAGTCGACATGTGTCAACTTTTTCACTATAACACAAACATACCCTATAGATTGTAAGCTTGCGAGCAGGGCCCTCCTACATTTTGACTGTCTGTAAATACCCTGTTTTGTTGAGTCACTGTCCCATTTGTAAAGCGCAATGGAATATGCTGCGCTATATAAGAAACTGTTAATAATAATAATACCAGTTTTTTATTATGAAAAAGACACATAAACCACGTCTAAGAGCAACAAGGATGTTTTTGGACTCAATTTCTACTTGCAATGGTGGAGCAATGTCCTAAGGCCATGGCCACTATTTTGCACACAATCTGTATATTTTTGCCAAACAACATACATTATGCACTTTCATATCTGCTATGAATTTTATGTAGCACGCTCTGTATGTAAGATGCCACCAAGCACATTATTGCAATCACATATCTCTAACAAAGGATCCCAACATCTGCCTATCACACTCTAAAGTCTTATTTTGAACAATATTAGAACATGTTTGCATGTGGCGTACGCTCAGATATACGGAAGGTGTCGGTGGGAAAACGGACAAGATCCGTCCGTGCACTGTGGCATACGCTCTGATGTACGCCAGGTATCGGTGGCTAAGAGGGAGATCCGTCCATACACTGTGGCGTACGCTCAAGTGTACACCACTCCCCATTGTCGGTGTCTGTGACCGTCCGTGTGCGGCTGTTCTGTGGGCAGACTTACTCTCACCGTGAGCGTACGGGAAACGTACAGTGTGACGGACCATACGTACGTTTCACCGTACCAACCAGAATCACCCCCTCAGCCTCATGCAAGACAGACAGACCACCACTTCTTGCGTAAAGCCTAGAAAAGGAGCAAGGATCTCCCCTTACTTGGTTGAGTATTTGTGTGAGCAAAAAATGTAGATGCTATGCAGGAGCAATTAAAGATAGAAGAGGGCCCATGTGCCAGAGTTTACTGCACATGTGCAGATCTCCAAGAATAAGGCATCTACGCTATGTTTCCAGAGACTTCTACATGTGTAGATCTCCAAGAACATAGCTTCCACGCTATGGTTGCAGAGATTGCTCTACTGCACATGTGCAGATCTCCAGAAACGTGGCATCCACACTATGTTTAAAGAGACTTCTGTACTGCACATGTGCAGATCTCCAGGAACATGGTGCCCATGGTATGTTCCCAGAGACTTCTCTACTGCACATATACAGATTTCCAGGGACATGGCACACACGTGATGTTCCCTGAGACTTCTGTACTGTGCGTGCACAAATTCCTAGGAAAATAACTGTTGAACCATTTTCCTGGTGATTTCTGTCTGCAGAGCTAGCCGACTCGATACTCCAGAGAGTTAAATGTAATTATTTGAGTGCAGGGTGTGTGAGGTGTGGACCCTGGGGCTGGCTGAAAATGTAAGCAGGTACAAAAAGTGCCCTCAGTATGCCAGATATCCTTAAAATAATATTTGTGGGGTGTGGCTTCATGGCACGTCCCTGTTTTCAAAACTTTTGGAGGCAGGACCGGCATTCCTGGAAACTGCACTACCCCAGGGACTCTTCTTGCACTGCTGGTTCCTCCTCAGTGACAAGAGCCCGGAGCTGCATGATAATATCACAGTGCAGCATTGGGCTCCTGGTCAATGAGGAGGAGCTGGAATTTTGTGCCTAAAAGAAATTGTTCATATATTTAATGTGGGAAAAAATTTAATTGACTCACATCCTAAGTTGAGATATTGCCTCACATACAGGGGTGGATTGCCAATAGAAACCACAGGGATGATTCCAACATGCCTGTGAGGCTGCCTGTGGGTGGGAGAGGGTGACAGACTGGTGGTTTGAGTATATTAAGGGTAGAGGGTGGCAGGATGGTGATGTGGGTGTGTAAAGGGACAACTTTATGGAAATCTGTCCAGGGCCCATGACACAATTTAAGAGCATTGTAGTGTAATTAGCATAAAGACACAGACACAACTTCAGGAAAAGACACAAGGACGGCTGCAACTGTGTCCAACTTAGAACCAAGCCCTATGCGGAAGGAGTTCACCCCTGCAACAGAACCCGCCTCCAGAGAGGGCTGCTTCCAGAAATTTCCCAGGCTGGTTTTCCATCCTAATCCGGTCCTGCTCAGATATAACCTAGCGATGTTGAGCCTTCAGCAAGTAATGATAAATAGTGTTGCTAGGGAATTTTCAGCACCTTTTAAATGTATCACATCTAGGTGCTTAACGTTAGTCTTAAGGGGTGTACACACGGTGCAATGTACTTTATAATCAATCCTGATTCGATCCCAATCGAACCAGGATCGAATAGTATATTGCTGTGTACACGATAGATTTAGACTATATAGTACATCTGTACTATGGTTATGGTATTTCAGATCTACAATATCTAGGTCTACAGTCATATGGTGGACCACTAATGGTCAACAGGGTCAAAAGGTCGACAGGGTCAAAAGGTTGACAGTGAAATGGTCGACATGGTCCAAAGGTGGACAGTCAAAAGGTTAATAGAGTCAAAAGGTGGACAGTGAAAAGGTCGACAGTGAAAAGGTCGACTTTCAAAAGGTCAATAGGGTCAAAAAGTCAACAGTGAAAAAGTCATCGGGGTCAAAAAGTCCACAGTTATAAGGGCGACATGGTCAAAGGGTCGACATGGAAAAAAAATTTTGTGTCTATGTTGACATAGATTGACATGGACACCATCTAAGTGTACTACATCCCCTCGCTGCGCTCCCTACAATCGCTACGCTCACCATGCTTCGGGCTCGGCACACTATGATATTCTCCCTGCACTCTGTAGTGGATGGTAGGGTGTGACATACCGCCTGTCTGCAAATGTCGGCTCAAAATTTAGCAAAAAAAGCGTCAACTTTTTCATGTTGACCTTTGGACCCTGTCGACCTTTTGACTATTGACCTTTTGACCCAGTCAACCCTTTCACTGTTGACCTTTGGACCCTGTTGTGCTTTTGACTGTGGACCTTTTGAATGTCGACCAATAGGGGTCAACCTTATGACTGTTGACCTAGAGTCAATCTATCATGAGACACAAACGCAGGAGAAGTGTTCAGTGCGCACTGGCTCCTAGGAAAGAAAATTCTAAAGGAGTTTCTTCAGCACCCTGGAATAATGGAATGTTGTGGAATACCTAAGGAGTGGAACACACGGGTAATTATAAAGTATTCTGGTGCTGGTGAAGGTTCATTCCACCTTTTTTGACAATATTCAACCTATCATGAGTCCGGTACCCTGTACTATATAGTCTTGCATATTTTTCTATTCGACTTCGAAGCCACGAGGCCACGCATCGGGATCGAATTGAAACCGAACATGTTTGATTTCTATTAAATTTTGGTTATATAAGCAAAATCAAACATAAAAATAGATGAAACGGAACCTTGTGTGTACACCACATTATTGTATGTTTCATAATAATGATATGTAAATAAATAATAAAAGATAACCACAGTAGACATGGTCTCTTTTTACATTGCGTTCATGCTTTGAGTGGCAACGTTGGTACTCAAAGGGTGGACCAGGTCAACATGTGATTACTGACTGTCTACCTAGAAATCTGCTGACTATCAAACTATTATTACAGCCTCTGCAAACCATGAAATTAAACTGAGGCCGTGTTTTATAAAGACAGGATAAATTATAATAAGCTGTAACCTGTGATTTTTAGGTAAGCGGCATCATCACACTAGGAGAGAATATTGCAGATAATGGTGGCGTTCGTCAGGCATACCAGGTAGGGTCATTCTGTTTTCTGTTCCCGCTATGAGTAGATGGCAGAGAATTATAGGGCTCTGACATTGAAATGTCACAATAATTAATGTTCTTCATGGTGTTTAAGGAAGGACACACTCTTCAATGTGGTGAAAGCGGCAATCTTTCATTGCAAATTTGTTACAGTGTCAGATTAATGCAGTCCCGGTACTTAGTATGCCTCCAACTTCAGCTTTTCAAATGGTTTTAATTCAATATTGACAACAGATGGGTCTTGTGGAAATGGCTCCTGTTTCCTGTATTAATGTAAATATAAAGCATAGGTACTTGTTTCCTAGCACGGCGCCCAGATTTGCTACGTACGGCACCGTAGGGAAATCTCATCGATGCACGGGCCATTATAACGGCATGCGATGTGATGCGATTTTTTCATGTCATTTTTTTTAACACCACAGTATCGCATGTCCCGCAAAATCGCATGTGATCGCATGCGATTTTATAGGGTGTGTGATGCCATGACATTAGGTATACAATAATATGAATGTATGTCCCAAAAATAGATGTAACGCACCCCCCCCCCCACACACACACACACTATCCACGCCACCCCGAAGCGTGGAGAGTGGCGGTGGAACGCGTCCTCCGACTTTTTCATTAGCCCACTATCCACGTTGGCGTGGAGTTGATTTTATATAGTGTGGCGAGCGCAGCGAGCCACCGAGCCCGAAGTGTGGCGAGCACAGCAAGGGGATACGGATTACAATACATGTATTCCGCGTCCCCTCGCGGGGCTCGCTGCGCTTACCACGCTTTGGGCTCAGTGGCTCGCTGCGCTCGCCACACTATATAGAGTCAACTCCACGCCAGCATGGATAGTGGGGTAATGAAAAAGTCGAAGGACTCGCCGCACTTCGGGTTGGCGTATATAGTGGGGGGTGGGGGGTGCGTTAAACCTATTTTTGGGGACATACAATCATATGATTGCATACCTAATGTCATGGCATCAAACACCCTATAAAATGACATTCTATCGCATTCGATTTAAAATCGCAATGCAATGCGATGGCCGGGGCTGAGAGAGCAGTGAATAAATTACATATGAAAATCGCATCGCATCGCACATCGCATGGCCCTAAAATGCGATGTGATTTCACTACGCAGAATAGCCCACTAAGCAAATTGCTTAGTGGGCGCCGTTCTAGGAAACAAGTACCTTGACAACAGATGGGTCTTGTGGAAATGGTTCCTGTTTCCTGTATTGTATAGGGCACTTATAATGAGTTGTATAGAAATATTGCACACTGCATTCCATCCAGTAAATAAAAAAGTCCCTAATGAGTTAACTAGAATCTATCTTCCGTAATTCATCTGGGGTCGAGCTTTTAGCCATGCGGCTCCCACTCTATGGAGCTCACTGGTACTTGTGTATTTTCACGGCAGCAGTTACGCTGTCAGCTTAGCATCCCTGTCAGAATCAGCGTAGTGTTCCCGCGGCCAGCGTAGTTAGCGTTGTCAGTCAGAAGTAGCGTAGTGTTCCCGCGGCCGCTTAAGCGTCCCTGTCAGATCCAGCGTAGTCAGTCAGTGGTATTGTAGTCAGTCAGCAGTACATTATATGACACATGTCGTCATTACTGTCTCAGATATATGATACAACAGTTATGAATGTGTTCCTGAAACACCCCCACTATCCACAGCAGCCTGAAGCGTGGCGAGCGGACGCGTTACGCGTCCTCCCGACCTTTTCATACCCCCACTATCCACGTTGACATGGAGCTGATGTTATATAGTGTGGCGAGCGCAGCGAACCACCGAGCCCAAAGCGTGGCGAGCGTAGAGAGCCCTGCGAGGGGATGCGGATGACCTTACATGTAATCCGCGTCCCCTCCCAAGGCTCGCTGCGCTCGCCATGCTTCAGGCTCAGTGGCTCACTATGCTCGCAACACTATATAACATTAACTCCATGCCAACGTGGATAGTGGGGGTATGAAAAGGTCGGGAGGTCGCGTAATGCGTCCCCTCACGGGGCTCGCTGCACTCGCCATGCTTCAGGCTCAGTGGCTCACTATGCTCGCCACACTATATAACATTAACTCCATGCCAACGTGTGGATAGTGGAGGTATGAAAAGGTCGGGAGGTCGCGTAATGCGTCCCCTCACGGGGCTCGCTGCACTCGCCACGCTTTGGGCTGCCGTGGATAGTGGGGATTTGTCCTCTTTGGACAGGAGACGCATGCGCTACAGAACCCCTAACCCTGTCGGCAGGGTTGCTGTACCCTGCCGCAATAGCTACTCAGACGCAGGAGCGTCTCATTGCATCTCAAACAGATGGAGCGCCTCTCCGCAGGTGCCAGCATGATCCCCTCTCTGCCAAAGAGAGGGGGTCATGCTGGCACCGGCGGTGTCAGAGAGGCGCTGACTAGGCTTGCCGGGGACAGGGACGGCAACAGTACGGTAGTTACTTGTGTAGTTTCACGGCGGCAGCCTACGCTGATAACGTAGCTTAGGCTGCCGCCGTGAAACTACACAAGTAAGACAGCAGTTGGGCTACGCTATTAGCGTAGCTTCAAACGTAGCGTAAGCTGCCGCCGTGAAACTAAACAAGTACCAGCTCACTTCCCCGCACACTTCGAGAGGCCCCCACTCTAGAATCCTTTAAAAACAGACTCAAGACTTTCCTGTTTACTCAAGCATTCCCTTAATTCCCCTAAGTATTGTTTATGAAAAGCTTTTCTGTACTTCATTGTTCCTGTGCTGTATTACATTCATTCTGTTGAGCGCCTTGTGTCTTACAGGGGAAAGAGCGCTATATAAAAAAAATATTATTATTATTATTATTATTACATGACTATATAAAGGCAGAATGCCTCAAGATACGGCTTTTATGTATGGCAAAGAGTTATGAGTTATTTTGATGAAATATACTTAGTGCCCCATGAACTGCGTTGACCAGTGCATGTGCTAACTGCAGCAAATCGCAGATACTTTGTTTTATGTTGTGTCACTGTGTGTCTGTGTTGGCATTTTGTTACAGGCATACCTGAAATGGGTAGAAAGACACGGCAAGGAGCCGAAGCTGCCCGGGCTGGATTTGACTCACAAACAACTATTTTTCCTGAATTTTGCTCAGGTAACCCCAAACAATGGGCATATCTTTCTCCAGGCTAATACCACCTGGCAGTTATTTATACTTTGGGCTGAACCTATATAAATGTAGGAAATTCCTAATAAAACAAAACAAATTCAGTGGTTCAGAATATTGATAAAGTATTGGACATAACTACTGGCGTTCATATCACAAAGCATTTTACTGGGTATTACTGCTGTTGTCACAATTGATGGTAGGGTATGAAAAAATTACTTTTTGGGTAAAAAATCCTTTTAAAAACCATGTCAACCTTTTTTCATGTCGACCTTTGGCATGTCGATCTATAGTCCTTGTCGGCCTAAGCTATGTTGACTTTTTATAAGTGTCGACATATGTCATGTCGACCTAAGGGTGTTGACCCAATGTATGGGTCGACACTTAGGCCATAGGTTGACCTATGGCCTACCAAAATATATCCAGGGCAGTAGAGCACCTGTCTGGGCCCTGGTATATATCAGGGGGTGTGGCCTAATCACCGTAGGTGTGGCCACTCACTCTTAGCATAAAATACACACAAAAAAAATAGAACTTTAAGCCCCCCGATGGATTTCTAATACTTTTCTAGGACTTAGGAGAAGTTCTGAATCATAAATATCATTATATTCCTCGCATGGATATAGAGCAACAGTATTTTTTTTAAATAAAGTTAGTGGGTAACCAGCGGGAACACACGATGGAGAGGTAATACTATTTTACAGTAGGATTTGGAAGTATCTCAGAGTAACCGATATCAGACATGATTGTAATAGAGCTGTGCGTTTATACACCATGAAATAATGGATGTTGTACACAGGTGTGGTGTGGATCTTATCGGCCAGAGTACGCCAGACACTCTATAAAGACGGATGTACACAGTCCATTTAAATACAGGTGAGAACAACATCTTTCTAGGATCTCCTTCTTACTGAATACTGCAGATGGGCTTTTTTTTCCTTTCTTCTATTGAATACTGTTTGGTTTCAATAAGCATGATATAATCCAATAGGACCATGCAATGTTGGGTGTCTAAAGGGTATTGTTATTGGAGCTTACAGGGCCTCATTTGTCTCCCACCTTGAAGTGCAAAGTTCTGTGCAGTAAATATGGAATCTTGAGCAACATTTCATTTACACTTGTGGCGCCCTCTTCATGGGGAAGCTTATGAGGAACGTGCATGTGTGCCAAGTGCAGAAAGGAAGAGCACGGATGGTTGTGGTATTCCCAGGAGTGCTGACAGCTCTGCCAGGCCCCGGTAAAATGAGGGGGCATGGCCAATGAGTTTGGGCGTGGTCAGTCACCTGTGGAAAAACACTTAGCAAGTACGGCAGTGGGAGACAGGGTGCGGGTGGGATCGTACACTGAGCAGTGTGTGCTGGGCTGGGGAGAGAGGTTGTGCTGCAGCCATAGCCTGCCCTCTCTCTCCCACTGACCCCAGCGCAGTTCAAAATTTAAATAGAGGACTCCCACTAACTGCCAGTGAGTCAGTTTGGAATAGCAATTGGTGGCAGTTGCTGTGCATCCCCTCTTTAAATTTTAAACTGTGCAGCAGCCCCTCCTCTGGAAACCGCCTCTGCTCCCATATGATAAATAGCGTTCTGCATTCTAATTGGTGGATAGCTTCAACCATCCACCAATCAGCATACTATACTTACCCACTTTACTGTCAGCAACACTTCGCAGTCAGGGATTTATCTCCACATCATCAAGTCCCGCCCCCAGTACAGCAAATACCGTGATTTGTGGGTCTACCAGGCAGGGGACAGGGCTTAAATGACACCACGTGTAATTTTAGACACATTCCCTCCAGAATAACCACAAATTGTGGAATATTTGAACCGCAGAGCTAGGGAGTTGGGGGGGGGGGGGGGTCCAGGGCATGTGAAAGGGCTTAAGGGCTTGTGCTCCTTTCGGATTTCCTGGAACCCACCGGCCAATCCTGGAGGGTAGGCAATTATGCAGCACACTGTCTGGTAGCAAGTTGGGAGGCAGGTAGAGAATGCTGTCTGGTTATTCTCATTGGATGACCATCACCCTGCTCAAAAGCTGCCCAGTGCGCCTATACATTAATGATGTCCTGACAATAATTGGAAAACCAGCAATGGCTGGTTCAGACCGACATCCTTCTAAATGAATGACAAGGATATCAATGATGAAGAAATAGAGTAGGGGGGACTAGGCAGGGCCGGATTAACAAAGGAAGGAGCTACAGCTCCAGGCCCACTCTCCAAATAGGCCCATTTTCTAGCTGAGGGCCAGGGCTTTCCAACGTGCCGAGCCATGCGTCGCTAGCCCCCCGGGAACTGGAGATATCGCCAGGCAAAGCTGGAACGTTTTCCCCATAGGATAACATGGAACCCGCTAATTCCGACCCCCACCCGGTTCCAACGGCTGTCAGTTCCCCCTCCGGCATCACAGAAGCTAGAGGTTGATCGCAGTCGAACCCAAATCACTGGGCCTTCAATCTGATACCAGGCTGGTCCATATGGGTTAATTCAGGGCTGGGCAACACCGGCCCCCCAGATGTTAATGAACTACACATCCCAGGATGCTTTGCATTCGTTTTTCTATGTGGCCATGCTGAAATTGATGCAAGGCATGCTGGGATGTTTGGTTCATCAACATCTGGAGGGCCGGTGTTGCCCAGCCCTGGGTTAATTGGTTCTAGAGATATTGCAGGTAAACCAATTTTTTTCATTTCTGAAATGTAATTTTATGGCTGTTCATGTTATTTGAGGGCAGATTTCTCTGGAACCAAATGGCCCAAAATCATTTGAAGCCCACACTTAAATGGGTCAGTTGGTTCCAAAGATATAGCTGGTTGTTTAAACGAGTGAAAATGCAGGGACTAGGCTGGTGTAAAAGGGGCTAGCCCGGGAATGTCCTTGTATGATCCTGGGTCCATATTCCCGGGTAATACCCTGCATTTTCTAGTGTGAAAGAGGTATTATTTCAAATACCCGGGACCTGCAGTGCTCTGAATACAGCGGGGCAGCCCCCTGCTCTCTGGCTCAGCTTTCAATGTCATTTTTGCTCGGCGGCGGCGGCTGTCCCCCAGTTACTACGAGAATATATTCCCCCTTTGCAATGAGCATGTAATCCCACATGGCAACGAGCATAGAACACCTGGCAATGAGCATGTAACCCCTGCCAATGAGCATGTAGGTAAATCGCACTTATGTAGCATAATTTTTAATAGGCATTACGGTGTTTGGCATAATACGTAATGGACATTATGGTGTGTGGCTTAACATGTAATGGGCATTAAGGTGTTTTTAATGTGCGCCTCTGGCGCGCAATGCCCCTGTTTGTGAAGCATATTGTGCATTATTGCTCAATCTGTTTGGTATAGTGTGTATTTTGGGTCAATCCATGTGACAAAATGTGAATTTTGCCGTAATCTGTGTGGCATAACGTGAATTTTTACTCAATCCGTGTGCCATAGTGTGAATTTTGGCTCAGTCGGTCAGAATTTTGGCTCATTCCATGTGGCATAATGTGTAAGAGGCAAGTACAGTATAAAGTGGTTACTATTGTGTTGCATGATTTGTATAAGGGGTATTTGGAGTGGTAAATTTAGGTGACCACATAAAAGGTGCTGAAATGTTGTCTACCAAGTTTTGGCTTTCAGTATTTTTTTTATGACTGAATTGCCGCCTCAGCCCGCAAGTATCTTAGGACATTGGCATCCTGCGGGTGTACCGTTGGAGGGCACCCGCCAATATATCTCCCTGCATTTTTCCTATGCCATCCCACTGCCTTTTCCAGTCATATATAATTAGTTGAAAGTATTTACACAAATAGAGACACACCCATGAGCAGACCAACCAAACAGAACACTGGTCACGCCTTCCACATTATTAGGTGCTGGCCACAACCCCTATTATTGCGCATAATAGGCCTTTGATAATTTTCAGCTCCAGGCCCATTTAGACCTTAATCTGGCACTGGGACTAGGTGCCGCCTCTTTCTGGGCCCCCTGCTCTCTAGCCAGCAGTGCAAGTGAGCAGACTCTGGGCTCTGTAGCAATGCTCCATAGCTGAGTGCAAACATCAAGTCAAGCCCATCTAATTGGGAAGTTTCCAAGCAGGCTAAGTTGGATGAAAGAATGTAAAGACGGAAGCTTTGCGTGTGGATCTCTGGTCAAGTGCATTGTGATAATGATGATGACCATTTGACCAGGTGGTTTGCGTGCAGGGTGAGCACATCTGTGGACGATTTGCACGCAACTATAATCTCACATGGCGTCATCCTGTAAGATCAATTGCCAAATTGTGTATGATTGAAATGTGTGTCATATGAAAACCTTTATAACGCCACTAATACGCTCTCATTTTAGAGTGATGGGATCACTGCAAAACTTTGAAGCCTTCTCTGAAGAATTTAACTGCAAGAAGGGTACCACAATGCACCCAGTAGAGAAATGCCGAGTCTGGTAGATGAAGTCTAATGAAACGATCTTCAGAATTCCGTCTGAGAATATCTTCTGGGCTGGTTATACATATTGAACAGTTATAGCCGATAATGTGCCTGGTGTTTTCCTTCTGTTCAGGTCAGAGCCATGGTGTATGGTAGCAAGGCAGAGAAAAGGGAGATGACAGTCTTACTGTTTTAGGGTTCCGCTGACACCACTGCAAGTGTTACAATTACAAGACGAAAAGATGTATTGAAAAATGACTGTTTTAAAGGCTTGACTGTTATTATAGACTATAAAATACTGCTGTCAGGTTTTCAAAGACTAGTTTTAAAAAGATGTATTTTTTTTTCTCAAGCTGACTTGGCTTTTGATATCATGTTGTTTGTCTGTGTTGGTTTCACCTCGTGTCTTGTGGAACTCTCATTGTCCGTAGAAATCAGTATGGTTTAAAAATGTCGCTGTAAAAGTGGGGGGAAAAAAGGTTCACTTTGGGGCAACTACTAAAAGGTTACAGTCATTTCATTTTCAAAATAAATGATTAGATTATTAGAACCACCCTGGACTAGGTATTGTTTCAATTTTATTGAGGCAACAATTACTATCTTTGTTTGCCATACCTTCTGTTAGCCTGTAGGGGGTGCTTCATTTTCTTCAACTAGAGATATTCTAGCAGCTGGTTCGGAAAAACCTCGGACCTATCATTTTAATTGGAAAGAAATGTTATAAAAATACCTCTTTTAATAACGTAAATAAATTAAACATTTGAATTAGATTTCATTTCCATAAATTACTTTTCTTTATAACCATAATCCAAACCCAATTTTAAAGTTTTGCCATATAAATTGGCCCGATGGGCGGTAATGAGATAAAAATGCATTCAAATTCAACTGCAGACACAAACAACAACTAAGCAGCCTATGAGAAGCAATTGTTCCTGATGTGCTTTTCTATTGGTCCGTCCTCCAAAAGGCCCACCTCCACAGTCCCATCTGCACCACACTTTCCATACGGTAGAATCAAATACTGATATTTTCTGACAGGTGTTTGTTTAGAGAATAGGATGGAGAGAAAATGGGGAGACACAAATTTGACTTGGATCAAGGTCCTCCTGTAGAACTGTATATAACAACAAAGCAGTATATACTATACTCACGTTTTTCTATTAGTGTAACATTAATTTTCAAGAACTATTTAACATCAGAATATATAATGTACACTGAATAGTTACAATGTATAGGTCAACAGGGCCTAGGTCGACGGACAGTAGGTCAACCCAATATGAATGAAGTCTCAAAATGTGGTTAAGTATTCCTTTATACAATTGACTCACAACATTGGGCACCTACATGCAACAAAATCTTTTGCCTTTTTCTATTAGACATAGGGGTAAATTTACTAACATAGGAGTTCTAGTGAAGATGGGATATTGCCCATAGCAACCAACTAGATTCTATCTATTATCTTCTAGAAGGTGCTAAATAAATAAGAAGTAGAATCTGATTGGTTGTCATTGGTAGCATCCCATCTTCATTAGAACTCCTATCTTAGTAAATTGACTCAGGAGAAGAAGCAAGCTTTTGGTGAGATGAAGTGAAGAAGGTGCCCAAAGCAACCAATCAGCTTCAACTGTAACTGTTACTTACAGTACAGTATATTACATGACAGAAGCTGCTTTGGATAACCCCTGCACGTTATCTCCACCACAGTTACCTTGGCGTTCAACTCTTTAAATTGTTTAGCATTGCTCCTGGTAACAATAACCGGGGGGAGCTACCCAGCCAGTTTCTTACCTCTGTGTCTGTTCTCGAACATTCAGTCTTGTTTTATTGCAATGTGGAGCATACAGTAACTCCATGAATTAAGGTTACCAATAAGTACAATCAGTTATCACATAAATTCCAGTTCTAGAGTAATAATCTTTCCAGAGCAGTTTCGATTTAGTTCGGAAGTCAACCGGCAGTCGGCTTTTTTTCATACTACCAAAAAAAGGAGCTTTTGAGATTTTTTGTTATAATGTTAGTTTTGCTTGCTTTTAGGGTTATTGAGTGCTCAACATAGCATCACATTTATATACTTTTGTTTATCATGTATGTAATTGGTCTTAAAAGCTATATTAATTTTATAGAAAGCATCATTTATATACTGTACAATGCGGATGGTATTATTCGTGTCTAAATTTTGATAAATTTTAGTAGCCCAATAACACGGAACCTGTCTGATCAGCTTCTGACCATGGTTAGGCACAGGGCAACGTTGAGTCTTTTTGATCAACCGCTTTGCATTTTGTGCTGCCAACTTGACTGCTCCACCATGACCTAAGACGTACAGTGCATTTAAATATCGTAATGCAAGTCGCATATATTTTTAAGTTAACTACCTATATTTTTTTTCAAGAATTATGCGCTTCTAAATCTGACCTGACATGTAAATCAAAAGGTTATACGGTTGACCCTTAGTCAACCAAATGCTGCTTTACAAGATTGGTTCTCACAGTTATATTTTGAGTTGAATTTATTTAGTTATTACCCCTTGCCCCAGCTAAGAAATCCTGGGACCCATGCACAGGACCAACAACTGTTCGGGGGATTGTTATCTACATTATATAAGTGAGAGCTTTATCTCCTGGCTGGGAAAGGAAATGCCACTCAGGAGAAGCTTGATTTATTGGCTCGTATCTTGTCCAATAAGCTGAATCATGGACAACCTTCTAAGTGGCGCTGTGTTATGTCACACACTTAAAATAGTCCAAAATATAATATATCGGTAGGCTCGATTGTAGAGGTCATCTAATAACAGAGAACGTTTAAAAATCTATCGAAATATGAATATATTTTTTACTGAAAAAGCCAAATTCAGGTCATTTTCACACATCAGACGGTTGCTTGAAAGTGATTTGTTTTAGAGAAATATATATAATAAAGCTATGTATTTTTGTTTTAAAACATGATATATATATATATATATATATATATATATATATATATATATATTCTTGTGTGTAATTATTGTCTCAGGCTTTCTGTAGAAATTAAAGATTATTACAGTGTAATGTATGTTATTTTTCAGATAACTATAATGTCATGTTTTGATGGTATATATTGTCATTATTGTGTGTCAATGATTACTTTTGATTAAAATGATATATCATCAGTGTTTACAGTGTTTTATTTATGACTTTGCCTGTTCACAGTTTAGCCGCAATAATAGAAGACAAGTGGTTTGACCCTGGTTAGGTTAAGGGCTCTGATTGGGGGTGATCCAATCTAAGGAGTAGATTTAATTATACCTCTTGTACACTGCTGCAAAACCCGGGTCAGTGGCGCTGTAAATAGGTCAAGTTGTGTCCCTTTACACAGAACTTCTACCCAGGTCCTGACCTGCATTGAACATGGCTAGGACCTGGGTAGAGGGCAGTGTAAATGGGTATGCTGGGTCATGCGACCCGGCACCCCTTTACATCAATGGGGGGAATCCGCAGGTTGGATGGGGGGGGGCACACACAGCCTCCGCTGCTGTCTACTGTACTCTGCAGACAGCAGCAGAGGCAAGGAGAAGGTGAATGGATGCCTGTGTGCAGCATCGATTCACCTCCTGGATGAAGGCTGGGGGGGGGGGGCTGCACGGGGGCTGGGGGCAGATGATGTCATCTCCATGCACTGTGGGAACCGCTTCTGTCAGGGGGGGGGGGGGGCTTGTGCAGGTGGGGCAGCCGCCGGTGTAAAAGGGACCAAATGCTGGGTCGCACACGCGTTGAAGCTGGGGCCAAAAACCAGATGTGACCAGATGTTGCACATCTCAACCAATCAGATTATGTCTGTCATTTCTCTATTGCATCCTAGACAATGATAGAAATAATCTGATTGGTTGATATAGGCAAGATCACCTGTTTTCATTTTTTAGAAGCTTTAGTAAATTGTGGGGGGAGTGTGATCCTTTTTCTGCGCTGGTTTATGAGCTGTACTTCTACCGTACCTAGCACTTAATATAGGTACCCGGTGGGAAAGATGGATATATATATATATATATACTTCCCAGATGGTGGTATAGCGCCTTGATCAAATGTCCATGTGTCACATCAGTGTTCATAAAATCATAATAGTTGGATTTCCAAGAAGTTCTTTATTCAACTCTTATAAAGTTCAAACAATGCCCCAACGCGTTTCGTCTAACATAGACTTCATCAGTGGAAATAGTTCAAATTCTTCTTATGAATAACCAGACGTGTTGTGTCTCGTCCTTAGAAGATTAAGATAGATTACCAATTTTTATAAGTGAAGACTTATACTGTATTATCATCCAATATAGATAGCACCAGATGAGTCCTTACCTCCTAGATGAGCTCCTTCTCCTACAGGAAAATCCCTGGTGAAAACAGGGAAACAGGTGGTGGATTTTCCTGTAGGAGAAGGAGCTCATCTAGGAGGTAAGGACTCATCTGGTGCTATCTATATTGGATGATAATACAGTATAAGTCTTCACTTATAAAAATTGGTAATCTATCTTAACCTTCTAAGGACGAGACACAACACGTCTGGTTATTCATAAGAAGAATTTGAACTATTTCCCCTGATGAAGTCTATGTTAGACGAAACGCGTTGGGACATTGTTTGAACTTTATAAGAGTTGAATAAAGAAATTCTTGGAAATCCAACTATTATGATTTTATGAACACTGATGTGACACATGGACATTTGATCTAGGCGCTATACCACCATCTGGGAAGTATATTGTGGGTATTGTTTCCTAGCCCTCAGGAAACCTGGTGGTTAAGCAGCCGCAATTGGAATTTAAAGTCATTTTAAGTAGTTCCAATTTGTATTGTGCATATAAGCGCGAGAGAAGTATTGGGGATTATATATATATATATAGTCCAGGGTTCCTCAGCAGAGGAGTAAGCACTCTCCTTATAAGAATAAAGCAATCCGAGTAAAAATCAATTTTCAATTTATTCATCCATTTTCAGTTGTACATTGTGCCCATTATTGCCCCGACGTTTCGGTCCATAGTAGGCGGACCTTTATCAAGGAGCCTGCAATAGGAGGAAACAGCATGCAAACAACATAGTGAATGCATGAAATCACCGCTATTACAAAGTACACAATGATATTTAACATCTAGTAAAAACTCACTTACATGGGTGTAGAATTCAACAAGATAAAGCAAATGGATCAACGGAGCCAAGGATGGGAGAACCTCCCTGAGCAGGAGGACATCTAAACTAAACCTGCCCGGGCCCGGCTTAAATACCCTGTGTGTTATTCAATTATGCGTCACGTGGAACGGAAGATTTCCCGCCACGAGTCCCGGCGCCGGACTTCCTGTCTATGACCGGAAATGACGTTGCCGGAGACGCGGCTACGTGTGAGCCGCAAGTGACACGCACCAGAAACCCGGAAGTGGGTTCTCAGCACGTATCACGGGAATGAGACGCATGTGGAGCGCACAGTACCGGAAATGGGTACCGATGCGCTATCGGCATATCTGTTAGATGGAAATGGAAATGTATATAAACTAAAATAGCGATAACACAGGGAAGCCGGGGTTCCGGGAGCCTTCTTCGGAGTCATACCCGCCCGCTAATTTTGTGGACGTGGACGTGTGCAATAATATTTAATATAGGGGCTATTGATATCCAATGATATCATTAGATCAAATGCTACTAGTTTTAAGGTTATTTTTAAAGAGGACCAGGGTATGTTACAACTAGGAGGCTCATTTCGAAAAGTATATGGATAGACTGGTGTTCTGTCGAGAAAAAAAGTGACTAAGATAAAAAAATGGAAAAAAAAAGGAAAAAAATGGGAAAAAATGGGAAACATGACTAAGGGGATAGCTCAAAAAGTACAAGAATAAGAGATATAGAAATGACTATGATTATAAATGCATATGGTCAAAAAACTTGTCTAATAACTACTGCCTAATGGCAGTTAGAGGCTAAATGGCCAAAAATCACAAGAATTTCATGAAAAAAACTTTTGGTGGACAGAATATCCTTGTAACTGGGTAGGTATATAGAAAAACTTGTTCTATACACCATGGATTAATAAAAAAATATATCAATTTTCTAATGGTGTGTTTTAATACTGATTTTTATTGATTTTTAGTTAATATTTTTTATTGATTATTTTTTATTTTTTATTTTATAACTTCAATATTCTTTTAAATTTTATATTTTTTCATTTTTTATTTCACCATTATGGGTCAATATTTATTAATTATTTGGGGATTGGTAACGAGCATGCCAACCAATTCAGGATTTATCTAATAAAAGAGGAAAAAGAGAGAAGAAACTACGGATGAGAAGATGAGATATGGCTCATCTGGAGTATAAAAGCACATATCATGGGTTTCAAGATATTATTTAAGATATTATTTAAGAAAGATGTTTAGCGGGTTATTCTAATTAAGTCCGTTCGGCGCTAATGTTCCCAATCGAAATATCCAACGGCTTTCTCTTTTCTTCAACAAAAGGCCTCTATCCCCTCCACGAACCGGGGGTGGTATCCAATCTATTAGTCGACATCGAAGACTAGATAGCTGATGACAGGCCTGGAGAAAATGTCTTGGAATTGGTAGCTCTGCTTTCTTAGTGTCAAGGGCGGCCCGAATGGAGTTTCTGTGATTGGCCATATGTTCCCTGAACTTCCTTGTGGTCATGCCCACGTATGCAAGACCACAAGGACAATGCAGAAGGTAGATCACATGATCCATAAGGCAGTGTAATCTAAATTTGATTTTAATTGATTTTCCTGACTGAGGATGCGGGAAAGTTGGTCCTGCTATCATACTGCTGCATGTCGTGCACCCTGTGCATCGAAAGCAGCCCGGGCGTTGTACATGCAGCCAGGTCCCTTGGTGGACTCAGGGCTCAGAGTAGGCCTCATTAGAAGTTGTTTTAAGTTCGGCCCTTTCTTATAGGCCATCATCGGTAGTCCATGTTTTTTTAAATTGAGGGATTTATCGGAAGTGACTATCGGCCAGTGTTTGTTTATGCTCTTTTGGATCGAGTTGGATGCATGGTTGAATGTATTCACATAAATCATGCGGGGAGTATCCAATGCTTGGATGGACTTCTCCTCTCTCTCGACACACATATTCTGCCTGGCTTTCTTCAGGCACTTCTTCAAGATTTATGTGTGTAGAGAGAGAGGAGAAGTCCATCCAAGCATTGGAAACTCCCCGCATGATTTATGTGAATACATTCAACCATGCATCCAACTCGATCCAAAAGAGCATAAACAAACACTGGCAGATAGTCACTTCCGATAAATCCCTCAATTTTAAAAAACATGGACTACCGATGATGGCCTATAAGAAAGGGCCGAACTTAAAACAACTTCTAATGACGCCTACTCTGAGCCCTGAGTCCACCAAGGGAAATACCTGGCTGCATGTACAACGCCCGGGCTGCTTTCGATGCACAGGGTGCACGACATGCAGCAGTATGATAGCAGGACCAACTTTCCCGCATCCTCAGTCAGGAAAATCAATTAAAATCAAATTTAGATTACACTGCCTTATGGATCATGTGATCTACCTTCTGCATTGTCCTTGTGGTCTTGCGTACGTGGGCATGACCACAAGGAAGTTCAGGGAACGTATGGCCAATCACAGAAACTCCATCCGGGCCGCCCTGGACACTAAGAAAGCAGAGCTACCAATTCCAAGACATTTTCTCCAGGCCTGTCATCAGCTATCTAGTCTTCGATGTCGACTAATAGATTGGATACCACCCCCGGTTCGTGCAGGGGATAGAGGCCTTTTGTTGAAGAAAAGAGAAAGCCGTTGGATATTTCGATTGGGAACATTAGCGCCGAACGGACTTAATGAGAATAACCCGCTAAACATCTTTCTTCAATAATATCTTAAATAATATCTTGAAACCCATGATATGTGCTTTTATACTCCAGATGAGCCATATCTCATCTTCTCATCCGTAGTTTCTTCTCTTTTTCCTCTTTTATTAGATAAATCCTGAATTGGTTCGCATGCTCGTTACCAATCCCCAAATAATTAATAAATATTGACCCATAATGGTGAAATAAAAAATGAAAAAATATAAAATTTAAAAGAATATTGAAGTTATAAAATAAAAAATAAAAAATAATCAATAAAAAATATTAACTAAAAATCAATAAAAATCAGTATTAAAACACACCATTAGAAAATTGATATATTTTTTATTAATCCATGGTGTATAGAACAAGTTTTTCAATATACCTACCCAGTTACAAGGATATTCTGTCCACCAAAAGTTTTTTTCATGAAATTCTTATTAGACAAGTTTTTTTGACCATATGCATTTATAATCATAGTCATTTCTATATCTCTTATTCTTGTACTTTTTGAGCCATCCCCTTAGTCATGTTTCCCATTTTTTCCCATTTTTTTCCCTTTTTTTTCCATTTTTTCATCTTAGTCACTTTTTTTCTCGACAGAACACCAGTCTGTCCATATACTTTTCGAAGTGAGCCTCCTAGTTGTAACATACCCTGGTCCTCTTTAAAAATAACCTTAAAACTAGTAGCATTTGATCTAATGATATCATTGGATATCAATAGCCCCTATATTAAATATTATTGAACACGCCCACGTCTACAAAATTAGTGGGCGGGTATGACTCCGAAGAAGGCTCCCGGAACCCCGGCTTCCCTGTGTTATCGCTATTTTAGTTTATATACATTTCCATTTCCATCAACAGATATGCCGATAGCGCATCGGTACCCATTTCCGGTACTGTGCGCTCCACATGCGCCTCATTCCCGTGATACGCGCTGAGAACCCACTTCCGGGTTTCTGGTGCGTGTCACTTGCGGCTCACACGTAGCCGCGTCTCCGGCAACGTCACTTCCGGTCATAGACAGGAAGTCCGGCGCCGGGACTCGTGGCGGGAAATCTCCCGTTCCACGTGACGCATAATTGAATAACACACAGGGTATTTAAGCCGGGCCCGGGCAGGTTTAGTTTAGATGTCCTCCTGCTCAGGGAGGTTCTCCCATCCTTGGCTCCGTTGATCCATTTGCTTTATCTTGTTGAATTCTACACCCATGTAAGTGAGTTTTTACTAGATGTTAAATATCATTGTTTACTTTGTAATAGCGGTGATTTCATGCATTCACTATGTTGTTTGCATGCTGTTTCCTCCTATTGCAGGCTCCTTGATAAAGGTCCGCCTACTATGGACCGAAACATCGGGGCAATAATGGGCACAATGTACAACTGAAAATGGATGAATAAATTGAAAATTGATTTTTACTCGGATTGCTTTATTCTTATATGGAGAGTGCTTACTCTGCTGAGGAACCCTGGACTACAATTGGTGTTTGTGCTGATAGGCATGAATTACCTGTAGGCACCCCTACAGTTATCTCTAAATACTCTGTGAGAGTGCGGTCTTCCAAAGCACCTATATATATATACACATATATACACACATATACACATATATATACACACACACACACACATTATGCCATAACTTGTGTGTCCATGCCTTCAGTCATAGAGGAAAACTGTAAAGAAAGTGACAATCCCGCTCAAAAATTCTAAATTTAATAAATTATCTTCTTAAATACATATATAAACCATACAAAGAATAATCTGTAAATGTCACTGGTAGTAAGGCCCCATTCGCCACTATCTCCAATTCTCCAATCTGCCGTCACCACCAATCCATCAGCAATTATTGGTGATCCATCGGGGAATCAAGGAAATAAACATGTTAAAAATGGTATACCATAAATATGTCTGATTTGCCAATTCCTACTGTTTTTGGTCGTGATCTTGAAATTAAGATTTTTAAACATGTTTAATATTCCTAGTTCTTTGACGCGGACGTCATGGGATCGGGACATTGCCACCTCCCCCCCATACTTCTATGATATGGGGGCCTTAAAAGTAAAGTAGAGAAAGATACATTCCAGCTAATCACCTCCTGTGATAAAGGGCCTTATTCTAGTTCACTCTTTCTGACAAAATCCTTCTTAGATGGACAAAACAATGTGCACTGCAGGGGGGCAGATGTAAAATGTGCAGAGAGAATTAGATTTGGGTGAGTTAATTTTTTTTTTTCTGTGCAGGGTAAATACTGGCTGCTTTATTTTTACACTGCAATATAGATCTCACTTTGCAGTAAAACCCCACCCAAATCTAATTCTCTCTGCACAAGTTACATCTGCCCAACCTGCAGTGCATATGGTTTTGTCCATCTAAGAAAGATTTTGTCAGAAAGAGTGAACTAGAATAAGGCCCAAAGTTACAGACTGTGTTTGAAAATTGAGGTTTAGGAGCTGATTGGTTGATGCTCAATACAGCAGACTCCTCCCCCCCAGTGATAACGCCTCTCCCACTCTAGAACGTCGACCAAGGGTGAGGTCCAAATAGTTGACAATCATGGAATACTTTAATCTTAATGAATAGTCCATGGAGGAAATATATTAAGGTTTACTATGTTCTTGGCAAGGGCGTAACTACCATAGGTGCAAGGGGTGCAGCTGCTATGGGGCCCAGAGCTGCAGGGGGCCCATCTTTACTGTCTAACTAATATATTTTAAATACATTTATCACCGTCAGTTGCTTAATAGGGGCCCTTACAAACTTTTGCTATTGAGCCTACAAATATCTAGTTACACCCCTGGTTCTTGTAGTATGTTTTGATGTCAGAAGAGGGCATTTTCCACATTTTTCAAAGGAAAACCAAATATTGAACCTTTAACATTGTGTACGGAGGTTAAGGAGCCATCACTTATGCTGAAAAAGAAAATAGCATCCGAATTATACAGAAAATAGAACTTTTACTTGCATTGAACAGTTGTCTGGAACTGAAAGAAAGAAAATCTGGATGATATTACCATCAATAAGACACCTGAGCTAATGGCGTGCACCCAAGTCAGACTACATATTTTTGAACTTCAAAGACTCATTTCAGGCTCAGTATCTCAGGATAGGGAATAAATATGATGCCAATTTGTTAAAACAAAACAGGGTCTACTGCATGCAAATACCATGTACATGTATTACATGTTAAAAATAGGTTTTCTATAAAGGTGGAAAACTCTGAAAACAGATTTCAAAATACGTCTTTTGGCAACAATTGCAAAGCATATTGGGTGTACCAAAGGTCCTTTGTTTTACAAAATAATAATTATTTTATTTATATGGCACTTTTCTCCCAGTAGGACTCAAAGTGCTTTACATTTACCTTTACCGCACACAAAACAAACTTAACAGTGGATATTAGTGAAATGCTTGAGAGAACAGGAAAGTCTTGAGTCTATATTTGAAGGATTTTATAGTAGGGGGCCTCTCACTGTGCGGGAAGAGAGTTCCATAGAGAGTCAGAACCACAAAGCTGAAAGCTCTACCCCCAGATGAGTTCAGGCAGATACCAGGTATTGTCAATAGTCCAGCTCGCAGTAATTGAGAGGGGCAGTAAGGAATCTGATGCTGCTTCAAGTACCTTGGGCTCCGGTCAGGAGCAGATTGGCCCTGGCGAGAAACCGGGTCACTTTCCAGTGGGACGGCCCATAAATCATAGGAACTGGCCACTGGGCTGCAGACCGCACAACCGCGATCGCATCAGTATTGGCCGTGGCCATGACATTTTGCCCAAATCGAAAATGGCTACAGGATGGCTGCTGCACACGCACAAAGCTCCTCCCAAGTTCCTTTGCAGAGCACTGCAAAGGAACATGATAGGAGCTGCACGCGGCCGCGCATGAGCAGCAACCCTCCTGCAGCCATTGCTGCACAGGGCAGAAATCCACATGGAGCCCACTGCCCTGGTCTCCCCACGACTCTCCTAAATGCCAGCAATCCAGTCCCAGTCCAGAGCCCACACTGCCACCATGCCAGAAGGGGAAGGATTGGCACTGTGTTCCTGGCTCAGTGGTGAAGAGGGGAGCGGCAGCCTGGAACTCACTGCTGGAAGGGAAACCAGTATTAGCAAGTCAGACAGCGGGAACAGAGCAGCCATCATCCACGGGTGCAGCCCCCAGCCTGGTGGAGCAGCTGTTCCGTGACCTGGTAGGGTCAGCATGTCCTGTACATGTAGAGATTGCCATAATTTACTCTGGCACCTATATCCTAACCCTGTACATACACACACTTATAGCCTAAACCTATCCATACATACACACACACACACACACACACACACACTGAAGGACCAGACTTTCAAAGTCATTAAAATGGCACTTAGGAGGACTGTTCAGTGCATGCTGGTCTCCACTCTTGGAAGATCTCTACAACCTAGAGTTGAAACGTGTAGGTTGGATCACGTACAGCACATGAAATGCAACTCCTCACACCGTGTCAGACTGTTTTTTTTTTTGTTTTTGTTTTTTTAAGTTCTTGATTATAAAGTAAACAGAAGAATTCTAGAATATTCTGGAAGTGCATCAACTCTCCAGCCAAATATGTCAGATTTAGAACATCCCTTTGATCGTGAGACCGTAGTCAAACAATCAGGAACACATGAATTTGCATGCGGAATTAGTTAAAATCGAATACAGAGAGGGTTTTTTTCTTTTAAATGTAATGAAATAGAATGTCTTGGGAGATAAAAGACAAAGACCAATTATACAACAGCCAACATTCAGAATCTCATCATAACAATTCAAAGAACAAGCTTATCTTAATGTGCGGACATGATAGCCAATCAACATAAAACGCTGCCAAAAAATGATAACAAAAGGAACGGAATTGGAAATAAACCGCTATAGGAAACGATATATTTAAATGAATAATAAGGCCATTTATTGGCTAGATACACTGTCTATTAAAATGTAGCAAATATATCCTTGACTGTGTACATATAGGGCCAGATGTATCAAGCTTCAAAAAGTGATAAAGTGGAGAGTGATAAAGAACCAGCCAACCAACTCCAACCCTGTAGCATGACAGTTAGGAGTTGATTCATCACTCTTCACTTTACCTCTTTTCAACGCTTGACACATCTGGCACATGGTTTCCATAGCAACCATTGTAATTGTGGTGTACCTGCTCCCGGCACATCATGAAGGAATCATGACTGATTGTGATTCCCTGCAATTGCTGTTTTGGAAAGGGACTGAAACCAGAGTTATTTTAAAATAAAGTTGGAGGAGTGACAGGTGGAACTGGAGGGAGAGGCGTCCGCAGCTGCTGCTGGGCTACACTCCTTCAGGATGGCATTACACTTGTGGAGGGCATTCTTAACAACTTTTGTCAGCTGGGAAGAGGGACAAATCCACACGCCTGAAATTAGTGGGCATGGTCTCATGGCTAGGGGGCATGGGCAAGGATTGCAGTAATTCCAGTGAAGCCACACCCCTGTTTTTGCTGCTGACAGCAGGGCCGGTTTAGGGGGGGGACAAAGGGGGTCAGTACCCCCTGAGGTTGGTATGTATTTGACAAGGTTTTTTGGTACTTGTTTAGTTTCACGGCAGCAGCTATACACTACACTGACAATGTAGCCTAAGCTACGTTGTCAGCGTAGCGTAGAGCTGCCGTCGTGAAACTAAACAAGTACCCAAATTTGTTTGGGCAAAACCATGTGCACTGCAGGTGGGGCAGATGTAATGTGCAGAGAGAGTTATATTTCTGTGAGTTATATTGTTTCTGTGCAGGGTAAATACTGGCTGCATTATTTTTACACTGCAATTTAGGTTTGAACACACCCCACCCAAATTCTCTCTGCACATGTTACATTTGTCCCACCTGCAGTGCACATGGTTTTGCCCATTTTCCAAACAAATTTGTATTGCAGTCAGATCTGAATAAGAGACTTAGTGTCACCACAGGAGCCAGGACAGCAGCTCACAGAACACTGGGTGTGCCCTGTCAGCCAGGGCCAGATTATGCCTTTGGGGCGCCTCTCCCCTGTCATTACTGGCCACAAACTGCACAAGAGAATATTACACTGTCAAAACACAGAGTAAAATACCACATGTGTTTGTCCCTCTGTACCTTACCCTGTAGGAGCCCTGACAGGCTCAGTGCTGCCTCTGATTAAAAACCCTCCCATGACAAGGTTGCTGCTGCTGCTGCTGCTGCTATCCTCCATGGGCCTGAGAAGTATATGATGAGCTCCACCAAGCAGAGCTCAGCACAAGCCTCTCAGCCTCTGATCTCTTGTGCAAAGTCTCATTGGACTTAGTCAACTCCCAGTAATGCACTGCGCACTTGTGCAGTCAGTGTGCCTTGGCTCTTGATGGTCAGCACCATTAATCAGATAGGTGAAGCTGCAGCACTACCCCACTCCATAGTTGCCTACCCTCCTGCATTCTGAAGTAGACTCCCTGAAATAACAACAATCTCCTTCTCTCCCTTATTAGTCTAGCAATCTCCCTCATGTCGCCTAGCCCACATTACACTCTTACATTTTTGGGTTAAAAAGGAATGAGAGATAGATCCATTTACATTGAATCATCAGCGCCATTTCCCAGCACTTTACCAAGTATAGTAGCTCTTACTGACCAGGGCCGTCTATTTGTATGGGCTTAATGGGCACTTGCCCAGGGGCCCCAGGCCCTATGCTGATAGCTGAGGATCCTCTTTTTCCAGGGATATGAGAATTTAGAAAATTGGCCCTGGGGAACTGGAGATATCTAACTTCAAAGCAGCAGTCCACATCCAACCTGTTAATTGTACTGTATTTACTAAAATTTGGGACTCTCCCCTTTTTTGCCGACACTAGCAGTTTGTCACTAGGATGCCCAGAACCAAAAATATCAGCCTTCCAGCAGCCGGTCCCTGCTCCACGTCTGGTGTACAGTTTTATATTTTTGTCAATGGATTGCTCTGGCTCCTGATCTCTGATCCCCAAGTCCCCAGCACCTCCTGAAAGTTGGGACTCTAGGTTTTTATAGTATTGAAGGCTAAAAAATCTATTTCCAGATAATGACGATATCTGCAGTCAAACAAGCTGCCCTTCCACCAGAAAAGTTACGGATTATGCTTACGATAATTCCTTTTCTTCGGAGTACTTCATGGCAGCCACACAATGGGTTCATCCCTCTCTCCCCTCGCAATTAGACAGGTAGTTTTTCCCTAGGACACCCCCTCCTTCCACCAGTACATAGCCATCACCTTCCCCCCATGTCTCCAGTCTTTTGACTCGTCTCCGCCACCGATCCTAGGGAAAAACACAAACACGGGGGGGATAATAATATAGGCTGCCATGAAGTACTCCGAAGAAAAGGAATTATCGTAAGCATAATCCGTAACTTTCTTCTTCTTACTTCATGGCAGCCACACAATGGGATATACCAAAGCAGTAGGGTGGGCTACAATACCTTAAATCAAGGCCTGATGTAGAACTCTGCTCCCAAAAGATTCTTCAGTTACATCCAATGCATAATGTTTTGCAAAGGTATGTATGGACGACCATGTCGCAGCTTGGCATATGTCTTTGACCGAGACGTTAGCCTCTCTTGCCCAGGAAGTTGCCATTGCCCTAGCCGAGTGTGCCTTTATGCCTTCTGGAACTTGTCGGCCAACTTTCTTGTAGGTGAAACAAATAACTTCTTTGAGCCACCTTGAAATAGTTTGTTTTGAAGGCGCAAATCCTTTCTTTGCTCCTTGTGGAATCACAAACAACGATCTCGTTTTCCTGAAGCTTGCTGTACGATCCAAATAAATTTTGATTATTCTCACCATATCCAGCGTATGAAGATCTTTTTCTCTTCTAGTGGTTGGATTTGGAAAAAAACAAGGCAAAACAATATCTTGACTCATATGAAAAGATGAGACTATCTTCGGAAAAAATGAAGGTTTGGTTCTTAGGACTACTTTGTCCGGAAATAACTTAAGGTAGGGTTCACAACATAGTAACGCATGTAACTCCCCTACACGTCTTGCCGACGTAATAGCGACCATAAACGCTACCTTCCACGTAAGAAATTTTAGCCCCGATCTCTCACATGGTTCAAATGGGTTTGCCATGAGACCGTTTAGCACTAGATTGAGGTCCCACTGAGGAATCACTGGTCTAACTCTTGGACGGATTCTTTTGGCTGCTTGAAAGAATCTTTTTATCAATCCTTGGTCTGCTAACTTCTTATCCAGTAGAACACTAAGGGCTGAAACTTGTACCTTCAGAGTTGCTATGGATAGGCCCTTATTGAAACCCTCACAGAGGAACTGTAGAACATGCGCCAGTCTAGCCTTGGGAAAAGGAAATCTATGTTCAGACCATCCCGCGAAGACCCTCCAGATTCTATAATATATATCAGAGGAAACTTTCTTCCTTGCTTGAAGCAGCATGTCTACTACGACTGCTGACAGGCCTTTATCTGTCAGTTGTTTCCTTTCAAACTCCATGCCGCTAAAGTACGGATTCTTACCCGTTAATACGCTTTCCTCTACTCCACCATGGCAGCTGCACTATGGGTTCTCCCCCTCATTAGGTAGATCTGGAAAGGAAAAAAAGACACAACACTGCCCCTATATAAGGACCGCCCCTACAGAGGCTCAGTGTCTTGATTATCAGCGAATATGCACTCATATATTAACTTAAATTAACATCTTATATTACATCATATATCCCAAGGGAGGGAATAATGCTGCCATGGTGGAGTAGAGGAAAGCGTATTAACGGGTAAGAATCCGTACTTTCCTCTACCTCCCCATGGCAGCTGCACTATGGGTAATACCATAGCAGTGTAAAAGAAAAAAAATTTTTTGGGTGGGGCCGAATAAGAGAATAATACCTCATACTGAAGTAGGTTGTAGTCACCTACATGTAAGTCCCCTGAACTAACGTTCTTCCCCTTTATTTAGGAGTTTTTTATGTTTGTCCTTATATTACTGCGCTCAGTATCTTCCTGCCTAGTTTCGCGTCACTGGAGGACTCGATATCCAAACTGTAATGCCTAGCAAAAGTGTGGGCTGATGCCCAGCAGGCTGCTTTACAAAGTTCTTCTAGGGAAGCTGCTCCCTTCCTGGCCCAGGAGGATCCTACGGCTCTGGTGGAGTGAGCTTTTAAGCTTTGTGGCACTTCCTTGTTGTTTAGCTTGTAAGCTTCCCCTATACATGTCCTAATCCATCTGGCGATGGTAGCTTTTGAGGCTCCAAGTCCCTTATTCTTGCCTTCTGTTACAACGAAGAGCCTTTTCGTTCTCCTCCAGCTCTCAACCCTTTGCAAGTAAATGGTTAGCGCTCTTTTCACATCTAGCTTGTGAAGCCTCCGTTCTTTCTCGTTAGTTGGTTTTGCACAGAAGGACGGTAGTACTATCTCTTGGTTGATGTGGAACGATGAGACTACCTTGGGTAGGAAGTGAGGGTTTGTCCTTAGGACAACTTTGTTCTCAAAAAAGTTCAGGAATGGCTCTTCTGCCCAGAGGGCCTGCAACTCCGATACCCTTCTTGTGGATGTCACTGCCACCAGGAATGCCACCTTGGTCGTTAGCCACTTCACCGGCACCTCTTCTAGGGGTTCGAAGGGGCTCTCGGTTAACATATTTAGCACTAAATTAAGGTCCCATGGCGTGGTTGGGCTACGAAATTCTGGCCTTATCCTCTTGGACGCTTGTATGAACCTTTGTACATACTTATCTTCTGCGATTCTCCTGTCTAGTATGGCGCCTAGCGCAGACACCTGTACTTTTAATGTACTAACCGATAACTTCTTATCTAGGCCCGACTGGAGGAAGTCAAGTACTGTTGGTATGGCCCTATGATCCTTCCTCTGGGTTATACAGAATTGTGTGTATGTTTTCCAGATTCTGTAGTATGTGCCTGATGTCGAGCTCTTCCTGGCCCTTAGCAAGGTCTTCACTACTTTAGAAGAGAAGCCCCTATTTACCAGGGTTCTGGTTTCAGCAACCATGCCGCTAGGTTCCAGTCTCTGGGTTGATGTTGCGTATATCTTCCCTGCCATAGCAGGTCTTCTCGGTTCGGTAGTTTCCATGGCCCTGCTACCGCCATCCTGACCAGTTTCTGGAACCAGGCCCTCCTTGGCCATGTGGGCACAATGATTATTACCGTTGCCTTTTCCTTCTGTATTTTGTTCAGTATCCTCGATATGACCGGGAAAGGAGGAAACACATACATCAGGCCTTGTTCCCACTGACATGTCAATGCGTCCGTGTCCCAGGACCCTTCTTCCCAGTGTCTGGATATGAACTTCTCCACCTTTCTGTTGCCTCTGGTTGCCATGAGATCTATCCTTGGATAGCCCCATCTCTGAGCTATCTCTTCGAATACTCCTTGAGATAATTCCCACTCCCCTGGGTTTATCTGCTTCCTGCTCAGGGCATCCGCTTGCTGGTTTTCTCTTCCTGCTATAAATACTGCTGCAAGACTGCTCGTCCATGCTTCCGCCCAGCTCAGCACCATTGCTGCTGCTGTCATCATCACCCTGCTCCTTGTACCTCCCTGCTTGTTGAGGTACGCTACTACTACTGCGTTGTCGGTTCTGATTATTATGTCTCTCCGATATAGTTGGGATTGGAAGTACTGACACGCTTTTCTCACTGCGTTCATCTCCCTGATGTTTGAGTGAAGTGCTCCTTCTTGCCTTGACCACTGTCCTTGGGCTGCCGCCCCCTCGCATACTGCCCCCCAGCCTGCCATGCTGGCATCGGTTGTTATTAGCACCTGTTCTCCTGTGGTGAAGGACTTGCCTTGTCCCAGTCTTCCTCTTGACCCCCACCAGAGCAGGTCTTGCTTGGCTCCTTTTGACAGTATGATTCTCTGTGTGGTCTTCTTGCTGTCCCCGTTCCACTGAGACAGAAAGCAGTTTTGTATGCCCCTTGTGTGGAACCTTGCCCAGTTTATAGTATCTGATGCTGCCGACATTAGGCCCAGTAGCCTTAAGCAGTCTGCTGAACTGACTGTTCTTCTTACTTGGAAGTAGTTTATTTCCTGTTTTAGCTTTGCTATTCTTTCCTGCGTCAGTATTGCCTTCATTATTCTTGAGTCTATGACGACCCCCAGATATTTCACCGCTGTTGTGGGCTGAAGCTGGCTTTTGTCTAGATTTATAATCCAGCCATGTTCTTGGAGAAATTCCATTACTCTGTGAGTGTGGCTTACTGCTTGATCCTCTGACCGAGCCATTACTAATAGGTCGTCCAAGTACGCCCATACTGTGATGCCTTCTTCTCTTAACTTTGCTACCAGCACCACCAGGATCTTGGTGAATGTCCTTGGGGATGTTGACAGGCCGAATGGCAGAGCTGTGAACTGGTAGGTTACGCCTGATATGCGGAATCTTAAGAATTTTTGGTGTTCTGAGTAGATAGGTACGTGAAGGTAGGCATCCCTGAGGTCTATCGTAGTCAAGAATGCGTTTTTCTTTATATCCGGGAGTATCGTCCTGAGAGACTCCATCTTGAATTTTCTTGCTACCACGTATGCATTCAGCCTTCTCAGATCCAGAATGGTCCTGAATCCTCCTGATTGTTTCTTGACCACAAAAAACCTTGATTGCCAGCCTGTCATCTCTTGTCCTTTGGGGACCTCCACCACTACTCCTTGTGCTATCATGTTTTGTAGGCTCTGCTTCAGTGCCCGCCTTTCTTCCCTGTCTTTTGGTATGGGTGACTCTTCCAGCCATACTCCAGGGTCTTGCACGAATTCTATTTTGTATCCTGATGATACTGCTTCCATCACCCACTTGTCCTTGGTAGATTGGGCCCAGACTGAGTGAAATTTTTTCAGTCTGCCCCCTACCTTCTGCTTGGCGTCATTGTGTTTGTCTGTATCCAAACCTTCCATCTCTGCCCCTTTGGCCACGAAAGGAGCTCCTTCCACCGGACCAGGGTCTCCTGTACCCTCTGCCCGGCCTGTACGTTCTTGCCTCCTTAAAGTCTTGGAACTGGGGTCTTTGTGATCTGTTTGGTGGTTTCTTAAACCCTCTGTCTTGAGGGAGCCACGTCGATTTTCCCCCTGTCGTTTTTGAGATGATATCATCTAAGTCTTTCCCGAATAGGTAATCACCTTGAAACGGGAGTGAAACCAGTTTGTTTTTGGACTGGGCGTCCGCCGACCATGACTTGAGCCACAGTGCTCTCCTGGTTACTGCGGTACTTGCGTTTGACCTGGCTGCCAATCTGACCGCATCCAATGACGCATCGCAGATAAACTCAACGGCAATTTGCACGTTCTGGACTATTTTAAGGAGTTCTGACCTTTTCACTCCATCCAGTAAGTCAGACTCTAAATCCTGGCACCAGGATCTCAATACCCTCGAGGTCACTGCTATTGCCGAGGATGATTTAATGGAGGCCCCTGACGTAATGTGCTGCTTACGCAGGCTCATCTCCATCTTCCTTTCCATTGCGTCTTTAAACGCATTGGCGTCTTCAAGTGGTAGAGTAGTTTTCCTTGCCAGTCTGGCAATGGCTGAATCTACTTTGGGAGCCGTCTCCCATTTCTTCACTTGCTCCGTGTCAAATGGGTACATTTTGTTAACCCTAAGCGGCACGGCTATTTTCTTGTCCGGGTAAGCCCATTCTTCCTCCACTATGTCTTGTAGTGGTTTGGATAGGGGAAAAGACTTGGGTTTTTTCTTTTTATCCTTGAAGAGAAGGTCTTGTAACCTCCCTTCCTCTTGTGGATCCTCAATGCTGAGTGATTTGTTTATTAGGGTAAGTAGGTTATTAAGGAGATCTGGATTAAAATCCAGCTCCGTTTTCTCCATTGTCACCTCCCCTTCTTCCACTTCCTCTTGTGAATCAATAGCGGGCCCTTCCCCTGGGTCAGAATCCTCGGAAGGTGGTTCCCTGGGCCTTTTGTGTGACCTCTTCTTCAGATCTTCCTTTGTAACAAAGGTGTCTGCTAGGGAAGTTTTTAACATGGCTACCAGGTCCGCCATCTGTTCTGGCCTCATTATGGGGGCTTTTTTACAGTTGTCACACACCATGCCCTTGCATTTCTCTGGCAGGGGCGCATCGCACACCGAGCATTTAGACGTATGTAATTTTTTATGCTTCTGTTTAAGCTCCAATTTGTCCTTGCTTGATTCTGACCTGTAAGCACATAAGCCCTTACTTAATGGCTGCTCCAATTACATGCATTTCCTACATTTTCCTCTTGGCTTACCCCGATTTCCCTTGCTGCTTTTTATCCTCCTCCATAACTGCAATCACTATAGCACAAGATAAGGTAATCAGTAAGATGCCTAATAGAATTGCAGTAAAGTGCTCCGTTAGCAAGCTAACATTGGAGCCTTACCCGGTGTCAGTCTGGTTTGGTGAGTATCAGCAGCGTTTTCCGGCCGTCTGCGGCGCCATTTTAAGTGCTGGCGTGTTTGTCATAAAGGTACGCCCGCGCTTCCTGATGACATCACACTCCCCATAAGTCAGCTCCGTGCGCGCGCGCGCGTCCTCATGCGCCTGCTGACGCCAGACGCCGCGTCTGACGTCGCCCCCGGCGCTTCCTGTGCTCATGCTCCGGTGTGAAGGGAGAGATGCTGCACAGCATGGCGCGCGAGTCCTGCTGTGATTCCCTGTGTCCCGAACAGACAGCAGGTATGTTTTGCGGGGATTTTTGCCCATAACCCCCAGCCACATTTAGCGGAGGGGGGTTCACCAGACAGGTGTCCCAACTACTCTAGGTAGCGGGTAGCCTTCTTTGCCTAAACCCCAACTGCACTAGGCAGCGGGGAAGGTAGCAGCATTGTGGGGTAAGCCTCCTCTACCTGGAAAGGAAAAAAAGACACTGAGCCTCTGTAGGGGCGGTCCTTATATAGGGGCAGTGTTGTGTCTTTTTTTCCTTTCCAGATCTACCTAATGAGGGGGAGAACCCATAGTGCAGCTGCCATGGGGAGGTAGAGGAAATGAAGTTTCTGTGGGTCCTGGCACATCACTGGGCCCTGCATCAGAAGATCCTGTGATACTGGAAGAAACCATGGCTCTGCCACCGCCATGCCCTCTGCCATCGGGAACCAGGCCCTTCTGGGCCAATACGGGAGAATAACTATCGCCCGAACTCTCTCCGACCTGATCTTCCACAGTACCTTGTGTATGAGTGGGAAGGGTGGGAAGACATATACCAGGGAGAACTGCCATCTCTGGGACAGGGCATCCACGCCTTCCGATCCTCGTGCCGGGTGTCTGGAGAAGAATCGCTGAACCTTCGTATTCTCTGGAGTCGCCATCAGATCTATTTGTGGCTGGCCGAATCTGCGAACGATTTGTCTGAAGACTGAGTCCTTCAGCTCCCATTCTCCTGGCAGAATTTGAGTCCTGCTTAGGAAGTCTGCCAGCTGATTTTCTTCCCCTGGCACGTGTAATGCCGAGATGGATCGGAGATGTTTCTCTGCCCAGCCCATGATCAACCGGATCTCTTCTAGCAGTGGGCGACTTCTTGTCCCCCCTTGCTTGTTGATATAAGCGACTGTCGCTATGTTGTCTGAGAAGACTCTTAGATGGGATTTTCCTATTTCGCCTGAGAAGAACTTCATGGCCATGAAAACTGCTCGAAGCTCCCTGTGGTTGGATGATAGATCCGATTCTTGGACGGACCAGATACCTTGGGTAGTTTTGCCTGAGCAATGCGCTCCCCACCCTGTGACGCTTGCGTCTGTTGTCAGCACTACATACTGTGGGCTTGAAAGAGACATTCTTCTGAACGCCATGTACCTGCTTTGCCACCACTGAAGTGACAACACCACTGATTGAGGGAGCGTGATGTAGCGTTCCAGAGAAACTTGGCTTCTGGTATAGGGTAGGAGATGCCACTGCAGTGTCCTCATATGCCACCTGGCCCATGGTACCACCTCCACTGTTGAAGACATCATCCCTAAGAGACTTATTGCTAGTCTCAGCGGAACCTTCCGATTCCCTTGGATTACCTCTACCAGCTCTTGAATTTTCTCGCATCTCTGGCCGGACAGGGTGACCTCGAACCGTACTGTGTCCACGATGACACCTAGGTATTGGATGGTCTGTGTAGGACACAGATGGCTCTTGTTCCAATTGATCAGCCACCCGTGATCCTGTAGGAACTGGACTACTATTTCTGCATCTCGGACGGCTTCTGCTTTTGACTTTGCTGAGATAAGTAGATCGTCCAAATAAGCCCATATTGCTATGTTCTTTCTCCTCAAGCACTCTATCATGACTACGAGTACTTTTGTAAATACCCTCGGTGAGGATGTGAGACCAAAGGGAAGGCAGGTAAACTGAAGAGGTTTTCCTTTGACGCAGAACCTGAGAAATTTTCTGTCTGGTATATAGATAGGGACATGAAAATAAGCGTCTTTTAGGTCTATTGAGACCATGTAGTCTTCCCTTCTCAGACCCATAAGGATAGTCTTGGCTGTTTCCATGTGGAACTTGCGTTTCCAGATTCTGGCGTTTAGATCTCTTAGGTCCAAGATTGTTCTGAACCCTCCAGAACTTTTTGTTACCACGAACAAACGGGAGTAGAACCCTAGGCCCTTCTCCGCCTCTGGAACAGGCTCCACTGCCCCCGAATCCGCCAGATCTTTTATACTTAGGGCCAGTGCCTCCTGCTCCGCCCTTAAAACTGGAATTTTTGAAACTAAAAATTTTTCCCTTCTGGGTCTTGAAAGAAACTCTAGGCGATACCCCGTGGACACCACCTCTAAAACCCAGGTGTCTTGTACCGTCTGTTCCCACATGTGGGCAAACTGCAGCAATCTTCCGGCCACCTGGAAATTGTCCACGGGACACGACTCGTCACTGTTTTTTATCGCCCCTTTTGACTGTTTGTCGAAAGAAGGCTCTGGAGATACCTGAGGTATATCTCTCCCGAAAAGGCCTCCCGGGCCTGTAGGACCTGGCTTGCCTGAAGCTTTGCCTGGGGAAATAATTGAAACCTCTTCCCCTTTTATCTTGGGGGAGTCTAACTGACTTCCCACCCGACATCCTCTGTATCATCTGGTCGAGTTTACTGCCGAAAAGGAATTCCCCCTCGAACGGCAGGGTTGCCAGTTTGTTTTTGGAGTGGGCGTCTGCTGCCCAGGACTTGAGCCACAGGGCCCTCCTTGCCACTACTCCAGAGGTCAACGCCTTTGCTGAGTAATCCAGCAAGTCTAGGGATGCCTCACATATATAATCAACAGTGAGTTGAATTTGGGCCAAACTGCTGATCATCTGTTCTCTAGCCACCCGTTCCTGTAGATCTTCTTGTAAAGAAACGCACCATATTCTAAGGGCTCTGGCCAAGTAGGCAATAGCTACTCCTGATTTTATAGAGGTGGCGCTAGAGATGTGCAGTCTTTTCAAAGCGCTCTCCATACGCTTCTCCATAGCGTCTTTAAGAGATGCACCGTCCTCCAGGGGGATAGTGGTTTTGGTGGTGACTTCGGACACCGCCGCATCAATTTTGGGGATACTACACCATTTTAGAAACTCCGCATCCTCTATGGGATACATCTTTTCTGTCCTTTTCACAGGCCCAATCCGTTTGTCCCCATTGGACCACTCCTTAATTAGGATCTCCTTAACCACCTTGTGCACGGGAAAACATCTCCCCTTTCTCGACCTGTCCTCAAACAGAGCGTCATACTCGGTTCTCACTGGTTGTTTATAGTTCAGTGTTTTATACAGTTCTTTTAGAACCACCTCCACCAAATCTAAATTAAAGGACCGTTCCTCTTCCACTAGTTCACCGGCCTCTGTATCATCATCTCCATCATCATCATCCTCCGGATCTGCGGCCTCCGGCACATCACATTCTACATCCAGACTTGTCTGTGACCTAGACCTTTTCCCCTGATATTCTTTCTTGGAGACGAAGTTATCCTTCATCTAGGCCATAAGTTCACTAATCTGGGAAACAGTCCCAATACTGGTATCCGCTCCCTTGTCACAGCTGCGGCACAATGAATTCTCTCCAGTGAAAATCTTATCACAACCAATACATGTCTTGCTAACATGTTTCTTCTTGGCCAATTTCTTCTTAGTCCCCACAGGCACACTAGAAGATTAATAACAGTAATCACTAACTACTCTGCGTATACTTCATAGAACAAACTAAGTCCTCTGAGAGGACTTACCTGGGCAGCAACGTAGAAAGTTTTTGAGAGGCTTCCTCCTCCATGTCACCGGTACCACAGGACTTATGCATACACGTAGCTAGAACGAGGAAGCGCCTGTAACACCGACCAGGCGCGTTAAGAAGGCTACTTCCGCCTTCCGGCAGCGTCAGGCAGCGTGCGCGTCATCCCGACGCTTGGAACGCACGCTCACCTGACTTCCTGCCCCGTGGACCGCACGCTTGCGTCACAGCACTGAGCGGGGACAGCGTGCCTAGGTCAGAGCAGCGCGCCTGAACGCCTGATGACCCGCACGCAAGGAGCCCAGCACACGCCGCTCAGACACACTTCTGCCAGCGACGCTTTAAACCAAGCGGCCACCTCGTAAACCGCCAGGGCTCCCTCCGCCTATCAGCACTAGCAAGTGAGGTACATGCCGCCGGCCAGACCTCTTAATGGGAATAGGCACCGCCACCCCAACGCTGCCCAGGACCGGCAGCGTAACGCCTACCAGTAGGTAAGAAAACAAAAAACCTATACTACACTGTCTATCTATCTAGGAGACAGGAAAAAGACTGGAGACATGGGGGAAGGTGATGGCTATGTACTGGTGGAAGGAGGGGCGTGTCCTAGGGAAAAACTACCTGTCTAATTGCGAGGGGAGAGAGGGATGAACCCATTGTGTGGCTGCCCTGAAGTAAGAAGAAGAAATGATGAATATTAAGCCCACTCCATTATCCATCCCTCCACTGTGTATAAAACACCCCCTACCTTCCTGGAAGTCATTTACAAGGGACCCTTCATTCAGCTCAGTGCCCCCTTCCACACGTTAGTGTTCTCCCTCCCACCACCTGTGCAGTAAAGGAGTAATTAGCAGAAGTTACTGCTCCAGGTCCAACATGTTGAGTGGAAGATAGAGCACCCCCTGCCACCCGTGGGACATCAAAGCTGCTGCTGATAGCACCCCCCACCCCTGGGAGGGGAGAATGGGTAAGGGCCCCAGTGCATTGCTTTGCCCAGGGGCCCACACTGCTGTTAAGACGGCCCTGTTACTGACTGTTTTGGGGCTCATCTACATTTGGATATATGAGTCATTTTAAAAGATTCCTCTCAGATGTAGCGGTACACACCCACGATTCTATATGCCTCATTGACAATCTCTTTTCACAATATCTTTAGTCTGACGTTTCGGTTATTTATTAACCTTTTTCAAAGGTCTTTGAAAAAAGTTAATAAACAACCGAAACGTCAGACTAAACACAGCCGTGGGTCTGAACTTATTTGCTAGTTAAATCCGTCGGAGTGCCGCCCATTTGTATCGTCAGATACACTTCTGTCTATATTATTGCAAGGAGGGCACCGCGTGGTTGCTTGATTATTTGGAGTGGCGGACTAAAGAAACGAGTTATATATATATATTAGAATAAAAACAGCCTTTATTTTCCAATGGCGTTTCGGGGTAACACACCCCCGTTTTCAAGGACAGACAATCACACTAGAAACATATATATATATATATATATACACATAAACTCCCTGCCAACTTGAGGGGAGGTGATAGGAATAAAGCCCTATTAAAGAAAGAAAGCCACTGGATCCATTATTTGGGGACGGTGGCTCCCAATGGCCTTAATGAGAATTTGGGGCTGCAATGTTTTTTGTAAACATAGTGGATCTTTTGAGTAAGGTTTATTATTATTATTGGTGGTTTAATAGGTCATTAATTGTTTCTTCATTGTCATGTTTTTCATCTAAGTACCTGTGACTATATAATTGGGCTTATGGTCCATTCAGCTGTGAGCGGGGCTATAATTGACAAGCCGATAGTGTACATATTTGAATGTGCCTCAGGAGAGATGCTGTCTGTTTCTTATAATGTATACATGTCGATTATTAAGAAAATTTCTTGCAGCATGTATTTAGATTTAATAACAAGCGACAACATAAGCGGATACTACTGTTTTAAATATTTTAAAAGTATTAATGTTTTTGTATATGTTTGTATTTCAGATGGCCTGGCAACACAACATTCTCCCTGTAAAGGCAGAGCCGTTGGTTAGATCGCATCACGTGACTGGAACCCCGGACGTGTGCGCAGTGCAGTGATGTACCCAGAACCATTGTATAGCATCCAGGTTCCGAGGGGAGGCATTGCGGCGCTACACCTCTGTCTCGTGGTTGACAGCAGTGACGGACGCCGGCGGTGATTACCTGGACAGGTGAGTAAGGCGTGTCCACGCCAGTTCTGTGGGAGTGGTGGCGGGAAATGTATGTGTATATATATGCTATATGTTTCTAGTGTGATTGTCTGTCCTTGAAAACGGGGGTGTGTTACCCCGAAACACCGTTGGAAAATAAAGGCTGTTTTTATTCTATATTGGAATTCAAGTCTGATTGAGTGCCTCCCACCACACTGGCATGTTACCCCTGCAAAGGGCTTTGGAGGGCACCGCAGCATTACATCAATATTGAAGGGAGTGCCAGATCCTACACTGTTTATGTATATATATATATATATATATATATATATATATATATATATATATATATATATATATATATATATATATATTTTTTTTTTTTTTTTTTTTTCCCAAATCCAACCACATTTTGTGGATCTGAACCAAACCAAAACACAGTCGAAATCCCCCAAGGATATCTGAACAGAGTCCCAGTTCACATCTTCCATGGTTCTAAATGACATGGTTTTGATTGCAAAAATAACATTATTTTAGCTGGTTTTATTAATTTTTATCAAGGAGTATAGAATTTTTGGTACTTGTGTATTTTGGCGGCGCCCGTCGTGGGCATCGTGTGCCTTAACTTTAAGGCACAGGACGCGACGCCATGGACGCGATTTCTTCATAGGCTTCAATGTTAAAATATTTTTAACATTGAACCCGATGGAGAAATCGGGTCCATCGCGTCGCGTCCTGTGCCTTAAAGTTAAGGCACACGACGCGACCGACACGATTTCTCCATAGGCTTCAATGTTAAAATATTTTTAACATTGAAATACTGTCGGTCGCGTCGGACTTGTGCCATTATAATGGCACAAGATCAAATGTAGTTGATAAAGTCCATCTAACATAGAAAACAATGGGAAATGGGCCAATATGGCCCATTTCTCATTGTATATGGTCCCGTCATGTCCAAATAAAAATTCCCCCCATTGTTAGCGGCACCCCAGTATTGACGCCAACCCGAAGCGTGGCGAGCGTAGCGAGCCCGCGAGGGGCGGCGGTACGCGTCCTACGACCTTTTCATACCCCTACTATCCACGTCGGCGTGGAGTTGAGAATAGAATAGTGTGGCGAGCGCAGCGAGCCCGAAGCGTGGCGAGCGCAGCGAGCCCCGCGAGGGGACGCGGATACCTTCACAGGTAAACGCGTCCCTTCGCGGGCTTCACAGGTGTCCGCGTCGCCATGGACACCTGTGAAGCCCGCGAGGGGACGCGTATAGCTGTGAAGGTATCCGCGTGCGCTCGCCACGCTTCGGGCTCGCCACACTATTCTATTCTCAACTCCACGCCGACGTGGATAGTAGGGGTATGAAAAGGTCGGAGGACGCGCACCGCTGCGCTCGCCACGCTTCGGGTTGACGTCAATACTGGGGTGCCGCTCACAATGGGGGGTCAGTTATATTTGGACATGACGGGGACATATACAATGAAAAATGGGCCATATTGGCCCATTTCCCATTTTATTACATGTAAAATGGACTTTATCAAGTCCATCTTATCTTGTGCCATTATAATGGCACAAGACCGACGCGACCGACACGATTTCAATGTTAAAATATTTTAACATTGAAGCCTATGGAGAAATCGGGTCCATCGCGTCGGTCGCGTCGTGTGCCATGTTAATGCACACGACGCGACGCGATGGACCCGATTTTTCACACACGATGGACGCTATCCTCATCGTGGGCGCCGCCAAAATACACAAGTACCGAATTTTTTTTCCAGGTTGGTTTAAAACGGATATCTAAACCAAAGCAAGTAAGTGTGGTTACCAAAACAACAATACCAACACACATGGGGCACATCTCTGGATACCAGTATGTCACTAGTGTTAAAATAGTTAAACGCTACATCAATCTTGCATTAGCTTTTACACAAGTGACATCTAGTGGTGATGCACAGTGTTGCATTACATACAAAGTACTGTTTTATGCAACAGTTTGGACATAATGGACTTTGATCCAAATCAGTGAATGTCTGGAACTGTGAACCAATAAATACATTACCAATGCATTATATTTAGAGATAAAGCACATTCAGGTAATTGAGGTGCAGCAGCGATTCCCAATCTGTACAATAGAAAGTCACAGAAGAACACCAGTTCCCGTTCTATACAGAATAATCCCGGTCGTGCGATGGAGCTACAGCAGTTCCCCTTCTGTACAGTTGGGGTGGATTGGGATGGAAAAACCAGCCCAAGAAATTTCCAGAAGCAGCCATGGGGGGGGGGGGGGGGGGGGGGTTGTTGAAAGGGCAAAATCTTCCTCAAAGGGCCTGATTATAAGTCAGAACAGGCTGCAGCTCTCCTTGTATCTTCTCAAGCAGTTGTATCTGCGATCTTTTGCCAGTTCCGCTAAAACTTCCTTCCCCAGTCTCTCACGTTATGAGTTAGGTTAGTGTACCCCATGATCCACATAAAGTACATTGAAAAAGCTAGTTCCACATAAAAGATACATGTTTCATTATATATGTACTGTAATAAGATGCTCCCATTCACATTACGTCACAATTGGCACACTATTCATGTTACGACACACAGTAGCAGTACTGCATATCCACATTCTGCCACAGAGTGGTAGCACTACATATACACATTCCGCCACACAACAGTAGAACCCCATATACACATTATGGCACACACTAGTAGTGCGGATACTGTAAATGGCACATATTTATAGCACCCCATGTACACATGCCACACAGTAGTAATACTCCATGTACGCATTACGTTACAAACATCATGCCACACAGTAGTAGTACCCTATACACACACACTATGACAAACAGTGGTAATACCCCATATACACTTTATGCCGCACATAACCTTCTAGTAAATATGTTCCTTCTAAAAACATACATACTGCCCCATAGTCTTACACATGCAGGCTGCATCCATAACCACAATGTACCCAAAATATGCTTCTACACACACAGTATACCCAAGGTAGTCACACAGTGTACCCAAAGTATGTCCATATAGTCATACCGTGTACCCAATATTTATTCTCATAGCCCAACACAATTTAAAAAAAATCACAATGTTCCCAGACCTTACAAACTCACACACTACCCCCATGTAACTTTACTAATGTTGCTCCAGTTTAATGCCAGCTGTGAGTCCATTGGAGGGCTCTTTTCAAACATGTTTTTTTTAAAAAGATAGCTCAATGGGGGGGACAAGGCACCTCTCCAGCCAGACACCATCCTGCTGCAAAGCCTACCCCGACTTCAGGCCACCCCTTCCATCAAGCACACTGTCCTGGCTAGCGGTGTCCCCCTCTGTTGGGCCTACCACAGCAAATACTCGTCATGGCTTAGATCAGGGCTGGGCAACACCGGCCCTCCAGATGTTGATGAACATCCTATCAGTTTCAGCATGGCCACATAGCAAAACTAATGCAAATCATCCTGGGATGTGTAGTTCATTTACATCTGGAGGGCCGGTGTTGCCCAGCCCTGGCTTAGATGCTCCTCTTCATTCATGACCTAGAGAAGCAGCAGTTCCACCTAAATGTTACATGTCCAGTGTGGTGCATACTATGATACCAAACAGCAGAGTGACTACTTTTCTAAAATTAAACAGGATGAATTTTAAGGAAATTGATGCTAATGCAAGAAAGCAATTAGATTGGAATATCACAGTAATACAATGGCTTATGATCTTTTCTAAGGGGTAGTAACAATTCTGGCCAGGCCATTTTAGAGTAGGAGAATAAGCATCAATTTAGTTCTTTTCACGTTTCTTTGCTTTATTTTATGACATATGAAAGGTAAAACGAAGCCTAGTTTGGTGGAGATGGACATAATGTTTGTTTAAGCTCATGCTCCAGGCCAAGTTACTAATGTTAGGGAAGATGAAAAAATTCTTAATATTTTAACTGACAATAATAAAGGTCCTTTAATTAGCAGAGATCTCTTGTAATGAAGACCGCATTCAGTGCAATGAACCTATACACATGGATGTCATGTGGGGATTGGGAATCAAATTCAGCTTCAGTCTTCATCTTGTGCACACGTCATCATTACACTAAAAGAAAACAAGTGTGAAAGGTTATATCAACACGTAATGGAGCATATACATAACCACTGAAACAGTGACATATAAGAGGTTCCGTTACATGGTAAGTACCAGAAGTTAAGCTTTATAAACTCTACAATAGGCATGGCAGGATTAAGCTTTGGAGGTGCCTGCGGAACTTATGACATGAGGGCCGGGATGGTTAATGGGGGGTTATAATAGATAGGACTATGGTCATTGGGTCACCAGCAAGTTGTTAGACAGTCATTAGGTCGACATGCAGGAAGGTCGACAGGGTCAATAGGTCAACATGGATTAGGTCGATAGTGAAAAGGTCGACATGGGGTTTTTCACTGTTTTTTTTGAGCGGACATGTGCCAACAGGTGGCATTTCATGCCCTACCATCCACTAGGGCGTGGTGAGAGAATAAAATACATTTTAACCTGTGTCCATGTCGACTGTGCCGACATTCAGGTAAAAAAAAAACAGCGAAAAACCCAATGTCGACCTAATGACTGTCTCACAATTTGCTGGCGACCAACTGCTCCACACCCATTAGATATGTGCTTATTTCCATTCATCTCTATGATATGCCCTGTTTATTTCTTTTAATATTATGCCTGTTAAAATTGTATTTTTATTCACGGTTATGTTTTATGATTTGCAGTGTTGTCATCCAATCAAACCGCTGTATTTCTACCCCTGATGAAGTCCTGATTACGATGAAACACGTTAGTTTAACAATGTCGATCTACTATATATATATATATATATATATATATATATATATATATATATATATATATATATATATATATATATATATATATATATATATATATATATATATATACACACACACACACACACACACACACATATACATACATACATACATACATACACATATATACATACATATACCCCTGATGAAATCTGGAGAATGTTCAGGTGAAATTGCTGTTGGGTCAGCCATATTGTACTTTGTTCCAAAGATGCTGTGAACCACAATACAACTCTTCTTTATTGCAACATACTCGTGAGTGCTGGTCTGTTCCTTCCCTTACATTAAGGTTGGGTAAGGGCTATGTCCAGGCATTTGCTAGGGCACCAGTCTGGAGCAGCCATGACACGGGCTGCCTTTTCGGGGGTACTGGCCTTACACCTGTTTTCCAATGACTTGGGGGGGAGGGAGTTCCATTGGCAGCTCATAGAACCTGATACTATCTCTACCAGCACTGCTTACTTTCTTGCTTCCTGATTTGCCGCTTGGTTCTACTCAGTGGCAGAACTAGCGGCTGGCAGGCCCAGGTGCAAGTATATGGTTTGGGTCCCCACTAAAGAAAAACAAAGCGGGCCATGTGCCCCAGTCTCTCACGAACACCCCCCCTCCACAGCAACATGTTCCTCACTCCCTACATCCCCATAATTTCTGCCTATATCACTACACAACATCACCACAATATGCTGCAAGATCACTACACTACATTTACATTACAGCTTGTGCAGGAAGAGGATCTTTTCGCTGTCTTTCTACTCCTTCCAGCTTAATGGCCAAAATCTGCAGCACACTGTGCCATGCTCCTGCCCGTAGCCCAGCTTCTGCCTGCTGAACGGACACAGTTAGTGTAAATGTAATGACACATCATTTCTCCGCTGGCCTTGCCCAGAGCTCCATTCCACCTGTAACAAAGCATAGGACAGCCGGGCTGACCTGGGATGGGACTATTCCTCAGAACGGGAGGGATTAACCAGGTTAGATGGGAAGGTGGACAGCACTGTCGCAGATGGTACAGCAGGAGAGAGGAGGCATCGCTAATGCATTGTCCCAGCACTCTAAGGCATGTATTTAATGCTCCTATTTCGCCGTTTATAATGGCGAGTATGCAGGTTTTTTTGAGAGTAGAGAACTTTTCTCACATATTTTGTACCTCACTGTATTCAACTCTGTTACTTCACAGAAAATATCTTGCGAAGCAAACTGTGTTCGCCCAGCGCTTCTCCCCGTTGTTCGCTGTGTTTGGTCAATGGGGATTTCAGTGTGTCTCTCAAAAAGTCTATTCAATGCACAAATAGCGAGTCCTGTAAGTTTTTTTTTTTTTTTTGGAGAGATTCTCCGTTTTTCCTCGGCATCTTTTTTAGGTGAACTATATGCTTATCTTTGTTAAATTTGTCCTTTTTTTTGTTTGTTTTAAAAAATTAAAAATATGTACTGTAATGTATTTATTGCAAGTGCCATAATGCTGTACTACTCTATTAATTGATTTGGAATTTAATAGGTTATTTTAATGGTAACCAATAAGAAATAATTTTGGAATGCTCCTAGTAATTTCCCATGCTTCCTCTCTTCTTCCTCACCTAACCCCCAAACAGGCTTTTAAACACGCTAACAATTATAAAATAAATAAAATAAAAACACAGGGCAAAGAAACAATGCCAAAAGCACAACACAAGGATAAAGGCCAAACAGAACAAAATACACCCGTCTGCACAACCCCAACTAAAATGGTCACACAGCCATTTGTTGTAAAATAAATACTGAACAAAACATTAACCTTTTTAAACCTTTGTAAAAAAATACAAGTCCACAAATGCGAGGAACACGCTGCTGAGATGAACACCATGCTCAGGAATATCCCAGTCTGACCAGATCACATGGGGCCTTATTTTGGTTCATTCTTTCTGACAAAATCCTTCTTAGATGGGCAAAACCATGTGCACTGCAGGTGGTGCAGGTGTTACTTGTGCAGAGAGAATTAGATTTGGGTGGGGTTTTACTTCAAAGTGAGATCTATATTGCAGTGTAAAAATAAAGCAGTAAGTATTTTCCCTGCACAGAAACAAAATAACTCACCCAAATCTAATTCTCTCTGCACATGTTACATCTGCCCCCCCTGCAGTGCACATGGTTTTGTCCATCTAAGAAGGATTTTGTCAGAAAGAATGAACCAAAATAAGGCCCATGGAGAGCAGGAGAAAACAGCTCTCTCCAGTTACAGCACTCCCATTTGAACTCGCATAATAATGCTAAGTTCGCAAAAGGGGCCGGCGAGCTGGCCACACGTTGAATACTGAGGAAGTCAGAAATGAGGAGAGGAGAAAAAGTGCCGAGCGCTTCAGCGAGATCACAGGGACACAGTACAGTGAGCGGTGAGCCAGACTCTCAAAAAACATTGAATACTCCTCTAAAGCTGGGTACACATCTATACAATCCCTGTTTTCTTGCGACCGTTTGACCAACCATAGACGCGTCGGACCTTCCACAAACAGTCGATAAGCGTGTACACACCTGTACAATTTTACTTGCGACGTCCGATGTACTCCCATCCAAACAGTCGCAAGAAAAAGATTGTACCACCGTACACACTCTCCTGATTTGGGCTTTTGACATGATATATATGAACAAAATTATCATAATGGGCTGGGTTAAGGGCATACCAAAACAAAGAGGCGTGATTATAGAACCGAAACCAAAATGGCTGGGTACGTGTCTAAAAATTAGTCAGCCTGCAAGGTGACTAAACTTCGATATAGAAATGCCAGCTAGGACTGTATGAATTATCCTGGAGATGTGTTCCAATCGCAAGAGTTCCTACAGTATATGTCACAACAATAATAATAATTATTCTATTATATGTACATTGCATTCAGAACGCACACTTGAATAAATCATGTGTGGAGGTGACAGGATTAATGTAGTTCACGGAGCCGCGGCTCGCTGCGCATGATATATAAGAGCAGGCTGTCACAACATGAGGAATTTGAGCTGCACAAGCAGACAGGCAATAGCCCTTAAAAGGGCTAAGGATAATACAAGGCACAGTTGCTAATATTTCAATATGCATTAGATAATGTGACACACACGGAACACCAAACTGCTATAAAGCCGGGTATGCGACTATAGTCAGTTTGCGGTAGTCACCCTTGCAAGCTGCTATAAAGACGGGTATGCGACTGCGGTAGTCACCCTGGCAAACTGACTACCCGGCTTTATAGCAGTTTGGTCCTCCGTGTGTGTCACATTATCTAATGCATATTGAAATATTAGCAACTGTGCCTTGTATTGTTTGTCTGCTTGTGTCTCACAAATTCCTCATGTTGTGACAGCCTGCTCTTATATATCATGAGCAGCGAGCCGTAGGCTGTTGCTGTGACCAAGTAATATAAGAGACGGGGCGGCAGGAAGGGGGTGGTGGTGGTAGTGCTGGTCAGAGTCACCTTACCTTTCCCCAGCACTCGCTGTGACTGTACGGGCGCCTGGGACAGTGAGGACGCGGGAGCCTGTTGTGGCAATGCTGTCCTGGACGCTCTGTGCTGCTGATTCGTCTGTGTTCCGTCTAGGGTTTGTGTCCCGTCTAGGGTTTAAAAGGTGCTCTGTTCCGAACATGAATTTGCCAGACATGGTGCACATTATGTTACACATTACATTGCTACAGTGTAACATAATGTGCACCATGTCTGGCAAATTCATGTTGAGAACAGAGCACCTTTTAAACCCTAGACGGAACACATAGTGCTCGGGCATGAATGGCAGGCTGTAAGCGGTGGGAAGGCAGAGCGGTACCCGGGCAGCTTACACTATGGTTGAAGGCATTCCTCTGTGCCCCTGCATCCGTGCTGCCTACTCCGCTCCCCCGTCGCTGCACCACGGTCACTGGCAGGTGCTCCACGACTATGGGAACTGTGACAGGAAGTCACGACTGTATGGGCGCCTACACTATGCCGCTTACTGGGAGTAGTGGTGCCGGGTAGCAGGAAAAGTGGCGCTATCTGCGCCCCCCCCCATTGTCTCCATTTATCATTTATCCCTGTGACTCAGCACTACTACTTCTTGAACATAGCGCCTCTTTTCCTGCTACCCGGCACCGCTACTCCCAGTAAGCGGCACCTTTGCTCCCTGTGCATGGCGCCACTCCTCCATATACACGGTGCTGCTGCTCCCCATACACTGCGCCACTTCTGCTCCTGTGACCCCCTTACACTGCGCCTCTACTTCCTTGACCTGGGGCTCTTCCTCCTGTGCCTGCACTGAGTGGGGAGACGGTAGATGGTGTGCAGGGCATCCGCATAGAGTGACTATGAGCCTGTCAGTCTGGTCTCTATATCAAGTCTAGCAACAGCGCTGGTAAGAAATTTCTCGCAAGACATTGCAGCTAGTATTAATTAAACTGTAGGATCACTTGAGGGACATTAAGCATTTCCAATGTTGGGCATGTGCAGGGGCGGATTGGCCTGCCGGGAAACCGGGCTATTTCCCGGTGGGCCGGCCCATAATAGACCTAAAGCGGCCGCTCACCCCCCTGGCTGGGCCGCGGACCGCACGGCCGCGGCCGCAGCAGTTTTCCCTAAACAAATATGGCTGCCGTAAGTAAAAGTAAATGTAAGCAGCCAGCAGTAAAAATGGCCGCGGGAGAGCTGGTGCGCATGTGTGGCCACACGCAGCTGCTCCCGCGGTTCTGTCACTGTTACCTGCTGGCTGCTGTAGACCCCCGCTGCTGTCAGGCTCTGTGGCTGCCCCATCTGCCCGGCTGACAGTAAACTGTCACACTGACTGCATTGAGGCAGCAGCGCCGGCAGCACACAGAGCTGAGCTCTCTCCTGGCTCCCAACCCCCTTGATGTCATCAATAATGACGGATCCTGGAAAGGGGGCGGAGCTTCACGATGTGGAGGGGCGGAGCTTCACGAGTGGAAGGGGGCGGAGCTACATGGGCACTCAGTTAATGAAAGAATTTGAAAGAAGTACATCCACAGCCAGCTTTTAAGGTAAATACAGTTGTGGTGCTGATGTTACACAGCACTACTACTGGTGCGGGCATTATGCAGCACTACTACTGGTGCTGGCATTATGCAGTGTCACTGGTGGCAACTGATGAGGGCATTATGCAGTCACTGCATAATGCCCTCACCAGTTGCCGACAGTAGTGACACTGCATAATGCCCACACTGCATTGCAGTGTCACTACTGTCGGCAACTGGTGTGGGCATTATGCAGTGTCACTACTGTCGGCAACTAGTGTGGGCATTATGCAGTGTCACTACTGTCGGCAAATGGTGTGGGCATTATGCAGTGTCACTACTGTCGGCAACTGTTGTGGGCATTATGCAGTGTCACTACTGTCGGCAACTGTTGTGGGCATTATGCAGTGTCACTACTGTCGGCAACTGGTGTGGGCATTATGCAGCGCTACTACTGTTGGCAAATGGTGCAGGCGTTACGCAGCGATACTACTGTCGGCAAATGATTAGTGTGTTACGCGGTGCTTCCTATGTCAGCAACTGGTGAGGGCATTATGCAGTGTCACTACTGTCGGTAACTGGTGTGGGCATTATGCAGTCACTACTGTCGGCAACTGGTGTGGGCATCACGCAGCGCTACTACTGTTGGCAAATGGTGCAGGCGTTACGCAGTGATACTACTGTCAGCAACTTGTGCGGGAGTTACGCAGCGATATTACTGTCGGCAAATGTTGAGTGTGTTACGCGGTGCTTCTAATGTCAGCAACTGGTGAGGGCATTATGCAGTGTCACTACTGTCGGCAACTGGTGCGGGTGTTAAGCAGCGCTACGATTGTCGGCAACTGGTGAGTGTGTTACACAGCGCTTCTACTGTCTGCAAATGGTGAGTGTGTTACGCAGCGCTACTACTGTCAGCAACTGGTGTGGGCATTACGCAGCGCTACTACTGTCGGCAACTGGTGAGGGTATTAAGCAGCGCTACTACTGTCGGCAACTGGTGAGTGTGTTACGCAGCGCTACTACTGTCGGCAACTGGTATGGGCATTACACAGCGCCACTACTGTCGGAAACTGGTACGGGTGTTACCCAGGGCTAGTATTGTCAGCAACTGGTGTGGGCATTATGCAGGGCTATTACTGTCAGCAACTGGTGCAGGCATTACCCAGCACTACTACTGTTTTTTTTAATTTGGGTAAGTTTTTATTGAAACAAATAAAAGTGGATGTACATCTGTACAGTTAGCAAACAGTATTGTCATTTTTAAATTGCATCCGTTTATACATGTATGGACAGCAAAAACAATAAAACGCTTGCCAACATTTCGACATAAATCAGTCTCTGAGTGTTCTTTGTGGCAAGGTTAAGCATCCATAGGTAATATCGAGAAATGTTCAATGGTAGCACAGATGTACATATGAAATTGTCAAATAGATTTTTTCCCCTAATAAACTATCCCGGTACTCACGCTTTGAGTACCATCTCCCCTCCCACCAACAAATAGAAAAGAAGTAGAAAGAGGAAAAAAGAGAAAGAAATAAGAGAGATTACAAAAAGAAAAATACAATAAAATAGGTTTGCCTAGAAGATATAGCTGTGTAGGCAAGTAGCACGCCAACCGCTGTGAGGGCAGCAGGGTATATTTATCACGTGCCCCGGACGGGGGGGCATTCTTATTGTGCTAATACAGAGGAGGATGCCGCGACACGGGTCATGGTGCAAAGGGAGGGGGGGGGGGGCGGGGACCATCAGGACCTCCCCCGTGGATGATCAACGAGCTGTTTGTTTATGTCGTGGGGTCGGCGGGCAGGGCCAGCCTAGAGGAGGTCCATCTATCCCACTTGGCAGCATAGGGAACGAGCGAGCCCCTCGACCTGTAGGTAAACCTCTCATGGCCCACAACTTCATTGACAAGCGCCCTCCAGTGGTAAATATTCGGGCATGACACGTCAAACCATTTCCTGGCTATGAGCACCTTAGCGAGGGCAGTAAGGCAGAGGACATATTTATAAACTGGGGGCGAGTGAGACTCCTGTATTCCCAAAGCAAACATACAGTATTTAGAGTCAAAGGAAGGGAGAGACGGCTCAGTGAGGAGTACATCTGCCCAGACCGCCTCCCAGAAGGCCAAAATCGTCGGGCAAGACCATAACATGTGCCAGAAGTCGGCGCCAGGTGCCGCGCATCTGGGGCAGGCGTCATCCGGTCTAAGCCCCGCTCGCAGCATGGAGAGTGGGGATCTATAGGCTCTATGTAGTATATAGAATGACACTTGCTGGTATTTCAGACAGGGGGTAGCGTACCTGACTGAGTCTAGAATCTCGGTCCACTGTTCCCCATCAAGTTCCCCAATACTGAGCTCCCATTTAGCTTTAAGGTGGTCAAGGCTATTAGTGTCTGTTTGGCTGATAATGCATTTATAAATGGTGGAGACTTGCTTTGTGGTGGCCAGGGACTGGAGGAGACTTTTAATTGGGGAGTCGGAGGTAGAGGGGGGGGAGTCACCGAACTGAGTCCGGGTCGCATGTCTGAGTTGTAAGTATCTGTAAAAAGATCTATTGGAAATCTGGAGCTCCTCTGAAATTTGTTGGAATGTTTTAATGGTGCCCGTGGAAAAGAGCTGTGAGATTGATGTGAGGCCTGCCCTCAACCAGAAACCATCAGAGGAGAGCTGTTTGAACTCTGGGTACGACCTGTTGAACCATAGGGGAGTCTCCCCATCCACCCCATCCCAGCCACATATTTTGTGGGATTGGCGCCAGATGAGTAGCGCCTGCCTGAAGAGAGGGGACAGAGTAGGCTTAAAGGGGGAGGAAAGAAGAAACTGAAGGGGGGGAAGGCGGGACCCCACACACTCGGCAAAGGTGCCCTCAAAGGTAGGGCCTGATCTCCCCATTATCCAGTCTGATATATGTGCCAGTTGGGCTGCAAAGTAGTAAAGCCTGAAATCGGGGAGTCCCAGACCCCCATCCACCCTTGGTTTAGTAAGGGTCTTGATTGCGATCCTAGGAGGCCTGTTTGCCCATATGAAGGAGGAAAGGAGCGTGTTGATGGCCAGGAATACATGCTTGGGAATGTAGATCGGGGAATGTTGGAGTAGGTATAGATACTTAGGGAGAATAGACATTTTGATAAGGTTAATTCTGCCCATAACTATCAGGGGGAGTTTCTTCCACTGGTGTATTTTATTCTTTAGTTCCCTGGTGACCGCATGTATGTTGAGGTCTACAAAGTCTGTAATGGTAGGGGTTACCCAGACCCCCAGGTATTTAAACCTGAGGACCCACTGTAGTGGAGAGGCAGTTGGTGGTCTGTCCGGTATCACGCCGGACAGGGGGAGTATACTGGATTTCCCCCAGTTGATGAGGAGTCCCGAAAAGGTGCCGAATAATTGTATTATCTGCAGCATCTCTTTCAGGGAGGCCGCAGCGTCGTTTAGAAAGAGGAGGGTGTCGTCCGCGTATAGTGCGACAACATCTTCCCGACCACCCAGGGGGATGCCCCGGATCAGCGGGGAGTCACGAAGCATGATTGCCATGGGCTCAATGGCAAGGGCAAACAGGGCCGGTGATAATGGGCAGCCCTGCCTGGTACCCCTGCCCAGTGGAAACCCCTCCGTCACATAGCCATTGACTGAGATACGGGCCATCGGTGAGGAATACAGCAGTTGCACCCACTTTACAAATTTAGGACCAAAGGCAAACCTGCGCATGACCTCCCAGAGATAGTCCCACTCCACCGAGTCGAAGGCCTTGGCAGCGTCCAGGGACACCACCACTGCCTCCGAACAGTCCGCGCCACCCCCTTGTAAATGGCAGAATAATCTTCTAAGGTTACGAGTGGTGGAGCGGCCCGGCATGAAACCAGATTGGTCCTCGTGTATGACTGAGGTTACCACCAAATTGAGCCTGGTTGCAAGTATTTTAGCGAGTATTTTTACATCAGTGGCAAGGAGAGATATGGGACGATAAGAGTCCGGGAGGGAAGGATCCTTCCCAGGCTTAGGGATCACGACAATAATTGCCTCTGCCATAGACGGGGGCAAGACACCCACTCCCCCCAGCTCCCCATATAATTGAAGGAGATAAGGGACAAAGTAGTCTTTATATTTTTTATATATCTCTATCGGTATGCCATCACTACCGGGAGCTTTTTTATTAGGGAAGGAGGTTATGGCTGCCTCGATCTCAGCAGATGTGATATCAGCCTCCAGCAGGGCAACCGATTGTTGAGAGAAGTGAGGTATATTGATCCCCGAGAGGTACTGAACTAGCTGTTGTGAGGTGTATGTCGCCCGGGATGAGTACAGTGAGGAGTAGAAGGCCAGGAAGATTTGAGCAATCTCCGGCGTGGTGTAATGTTCCTCCCCCTGAGGGTCACATAGTTTTTGTATGGAGCAGGAGGATCTTTCATCCCGAGCGAGATACGACAAATAGCTACCTCCTACATCAGATTGGGAGTATCTGTTATGGGCCGAAAAGAGGAGTTTCCGTTTAGATTTGTCGAGTAGGTGGTCAGTCCACAGTTTACGTGTGACGTCCCACCTAAGTCTATCTTCAGGGAGACCAGATCGCAGGTACGCAGCCTCACTCAGTGAGCACGCCTCCTCCAACCTGACCTCCTCCTCCCTCCCAGCCCGCTTAATGTTTGCTATTCTCCTAAGGAAGGAGCCACGGATGATTGTTTTAAACGTCTCGTGTCTTACAACCGGGTCCCTGCATGAAGCATTGTCCTCGTGGAACCCGGACCACTCCCCCACCAGCACCCCATTATCAGTAAGGAGAGTGAGCCAAAAGGGGTTGAGCCTCCAGGTGCTAGCGCCGCGAGGGGGCATCAAGTCCAGTGTGACAGATAGGGGAGAGTGGTCCGAAATCCCCCTCTGGAGGTACTCCACAGCAAGGATTTTGGGAAGCAGGTCAGGGGAGACCATCACGAGATCAATTCTAGAGAACGACTGGTGGCCCGGGGAGAAACATGAATACTGCCTGTCAGTGGGGTGTCTATGTCTCCAGGCGTCAGTTAGATTCAGTTCAGTGGTAAGTTTAGCAAACGGGGTGGGCGAGGGACCAGAGGGGGGGGGGGAGCGGCCCACAGCCGACCATCTGTCAAGCGACCTGTCAAGGATGTTATTGAAGTCCCCTATGCAGGCCGTGGGGGCCGGCGGGAAAGAGGCAATAAATGCCACTGCCTTCCTGAGGACATCGTTACTGTAAGGAGGGGGTATGTATATTGCTAATATATTCATGGTGGTGTGGTTGATATGTGCCCTAAGGAAGATATATCGGCCATATTGGTCGATTTGATGATGGGTGAGGTGAAAATTTATGGTTTTTTTAATTAGGATCGCAACCCCTCTGGCGTTATTGGAAAAGGTGGAATGGAACATATGACCCACCCAGGGCTTCTTAAGCGACAACGTTTTAGTGCCCATCAAGTGCGTCTCTGAGAGACAGGCTATATCCACACCATGCTTTTTGATCTCAGCCAGCACCAGCGAGCGTTTGATACGGTCGTTGAGACCCCGCACGTTCCAGCCGAGCATGTGGAGGCCCGCTACAGTATTAGAGGGGGGCATAGGTTAGAGAAGAGACAGGGAAAAAGGAGGAGGGGGGGCGCCCATCACCAGGACACAGGACAGACACGCATATTTCCGGCCAAAGCGGGGGGATACAAAATATCGGCCACTTGCTCTGGAGTAAGGTCCCACCCACCCACGACCCGTCCCAGAAACAATTGGTGGAGATAAAGTCACGGTCCCTCACCCTCAAATCAACCCGGCCACAGCACAGACATTCAATCGAAATTTGGTAACGTGTCAGCCTACACAACCTTGCATTTATAGACAAAAAGGAAAGTAGAGAGTAGAAAGTACAGTAAAAGACAGACAAAGACATAGAAATCAAAAAAAATCCCAACATCCCATCCCACCCGGTATACCTACCAAACATTAGATATACTTGGATCCCAATAACAGTTAAAACTAAACTTGCCCAATTAGGCTAATAACTGTGTTAACTAAGGGGTATAGAGACTAACGGTCTACTATAAAAATGAAACTATTTCCTAGCATACTTTGAGCTCCTTTGTGGAGTACATCCTGAGCTAAACAGGTAAATTTATAAAACAACAGAGCCAGACAAAGGAAAAGTAAAGAGGGTTAGGTGTCCCACCAGTGGGATATTAGTATCATTTTGCTCACGATACGGATGTCAGTTCGGGTGCCGTGGTCTGCGGTCCAGCCACTGCTCGGCCTCTTGGGGTGTGTTGAAGAAATGAGTGGTGCCATCCGCCACCACGCGGAGTCGTGCCGGGAATAACATAGAGTATTGCACCTGTCTGTCCCGTAGTTTACGCTTAACCTGAAGAAATTGGGCCCTGGTCTTCTGGACGTCAGCTGCAAAATCCGGGTATGCCGCCACCACCTGGTTGTCGATCTTAAGTGGGCCGCGTTCTCGGGCCAGCCGGAGGACAGCATCTCTGTCCTTGTAATGTAGAAAACGGGCAATGAAGGTGCGTGGCGGGGCCCCGGGTGGTGGGGCTCCAGTGGGCAAACGGTGAGCTCTCTCAACAGTAAACTGTCGGCTGAAGTCGTCAGGGGAGAATGTCTCTAGCAACCATTTCTCGAGGAATTTCTCGGGGGAGGGGCCCTCCGCCCTTTCCGGGAGGCCAACAAAGCGCACGTTGTTGCGACGTAAGCGCCCCTCCATATCTGACATTTTGGACTTGACCGATGCCATCTGCGTGGTGAGATCCGCCACCGCTGCCTTTAGGGGGTTAGTCACATCTTCTAAGTCAGATATTCGGTGTTCAGCCTCCCCCACCCTCTCACGAACCTTCTGCATATCATGTCGGATAAGGGAAATATCAGATTGCACCTGGCCCATTTTGTCCATGACTCTTTGCTCGGTGGCTGCCAAGGCCATGAGGATTTGCTGGGTGGACTGGGCTGGGGTTTCGGCAGGGGGGGAGTCTTCCTCCTCATTCGAGGGTTGTGAGGAATTGGAGGATTGCGCAGACTGCGCTGGGGGAGGGGGGTGGGAGCCACGGGCATACTTCTCAAGCCTGGACGCGGCAGTTGCGCCCCCAGTTTTTCCCATGGTTAGGGCCACTGAGAGGTCGGATATAACCAGTACCCACTAGGGGGCTGAGTATCGGTGTGGTCAGAGCAGAGGTTTGAAGGTGTAATGGGTCTGAGGCCTGTGACACAGATCTTAAAGGCACGCTATCCCACCAGTTCCCAGCAGATGTCAGCAGCGAGGGGTGGTAGGGTCCCAGCAGCAAATTCAGAGAGCACTCAAATCGCAGGGGTAGAGGGTGACCCTTTTGGTGTGGGTAAAAGCAGGTGGGGGTGGCACTTATGCAATATCAGAGAGCAGAGAGTCACTGAGTAGGAGGCAGATCTCCTAGCGCAGGCCGGAGTGAATGGTGCAATATCAGAGAGCAGAGAGTCACTGAGTAGGAGGCAGATCTCCCAGCGCAGGCCGGAGTGAATGGTGCAATATCAGAGAGCAGAGAGTCACTGAGTAGGAGGCAGATCTCCCAGCGCAGGCCGGAGTGAATGGTGCAATATCAGAGAGACAAAGTCACTTAGACAGAGGGCAGTCCCTCAGGGGGCATCTGCAGCAGGTGGCAATTTCACAGTAGCAGTGTCCAGGGACAATGTCACTACATCCAAGGGCAGTTATTAGGATTACTGGTATTAAGTTACAGGGTCCCAGAAAGAGTGAGGGAGTGATGGCACCGCGTGAGCTGGCAGCTCTCACTCAGGGCTTCAGAGGGGCCCACTGTTAGTGCCCTCACCCACCAGGGGGGCTAAGTGAAGGAGTGGTGATGGAGAGGCTGGGGTGGTGAAAGGGCAGGCCGTGTCTCCAATGCCCTGTTGGTGTCTCAAGGGCAGAATGGTGAATGGGCAGGTTATGGGTTCAGCACCTAGTTGGTGTGTGCAGGGCTGGCAGACAGATTATGAGCAGATGGTAGGAGACCCCAGCGTTCACCCAGCGTCCCCAGGGCAGGCAGCCCAGGTGCTGGAGGGTGGTGGAGGAGCAGGCTGTGGCCCCAGCAGCTGATGGGGGTATCTAGGCAGATAGGATGGAGTGGCGCCTTTCTATTACTCCCTGCCGGACACACCGGCCTGACTCACCCCTTCTGCTGTGCCTCCAGGGGGGGGGGACCGTCACCTCCCGATGGATCTGAAGCTGGGAGGCGCCGGGTCCCCGCGTCCAGCCCGCCGCCTCCTGGTGTCTAGTACCGGGCGGGGGGGACGAGGCCACGCGAGCTTGCGTCAGTGCCGGGCGCCGGGTCTCCCAATCGCAGGGTTGTCGATCACGCCGGCGGCGGCGGGTGTAGCCGCGCACCCGGCCACGGCGTGCAGTCACAGGGGCGGGCGGAGAGGTAATCAGCGGCAGATGGACGCAGCCTCTGTCCGGGCCGCGGCGGTTGCAGAGGGGAGACAGCCCAGGGAGCAGCGTCCCTCCTCCTCCGTCTTCCAAGATGGCGGCGGTCACGAGGGAGCCGGCCAGAGCACCAGACCCTCCACCGACAGGCACCCGCAGCTGCAGAGGACTCCCGAATCGCGGCAGCAGGGTCCAGGGGGGGATACCACACAGGTATGGAGGCTCTTAGGGCTAGTGGTGGCCCAGGATTTTAGGATTAGGAAGGATTAATGGTGGAGCTCCGTGTGAACGCTGCTGTTCACATGCTCGGCCAAGCCACGCCCCCCCAGCACTACTACTGTTGACAACTGGTGAGTGTGTTACGCATCGCTACTACTGTCAGCAACTGGTGTGGGTGTTACGCAGCGCTACTATTGTGAGCGACTGATGTTGGTGTTAAGCAGTGCTACTACTGTCAGCAACTGGTGCGGGCATTATGCAGTGCTGCTACTGTATACTATTGTGGCCAACAGTGGGCATTAGGTGTAAACCGTGCCACTACTGTGGATATTATGTGTGTATAAGGGTTCTACTACTGTGAATATTCCATTACTGTATATGTAGTATAAGCAGCGCTACTACTGTGGATATTATGTGTGTTGAAGGGTTCTACTGTGGGCATTATATGTATAAGCAGCGCTACTACTGTGGATATTTTGTGTAAGGGGCACTACTGTGAAGCGTAATGTGAACATAGGGCACTAGGTGATGTGCAGGACCATAACTAGGTGTGTGCCAGTGGTGCCTTGCCCATATGCACTCTGGGTACACCACCTACATGACCACTCACTGCTGATTGCCAGCTGTCACTGCTCTCAGCGCCTGTTCTTGTCTTACACACACACGTATATATATATATATATGTATATATATACAGTCCACTATGTCGGCGATCTGCAATAAATATTCAATCCCGGTGACCCTCCAAAAAATACATTATCCATCCAGCGAAAGGAGGCACACGGACACCAGCAGGTGAATATAACCATAACAATTATTGCTGTGCCCTGAGGAAGAGGTTATTACCTCGAAAGCGCTTGGCGCTAAATACAGCCTGATTTATTCTATTCATCTGCTGGTGTCCGTGTGCCTCCTTTCGCTGGATGGATGGATGGATGGATATATATATATATATATATATATATATATATATATATATATATATATATATATATATATATATATATATATATATATATATATATATATATATATATATATATATATATATATATATATATATATATATATATATATAGATATAGATATAGATATATAGGTATACTATTTTTTTTAGAACCAAACATATGACAAAAAGCTTTGCTCTAATATATATGTATGGGGAGGTTCCGTAATGAGCATGTATGAGAGAGGCGCTCCCTTAATGAGTGGAGGAGCAGCATGCAGTATGTAATGTAATTGTGGTGCCGGAAGCACTGCTCACCTTTAATACAAAGTACAGCGGGAAGCACTGAAGCTGCCTTTCCCATATGGTCCACCTACACCTCGTCTCCTGCAGGAATGTGCTGCTGGGCCCAGTGGTGCAGGGATTTATTTATTTATAAACTGTTTCTTACATTCCGCATCGTTTTTCACATCAGTCCCTGCCCCAGTGGAGCTTACAATCTATATTCCCTACCACATATACACACACACACACACAGACATTCTAGGGTCAATTTTGATGACTCCGGTCTGATTGAAGTCTCCAATCGGTTTTGTCTCCGGTCTGATTGAACCAAATCATGGTTTTGATGCACTATGATTTGATTCTTCATTTGCACACTTCAATCAGACTGGAGTGCCGCAGTTCGTAGATTATGGATTTAGTATGAAATCCCAACGGTCAAAATCCCGACAGGGTCAAAATTCCGAATGGGTCATAATACCGACATGGACAAAATCCCGACAAGGTCAAAATCCCGACAAGGTCAAAATCCCGACATTTAAAATAACGACAAGGACAAAATCCCGACATTTAAAATCCCGACAAGGTCAAAATACTGACATAAAGAAAGTACAGGTGAAACAGTCAACTTGACTTTGGGTCGACAGGTCGCGAGGTCGACATGGGTTTTTTAACTGTTTTTTTTTACCCGAATGTCGACACAGTCAACATGGACACAGTTGGAAGTGAACCGCAGCCCCTCACTGCGCTCGGCACACTATTTTATTCTCCCACCACGCCCTAGTGGATAGTAGGGCATGAAATACCGCCTGTCAGCACATGTCGTGTGAAAAAACTGTGAAAAAAACAATGTCAACCTTGCGACCTGTTGACAGAAAGTCATGTTGACTGTTTCACCTGTACTTTCTATATGTCGGTATTTTGACCTTGTCGGTATTTTGACCTTGTTGGGATTTTGTCCTTGTCGGTATTTTAAATGTCGGGATTTTGACCTTGTCTGGATTTTGTCCTTGTTGGTATTATGACCCATTCAGGATTTTGACCCTGTCGGTATTTTGACCGTCTGGATTTTGACTGCGTCCCGTAGATTATATATGTGTGAGCCGTTGTGATTTTATGTAGATAGATAAATAGATGTTGTAAAATGTGATTGCTGTTTTCTATTTTTGGCACCTCTCAATAATTTTTTTTTTTTTTGCTGTTGTGGAGCCCAATGTGTTCTTATGTTATTCCTGTGGGGGCTAGCGTTTAATGTTTTTGTTTTTTGTTTTGTCTGGTGTCAGTGTGTTTTTTCCCCGTTGGGGCCACCAATGTGTATTGTTTTCTGTTTGGGCCAATGTTTGTTTTTTCTTTGGAGGCCAGTGTGTTTTTTTGTGCGGGGGCATATGTTTTAATTTTCTTTGGTTCCCCCCCCCTATCGGGGGTCAGTATGTTTGTTACCTGTTGTGGGTCAGGTTTTTTCCTGTGGGGTCAATGCTTTTTATTTATGTATTTGGTGGCCAGAGTTATGGTGTTTGTACAGAGTTGCTCATGTGCAAGCACCAAAAAGTCTATTATAAATGTGTTATGCTTTTCTTCGGGTTACAGGGGGTCAGCTACTCACAGTATGGGCTATTTCACACACTCCGGCTCCTGCCGGGCGGCGAAATCCCTCACGGCCAGGAAGCCGTGCCGTACACAGCAGTTTACAATGGTAGGGATGGCCACAGCCAGGAAGCCGTCTCTTCCAGTGGTGGGATCCGGCTGCAACTGGGCGGCCGGGCCATTGCCGTCCCGTGTGAATGGACACAATAGTGTCCATTGACAACTACTGTGTGCGGCACGGCTTTTGGCCGTGCGGGATTTCGCCGTCTGGCAGGAGCTGGAGCATGTGAAATAAGCCTTAGGGCGTGTTATCGGAGTAATATGGGCGAGTTGCTGATAGTGGTTGCATACAGAGAAGCTGATTTGCTCGCATTGGAGGCCATACTGAGATGGATCATCTGCACCAAGGATAGAGCTGGTGAAAGTTTCAATAATGCAGCCAATGGTGGCAGCGTAGCAGCATTAGCATAAAGTTGCATATGCAACTGCATCAAAAAATACAAGGAATTCCGCAACTGCATGCAACTCTGAATCAGATTCTATTAGTAGGGATCCGCCCCCTCTTGACAGACTCCACCCCCTCAGAAGACTCCGCCCCCAGGGCTGCTTCCATAAATTTCCCGGGCTGGTTTTACATCCCAATCCGCCCCTGGGCATGTGCGCAGTAAGGACATAGTGTAAATGCTATAGATGCACTTTATTCACTATTTAGAAAGAATAGGCAGGATTCTCCGTTGTTATGTACAGTATCTTTTTCAATATATTTCTGTACTTTGTATCTTTTTCAGTTCTGCTTATATCATGAATCTTTGATCTGTTTTCTGGGCTGCTTGCCAGTTATACAATGTAACTGTTTTATGGTTAGTTCTTCATTGGTTAAGCTTCTTACGGGAGTTAGCAGAGTTTTATCGGAGAGCAATATTTTCTTATTAAACAGGTAATTTGGGGCTGTATTCTGGTAGCTTCTCTCTTAAAAAGTTATTTTGTTTCATATATTATTTCTTATTTGCATATAGGCAGTGGGATTTAAGGTGTACATATGAATGCATTAATTCCTTCTTTAGTAATTAATCCTTTGTCTGGAATAATTTGGCACCTGTACTCAGTCATATGCAAATCCTTGTGTTTCATTCAATTATTAATTCCCTTCACTGGTGTGATATGAGTGATTATTTGTAACACAGCAGTTGTTTCCAGCTATTAATATCTGTGTCTAGCTCTGTACGGGCTTCCACAGTTTTTGTAGCATAACCTGTCTACATAGAACTTTAGTCACCCTGCCGGCTGACTAAAACTTAGACGCTAAACACCCATATCTGACCATAGTCATATATATATATATTAGTCAGCCGGCAGGGTGACTAAAGTTCTATGTAGACGGGTTATGCGTGTAAACTTTAGTCAGCCGGCAGCGCTGCTGCAGTCGCTCTCTCTGTGCCTGGATCTGGATGTGTCTGACTGGTACCAGTGCTGCAACCCCCTCTGTATCTAGTGGATCTTACTGACCGAGTCAAGGAGCAGCAGGTCCCCTGTGTGTGGCATGGTAGTGTCCCCTAGTCATGTATGTGTCAGGGATTCATGCTGTAGCTGCGGGCGTGGTCACGCAACCCGGGCTATCCTGTCCCTCCATGCCTGTGGGTACAGTGTTGCTGGTGGGTGCGTGGTGCAGCTGCAGAGCTACTGTGTGAGGCGTCAGTTCCAGGACTGGTGCAGGTTGGGCTTTTGGGAGTCGGGATTTTACTGGGGTTCCCAAACGCTGCATGTGTCGTTCCCTTTGGAAGTTGAAGGTGCTGCTGTTTGAGGTCCATTGAAATGAATCTCTCTGAAAGCTGAGTTATCTGGCTGCAAACAAGATTAACCCCCCCCCCCCCCCTCTGCGCCGCTGGAGAAGACTGTAGTGCGCTGGGCGCATGTTGTATCAGCCGTGGAGGGGTTTATCGGTAATTGTAATTATGCTTGTAAAACAGTAATATTTCCACCCAGGGCCATTTTTAGCTATAGATCAGAGGGGGCACGGGGCGACCTGCTGTATGCTGAGGGATAAATTAGGATGTTAATGCAGCCATCTGACTTAAATCTGGTTAATTGGATGCGGGCAGGACGATCCTGAATGCCTTTCCTGATGCTGTAAATCTACCTTAAGCTTCCCCTGCCGCTTCCTCCGTCTCAGGCTGTTAGGGAATTGGCAGATTTTTGGCTGATTTTATTAGAATTTTTTATGTAGACTGATATCCAGATTTTTGTATATTTATCTTTATTAGGAGTCCACAATTGATTCTATTTGTGTCTGCGGCTAATGATCATTTAACCGCTGCTCTCTATATCTCTAAGCGGCTTCTTAAAGTTTAGACGCATAACCCGTCTATATGTGCTGTAGGAGAGATCAGGCAGCTATGGAACGCCCACATGGGCATTCCAGCTTTGTCAGTATAGTCGCAAGGACGGCAGCATATCGGTCGAACGTGCGTACACACTGCACTTTTGTTCCGATATGAGGCCGTCCTGTCGGATGAAAATTAAACAGCAAAGAACCATCCACCGACCGAGTACGGACGGTCAAGACAGTTTTTTGCCGTTTATCGCTCGTACGGGACAGCGTACACACCTATACAATTGAACGACTGTCCGACCCAGAACGGAAGAACGGCCCGACAATTGTATATATGTGTACCCAGCTTAAGCCTCTGCTCAGTGTCCTGGTCTTATTGACTCTTGCACTTGCTGATCTGAGACAGAAGGCAAGTGCTGATCTGGAACCCGGGGACAGCAATGACAATGTCAGTGAGAGAAAGGTGCGGGTGCCCTGTAGCAGATATTACATCTATGGTCACTAATCACACACACTGCTCTTACACACAGCTCACCCACCCCCCCCCCCCCCCCCCACACACACACACACACACACACACACACCACCCGCTCTTAGGGCCCCAAAACATTAGGCCAACTGGTCCTAAGGGCAAGTCAACCCCAACTTCCCCTGAGCTCCCCCCGCAGCTGCCCAGGAGAGCTGGATAAGATTTGGCACTTGATGTGCCTTTTTTTACATGTGATAAATCGGATGCAGTCTTTTGAATAGGATATTTTCTATTCTCCCAACCCGCTCGCCTCTACCATGGACCCTGCTCTACTGTCACTACCCCACCTGCAGCTCCCCCGGACCTCACTACCTGCTGCACATAAGATTTATCTTACCTCTGGATCTGATCCGATGCGCACAGGATCACGGATCAGATCGGATGACATACACCATGCAATTTGGGCTATTTCACCTGATTTCTTGGCCCGATCCTCCAGAATCGGGTGAAAATTTGTCCCAAACCACGTAGTGTATGGGGGCCTTTACACACAGCATACCCCCCACACTGCTCATACTGATATTACAAACAGCGCACATCCCCCAACACACACACACACCTCTCACATATAGCACATCTCCCCACACGCGCACACACACAACTCCATAGAGGCCCCCCAAAAAACCCTAACACACACTGCTCTCATAGATACAGCACCCCTCCCTTGGCTGCTCTCTCACATTCAGTGCAACCCTCCCCCACCTCACCCCTCTTACACACAGCACTCCCCACCCCCTGCTTTTACACACAGTGACCACCTGCTTTTATGCAAAGTGCACCCCACCCCCTGCTTTTACACAAAGTGCACCCCCTACTGAAAATTTTACCTTACACGCAGCGTGTCAGCGGTACAGAGTAGGGTTCAGGGAACAGTATTTCCTCCCCTCTTTTAATCTGAGAGCCTAATATTAACTAATATACCAGGTGCAGCGGCCAATTCTCACCTGAGGGCGTTGCCCTTCTGTCACATTTGCCGTGATGCCGAGAGTTGTGATTATGGAGTCTAGGGGAACATGGTCACCAGGAGAATCTTGTACAAAGTGAAGAATTACTTTTTCTCCCCCTAGATAAAAAATAAACATGAAAAAAAAAAAAATTAGGAGATTTTCACATTAGATTTTATTATCCATCAAAACAAACAAAGCTGTGCAAATAAATTGTGTCTCATATTACATAGTTACATAGTAGGTGAGGCTGAATAAACACTTGCTTCCATGTAGTTCAACTTATGTTTAAAGTAGCTTATCCCTTGTTGTATAGTATATTATGATATTTTAAAAACAGATTTTGTTACTTATTCATACCGATGGATGTTTTTAACCAATAAATGTTTATCCAACCTTATTTTAAACATATTTATAGTGTCTGCTGACACCACTTCTCCAGGAAGAGAGTTGCAAAGTTTGACTGCTCTGACTGTAAAGAAATTTTTTCTTATAGATGAACAAAATCTTTTTTCTTCTAATCTAAACTCGTGCCCTTGCGTCCTAGATTCCTTTCTAGTAGAAAAAAGGGTGTTTGACAGTTCCTTATATTGGCCCAGAATATATTTATACATGTTGAGCATATCCCCCCTTAAACGTCTTTTCTCTAGTGTAAATAGTCCCAAATTGTTTAATCTTTCCTCATCGTTTAAATTCTCCATTACCCTAATAAGCCTTGTTGCTCTTTGGATTTTTTCTAATTCTATGATGTCCTTTTTATAGTGCGGGGCCCAGAACTCTACTGCTTATTGGGCTTACAGGGACAGATCGGACTTTAAGGAAGAGGTACCTGCTCGTCACAGCTTGCAGGCTAAAGGGGAGGGGCAGACCAACAAAGGTGACACAAACACCGAGAGTCAATACGCCATGGAGCAATGGGTCAGGTGGTACTATTGTGTGACTATACTACTTATGTTTAAAACCACTGTCCCTTTATAAAAGTATGCGAGTCAGGGTACAAATTTAAAGTTTACCGAGGGATGCAGAAAACCCTAGCACTGGCACGGGCTCAGCGCCTCCACCGAATGAGGAGCGTGGGAATTTAGATCCACCACTTCTTCATTGACACTTTAAGCCCTGGTTGGAACCCGTTCTCTATAGTACAGCTCAGATTATAGTACACATTCTATTGCCTTCTTCTGCCAGGATTTCCAGAGAGTGTTTATTGTAACAAGAGGAGAGGGCATGTTTCTGATACAATGTATCCAACAGGAGAAACATTTGTATCAGTGTCTCAAACATTTGGGATTACATTACTGGCAACAAAATAACTGTGGAATTGGAGAACAACGGAGTCTTTCATGTTTGAGATTTTACTTCTGATTTCTCTGAACACTAAGTACATAACAAATGGTCTTATTTATTGTAAATAAAAGTTTAAAACAATATATGACCTTTTTAAACATTTTGGGGTTTCACTAAACCCTCATTTATACACCAATTCATAGCGGTGCTGCATTTAACAAAGGCAAGAGATGGCATTCTTCCTTGTAATTTTAATTAGAAGTGCCCCCCCCCCCCCTTGTGGATAATCTGTGCGCAACATAATGCATTAGTTGAATGTGTTTAATAGTTTAATAAATGGAATGAGATCACTGGTAAAAAAATAAAATAATAATAATATGTTACCTTTGCTGACAATTAACATGCCCCCGCTCTGCAGCAAATCTCCACTGAAATTTCCTTGCACCCCATCTGCATTTGCCTGCAATTTGTAAATAGATTGCATATTAAATACAAAAAATCTCAAAGCTCAGTCCCTCAGTGATTAGACCATTACCCCAATTGTTGAATGTATTTTTTTTTATAGGAGAATTCTTTGTTTGTTTTTTTCTTCCAAACAGCCATCCCCCTCCACCAACCTCCTCCTTCTCAGGCTGCACTTTATACATTAAGAAAATGCTCCTAGGAACAAAGGACAGGATCTACCAACAGTTCGTGTATATCAGGCAACCTGTGGAACTATAGTAGGAATGAATGCAGCATGCTTGAAAATGTGACAGTAATGACTACAGCTGTGCAGCAGCTAGGTGATCTGGGGAATGTGACAGTTAGTAATGACTACAGTTGTGCACCAGCTAAGGGATTTGGGGAATGTGACAGTTCGTAAGGGCTAAAGCTGTGCACCAGCTAGGTGATCTGGGGAATGTGACAGTTAGTAATGACTACAGTTGTGCACCAGCTAAGGGATTTGGGGAATGTGACAGTTAGTAAGGGCTAAAGCTGTGCACCAGCTAGGTGATCTGGGGAATGTGACAGTTAGTAATGACTACAGTTGTGCACCAGCTAAGGTATTTGGGGAATGTGACAGTTAGTAAGGGCTAAAGCTGTGCACCAGCTAGGTGATCTGGGGAATGTGACATTCCTCGCTGGAATCTGCTGCCGATGCCATGGACGGCGTGGCCCAGCAGGAAGCTAGCTCAATGGTTACACCAATGAGGGGTTCCCAACATCCCCTGGTGACGCCGGGCAGACCCGGGAGACTTTGTGTCTGAAATGTTGGCTCCTTCACAGTAACAGGAGACAGTTGCTGCAGGATGTCATCACACTGCATCAAGTGGCTTCTGTCACTGCAGTGGAGTCAGCATTTTGGTGTCACCTGGAAAAAGCCTGCACTTCCCTTTTGATGCCAGTGGCCCCAGTCATTTTTCATGGTTCCGTCTGATAGATCTACCATGTCTAAATCGACCAGGAATGGGAAACCTTCGGCCCTCCAGCTGTTGTTGAACTACACATCCCAGCATGCCCTGCAACAGATTTAGCATGGCCAAATAGCAAAACTGTAGCAGGGCATGCTGGGATGTGTAGTTCAACAACAGATGGCGGGCCGGAGGTTCCCCATCCCTGAAATAGACCATCAAAAGGTCTACATGCAACCGGTCAACAGGAAAAAGGTCAACTCATGACCAAGTTGACATGATTTTGTTTTTTCAACAGCTTGTTCATACTTCACCAACCACGTCAACATAGAGTGAGAATATAATAGCCAAAGCGAGGGTACGCATTACACTAATTGGGGGTCTATGGCAACAGTTATCTGCACGGACACCAAAATTTTTTTTTTTAAATATGTTGACCTTTTGACCCTGTGGACCTATTGAGTATCTATCTAATAACATATTCTCTACATGAATATGGCTTTTGATGTGAGCATCTGTGGACGCAGCCAGTCACCCCCATAATAGGCTGAATCTCTGTGCGTATGATCGTCTGCCTGCCTGTCACAGTTCAGCAGCGCCAAATAGGTTTCGTAGACTGTGCGCCTGAATCAGGACTGCAACGCTGTGCGCAGACAGATGCATGAGCAGAGGAACAGCTCACTACAGTGCCTGACATTGGCAGTGCGTGCGAGGCTGGAACAGGCCACAGGGAAGCTGTACCGAACCTTGGCTATAGAAAATACTTTATACAGATTACGGGACTCACCTTGGTGGTAACATCTCGGACCTTCTTCCCCAAAGCAGCAGGAACTACAGAGAGCGCATTATACCTGCACGGAGAATTCACACATTACCTTGTTGGATTACCCAATAAGCCCAATACTAGGGTGCTTCTGCGTGCTATCCCTTTCTCCAAGAGGAATAGCTGTACCCAGGTGTCAAAGCTGGACCGTTACACAGAAATAAGTAACCCTGCCAATTCCTAATATAGACCTTAGTACAGCCAAAGCCAGAATACCAGTTACAGTGACAGTGTTGCACATACATATATCGTACAGCTCAGCGGTTATAGGTACTGGCACATCACTGTTTGGGGTCGGATGTCTTACAGCGAGGACGGTCGTCCTTTGATCACACTAAGCAGTGGATTCTGCGCTGAACACTGTTGCGGCTGCTTGTCAAGTTTGTGATTTTGGGCCCAATTCAGTCCTGCTCGCTGACCGAGCCCATATGCAGGTCTATGAACGGATGCTTAGACATCAGCTCTCTAGCGCCCGCATTGAGGAGAAATCCTTCAGGGGTTATGTACCATTGAACGATTTCTCCTCTTCCTGTACAGCCTGGGGAAGAGGGGGGCGTCTGTACACAAAACAAAGATTATCCAATAGGTGCCTGCAGCTGTGGGCGGGGCTCTGTGACATGCAGGAGGCAGGGCGCCCCCTGCAGATCATCGATGTACAGCAGGATGAAGATGAAATCATATTGTCTCAGACAAAGAAGTGAAGCAACAGCTCCCCAGACTACACAGAGCATTCTGAAAGGAGGTCACATGACCATTCTGACCTTTTGAATCCAAGCTCCTTGTAGCTCTGCTTCGATTCATCCAGATAAAGTTCTGAAACCAAGAAGAGAATTCCAGCGATGTTAGAGGAATGTTACACAATGCTCACCCTTGTCTTACATGTCCCAATGGCTGTAGATAGCAAGAGATTCACAGATCCTAGATGCGCGATATAAGGTTATTGCTCATTAACAGAGTGTAATTAAAGAATATAGTATCCCTCCCAGTAATGCAATACATATCCATGCTTATCTAACACTGCAATTTACTCCAGGAATGATTTATTATTGTGTTAAAAGAGGAACTGGATAACAAAATCGCTACATATTATGGGAGGAACTGATCAAACATTCTAAAGAGTACAAGTGGAGGCGTTGCCCATAGCAACCAAATGCTAGCTAAAATGGTGCACTCATTGACACATTTTAAAAGATCCACAGGTGGAGTGAATTATTTCACTTGTGAGGAGACTTGCAAAACATGCACTGTGTGGGGACGAGTTTGAGAACCTGTGCTATAGACAAAGATTATTATTAACAATAAATGTTCATTTAAGAACACAGAACATTCCTAAGTAAGTTAATATATGATTTTTATAGTAGCGCTAGTTTTCAGTTAATAAAATGATAACCTTAGAAGAATCAAATAATTTGCTGATTCAGTATAAAATAATCACAATTGGAAGAGGGGAATGAAGCAGCAGAAGCCAAAAGTAAAGTTATATAGTGGGAGATGCAGGGTCCCCTAGCAGCACAGAGTATATCATTAGACTAGGTGATTCATCGTGCACTCTTCACACCGGCGTAAGGGGCTGTGCCCCCTTAATTTGTGAATGTTTGAATTGTGTGAAATATGTTTAGAATTGTATGAAAGATGCCTGTATTGCAACTTGAGTTATAGGTGAAATGGGTACTTGTAAGTTATCCGGGCGCCCGATGTTGAAATTGAATGTCAGTACAATAAGAGTACGATGCGACGCGATTTCCCTTGAAATTTCCTCGTATCCAAAATTGCGTCGTAATCGCGTCGCATTGTATGGTATACAATGCCACGCGATGCGACGCGATTTTAACACTGAATGATATTGGATGTTCACAACCAGGCCACTATCAACGCGAACCCGAAGCGTGGCGAGCGCAGCGAGCCCACGAGGGGCGGCGGTACGCGTCCTCCGACCTTTTCATGCCCTACTATCCACTAGGGCGTGGAGAGAGAATAGAATAGTGTGGCGAGCGCAGCGAGCCACCGAGGCCCGAAGCGTGGCGAGCGCAGTGAGCCCCGCGAGGGGACGCGGATACCTTCACAGGTAAGCGCGTCCCTTCGCGGGCTTCACAGGTATCCGCGTCCGCTCGCCACGCTTCGGGCCTCGGTGGCTCGCTGCGCTCGCCACACTATTCTATTCTCACTCCACGCCCTAGTGGATAGTAGGGCATGAAAAGGTCGGAGGACGCGTACCGCCGCCCCTCGCGGGCTCGCTGCGCTTCGGGTTGGCGTCAATAGTGGAGTGGCGTTAACAATGGGGATGGGATTTAAGTTTTGTCACTTTTTGTGGGTTTTGGCCATTTTTACATTGAAATTAATGTAAAATCGGGTCTCAGGGACCATTTTACATTGATTCCAATGTTAAAATCGGGTACACTGCTAAAATCGGGTGCTGATCTCGTCGCGTCGCATCGCATGCCATTTGGTTAACACGCGATGCGACGCGATCCGATGGTACCCGATCTAAAATCGGGCGCCCGGATAACTCACAAGTACCGTGAAATGTGTTAAATAGAGAGCATATGATTTGGAAGGGGGTGTGTATTTGTTTTGTTCAATTAAAAAGCGGTTACAGAGTAAGATGTACATTGATAGTGTGGAGGATACAGTGGCATTTGTGGGTGTGGGGGGGGTGTGCGTGTTGTTGAGGTGTGTGTGTGTGTGCACACGCAATAGTATAGTAGGGTGTTTTTGAGTCAGCGGCTCCCCACTTGCGGAGGTCACGACACAGGAAAACAGGAGGCCGGGTAGTGATAGGGGTGTGTGGGCATAAGGGGGACTAAAGAGGAGGGTGGGGGACACTGTGCAGCTTCTGCCAGTGGGTGAGGGTCCAGCGTGGCAGCACAGGAGTACAGGACGGTGGCCCTGAGTCAGTGTCTCTTCCTACTGGATGGGAGTTAGGGTGCATGAGAGCAGGAGGCTGGGCTATGAGGCATGATAGGGGAATGTGGGCAACACAGCATCAGCGACTCCCCAGTGGTGGAAGTTACGGTTCAGGAAAGCAGGAAGTTGGTAGTGATAGGGGTGTGTGGGCATACGGGGGACTAAAGAGGAGGGTGGGGGACACTGTGCAGCTTCTGCCAGTGGGTGAGGGTCCAGAGTGGCAGCACAGGATTACAGGACGGTGCCCCTAAATCAGTGTCTCCTCCTACTGGGTGGGAGTTAGGGTGCATGAGAGCAGGAGGCTGGGTGGTCAAGCATGATAGGGGAATGTGGGCAACACAGGGTGAGCGGGACCCCACTGGCGGAAGTTACGGGGCAGGAGAACAGGAGGCAGGGCAGTGATAGAGGTGTGTGGGCATGAGGGGTAGTAAAGGTTTTTGGCTGTTGCTGAGTAGGGAAATGCATTGGTGCAGACGCCATCGATGGTTGGCATTGATGGTGATTTTGCACCCTGCCATCGATAGTAGTAACATATTACTTGGATAACCATCGATTGTTGTAGCTATCGATAGTCATCCATTATATCTGACTGAATAGGCCGTGGGTCAATCAGAACTTGGTGGCGGGACTTCCGGGTGTGGGGGGGCGGAGCTATGCTCTGTGTCCCGGCACCTTAAAAAAAAAATTTAGAAACTTGATCGGTTCTCCTTTGCCATCGATGTAGGGAAACCATCTGGTCCTCCCACATCGATGGCAAAAGTATTCAACATCGGCCATAAACCATCAATTATTTGAAATCATTGATGGTCGATGGGCATCCCTAGAACTGGAGGAGGGTGGGGGACAGTATGCAGCTCCCGGCAGTGGGTGAGCGTCTCCTCGCACTGGGAGGGAGTGAGCGTGCATGAGAGCAGGAGGCTGTATAATAGTGGTATGTGGGCAAGACATTGATAAAAGTTGTGGCGCTGGTGCAGAGGACCGTGGGGTCACTTCTGGCAGTGGGGGAACCTGCAGCGCGGCAGCCAGGGACGGATTTCCCACCTAGGGGCGGCACCTGCTTGTGGTGGTACAGGATTCCCCCATTCCGTGAATCGTGGGAGGGGAGGGGGGGGGGGTCGAGGGGGTCCCATGAATCGCAGGATGGGTCGCGGGGGTCCGACGGGAGGGGGTCGCGGGGGTCCTGCGAATCGAGGGGGGTTGCAAATCGCTGGAGGGGGCGGTGGTCCGCAAACTGCGCGGGGGAGGTCGCGGGAGTCCCGCGAATCGCGAGAGGGGGTGGTCGCGGGGGTCCCACGAATCGCGGGAGGGGGTGGTCGCGGGGGTCCCACGAATCGCGGGAGGGGGTGGTCGCGGGGGTCCCACGAATCGCGGGAGGGGGTGGTCGCGGGGGTCCCACGAATCGCGGGGGTCCAGGGGAGGGGGGTGCTGGCAGAGGGTGGGTGGTGCAGGAGTAATGGTGGATGGTAGCTGTGGAGTAATGGTGGATGGTGGGCGTGTATTGTAGCCCTGGCTGGGCGGGGGGAGGTGATGTCAAGGGGGTGGAACATTATACACATAAAACTCTGGTCTTTTCCCTGGGGGGGGCGGGTTTGTGTATGCCGCTGGGCGGGAACACAGGGGATGAGTGACAGATCTGGCTAAATATATAAGAGATGAATGAAGTAATAGTGAGGACAGGTCAGTGACATTATGTGAGGAGGGGGATAGAGGCAGCAGGAAGCCACAGGCTGAGAGTAATATAGTGGGAGGAGCAAGATCCCCAGCAGCACAGAGTGTATCAGGAGTTGAGTGGTGTCAGTGAGGACAGGCCTGTATGTGACAAGGGCAGTGACATGTGAGGAGGGGAATAGAGGCAGCAGGAATCTACAGACTGGGAGTTATCTAGTGGAAGGAGCAGGGTTTCCAGCAGCACAGACAGTGGCGTAACTATAAATTTTGCTCCCCCCTGCTAAAAAATTTGTGGCGCCCCCCCCACACACAAATATATATATATATATATATATATATATATATATATATATATACACATATACATATATAGCCAGGATGCATGTTCTCACTAAGAGAGTGGAGAGAGACAAAAGGACAACAGAAAGAGAAAAGACATGGGAGAGAGGGAAGCAGAAAGAGGAGAGAGAGAGAGAGAGAGAGAGAGAGAGAGAGAGAGAGAGAGAGAGAGAGAGAGAGAGAGAGAGAGAGAGAGAGAGAGAGAGAGAGAGAGAGAGAGAGAGAGAGAGAGAGAGAGAAAGAGAGAGAAAGAGAGAGGACAGCAGAGAGAGGACAGCGGAGAGAGAGATAAGGACAGCAGAGAGAGAGAGAGATAAGGACAGCAGAGAGAGAGAGAGATAAGGACAGCAGAGAGAGATAAGGACAGCAGAGAGAGATAAGGACAGCAGAGAGAGATATGGACAGCAGAGAGAGATAAGGACAGCAGAGAGAGATAAAGACAGCAGAGCGAGAGATAAAGACAGCAGAGAGAGATGAGGACAGCAGAGAGAGAGATGAGGACAGCAGAGAGAGATAAGGACATCAGAGAGAGATAAGGACATCAGAGAGAGATAAGGACAGCAGAGAGAGATAAAGACAGCAGAGAGATAAAGACAGCAGAGAGAGATAATGACAGCAGAAAGAGAGATAAGGACAGCAGAAAGAGAGATAAGGACAGCAGAGAGAGAGAGAGAGATAAAGACAGCAGAGAGAGATAAAGACAGCAGAGATAGAGATAAGGACAGCAATCATCATTTAGACAATCAGTGTACCGTAGAGGCAGCGGCCATTGTCCCGTGGAGGCTGCAGTGGGAAGCAGGGCATCACATTAGGTAGTGCAGGGCAGCAGCGACGGTGGGTCATGTGGACAGTGGAGGCAGGCATCACGGAGGCTGCAGCGGCAGGTCCAGAGAAGGCTATGGCTGCAGAGCCCGTGGCAGGACTCAGGAACGCTGGGCAGTAGAGCGTCATAACACTGCGGGCGTCCTGTGTTTCATTTCTCGCGCCGGGGCAGTCACCAGAGCGTGACATCAAGCCCCGGCAGACTGGAGGGGGAGGGTCCACACAGGGCTGCTCTGTACCTCACTCAGTACAGTCACCGGGCAGATAAGTGGTAATTGCCGGGGGAAGGGGAGGTTGTTGGGCGTCGGGCCGGCAGCGCAGTGTGCACCGGCGATGCGGGGTGGGCAGCGGCAGGCAAGTATATAGAAAGTGCTGGATGCCGGCGCCCACACAGACAGCGCTGCCACTCGCTCCCCCAAGCGGTGGCGGTGGCTGCCTTAGTGTAGTTACGCCAGTGAGCACAGAGTATATCAGGAAATGAGTGATGTGTCAGTGAGGACAGGGCAGCATGTGACAGGGGCAGTGACATGATGTGAGGAGGGGAATGGAGGCAGCAGAAAGCCACGGGCTGAGTTACAAGGTGAAATAAGCATTATCCCAACAGCAGTTGTAACACAAGATGCAACATATTTTCAGGGCTACCAGGAGATCTGCCAGGCCCCGGTTCTAGGGTGCATGGTCAGGTGTGCGGGAGTCTAGTCATGCACTATTGTGACTAGTGGGGCACTCTTTACATATTGTGCACCACCTGGGGGGAGTGCAGTTATGGAGACATACCTCTGCCATCTCTGCAGTTGGGGTTTATTAGAACATATGAATAGTGGCAGGACATGACTGTGGTTCTTGTCTCTAATACACACGTTAGAGGTTTGGCTCTGTATTCATCCGTTTATTAGCTGTATGTAAACTCACCGCCTGTAAAATAGCCTGCATCCACAAATTCTTGCAAGCCCACATTTTCGGGTCCAATTCCTATGAGACGTATCTGGTTGGCATCGAACGATTCCTTGAGCTTAGAAATTTCTTTTGCTGTCCAGCGGCAAATCTGACAACCAAACCGCCTCAGGAAGAACAGGACACTTGTGTTGTCTATCCACAGAGATTTCAGTTCAACCGCCTACAACAACATGGGGTAGGCGATCATTTCAGTCTTCCAGAAACTAATAATGGAAAAGGTCAACAAATCTGCCAATGTGTAGATCAACTGAAAAACAGTTATCATGCCGTACAGTACAGATCCATACCAGTGCATGGTGGGAAGGCACACCTTTCCCATCATGCATTGGGTCCATATCTACTTCGAGGCAGAATATAAACCTGTGGCGAACGAAGAGAGCCTGCAAGGGTACAATGCAGCTAAAATAAAAGAAAAAAACCTACACCAACCTAAAATTTCAGGCAAAATAAAAAATGCTGCAAGGGCATCTAAAAACTTCCGCCCTCACCTCACGTCACATCCTGGTCCTTTCCGCCAAGGGAAAATAGTCTATACTTGTCTACCTGACCCTCTCCATAAGGGAGAAAATGCTCTGTACCTGGACTTCCCTGGTAATGTATGATTGCCATCACCTGTGGTGAAACACCTTTACCTAGCTCCCCACAGTTGCTGGCAATCATACATTACCAGGGAAGTCCAGGAACAGAGCATGTTCTCCCTCATGGAGATGGTCAGGTAGGCAAGTTGGAAATAGTCACAATCATAATGCTATATGTGCCACACTTCCCTGACAGGCACTAGAGGTCCAGTAGGACCTCTAGCATCCATCTTCTCCAGGGCGGTGGCCATTTTTAGCAGATTCTGTGCAATTGGCCAGGCCGCATGGAATATACCAAGACGGTGTCTGCACTCCAAGCCACTGCTTGGACTGTGGTGGGAATACTATACCACTGCTTTGGGTCCCAGGATCAACCTGCAAGATAGCCGCATTCGATTCCTCAGTCACTGGACCTGGCTTAACCCCCTTCCATTGGGTTATATAGCACCAGTGAAGGGTAACCACATTACACTGCACTGTAAAGGTGCAATGGGCATTTAAGCTAGTGGTGGAACGTGCAAGTTTTAAAGGTCCATTGCAAAACTTTAATGTTCTAAATTTGCAATAGTTATAGCATCACCAACATACCATGATAACTCAACATTACACAATCACACTGACACCTGGTAGCAGAAAATATTACACTTTGAGGCTAGCAGCCCCAGCCCCAGCCTGTGCAGCCCCAACCCCAGCCATGATGCTGCAAGCACTGCGGAGCACGATGAAATCAGACGGCTGCATTTCTCAGTGTATTGTTGGCTTACAGAGGGAGAGGATACACCATGAATAGTACACATTATACACACACAGTGACTACATCACTCTGCTGCTAGAACTAGAGACCATGCATGTATAATATAAATAATACCAGCCGGACACATGAGTACCAGTACCAGCAGAAGACAGCAGGTTACTGGGCACTCACCTCTCCAGTCAGGGCATTCTTCACCAGGACAGCCCCCAGTTTAGCCAGATCCACGTTCCCCATCTCGTCGGTAACAAGACTATCTGCAAACCGGCAAGTCACTTCCTACTCCCAGTCCTAGCTGTTCTAATAACTGACCAATCACAGGGCAGGGATTACGGAGGGGCGTGTGCATAGGGGGAAGGCTAAATCCTTGTATGGTCATAGGGGTGGGGCTCCGTTGTATAACTGATACAATGTGTCTTTCATAACAGTGCAAGGTTCTGGGCTGGGTCATGCGTGAAACATTGTATCCTCCCGGGAGCCTGTGCTGTGTGCTGCTGTCATACTGGGCTGAATTCTGTTATATACAGGGTTACTGTTGTGTAATATACAGGGTTACTGTTACTGTTGTGTAATATAGATGGGTACAAAAACACATATATGCAGGTCAGGATGGCCGAGCGGTCTAAGGCGCTGCGTTCAGGTCGCAGTCTCCTCTGGAGGCGTGGGTTCGAATCCCACTTCTGACATGTTTGCTTTTTAATTAGAAAAATTCATTAGGAAAAATGATTTAGGTAAAGCAGCAAACGTTTCAATGTATTAGATGGAGGTATCATTATTTTGCTGTAATAACTGGATATTATATGAGCATAAGTTCCCAAGGAGCATACAGGGGACCTACAGAGAGGGATCTGGAGGCTCCCTCTCCCTATGTATGTGAAATAGTAGCCGTAAGCTACAATAGGATAACAGCATCTGTCATTACCTATCGGTGACCAACAGCCCCCATAGACGTGTTTTGAGGACACATTTGTAAATGAAGAAACTCAGAGGCAGATATCAGAGATATAATACATCTAGGGGTTTCCTAATATGTGCTGGCACCCCCTAACTACTGATGGCTTGTGTATGATCTACTGTATTATTACTGAGTCATCAAAGTCAGTGGCGTAACTATGTTTTGGGCGCCCCCACCCCCGCCGGAAATTTCGGCCGCCCCCCTCCCCTTAAATTAAAGCTTGTCCCCAACTCCGCTACTTACCCCTCTGCTCGCCGCCGTCGTCGCCGGGAACCGCAGATCTACTTGTCTCTTGTCTGCAGTCCCAGGCGGCTCTCCTCCATGCAGGCTTGTTAATGAAAATGACCCTCAAAAAATGGCCGCCCTGTTACAGCAGACCATTTTTGAGGATGCTAGAGGAGGTCGACACCTCCTCTCGCATCCTCAAAAAGTGTCTGCTGTAAGCAGGGGCGGATTTAGGGAGGAGGGCGCCCCTAGGCACAACAATAATGTTTACTAAGTAGGACAGTTTATAGGGGCAGTATCTGCATGTCCTATCCATTTACACTCTATTTAAGATGGAATATAGTACAGTACAGTGGATATTTTGCAGTTATTGGTACATTTTGGGCTGACAGTACTATCACAGGCATCCAAGTGTCGCCCCCAAACATGTGCCGCCCCTAGGCCGGTGCCTCATGTGCCTAATGGGAAATTCGGCTCTGGCTGTAAGGTGGCGGCCATTTTTGGAGGGTCATTTTCATTTACAAGCCTGCATGGAGGTGAGCCGCCTGGGACTGCAGACAAGAGACAAGTAGATCTGCAGGTCCCGGCGGCAGCGGCAGCAGCGAACAGAGGGACACCAGCAGCAGTGCAAAGCATGATAGCCCCGCAGACCCCTGGCGCCCACACTTAAACAGCGCATCCCCACGACCGCGGGGTCTGCGGGGCTGTAGTTACGCCAATAATCATAATGTCATTCCCCAACATTGTGACCCCGACACTCAGAAGTGGATATGGTCACAAGGTCCACCCTATTTACGTCAACATGGATTGGGTCGACAACTCAAAATTGACAGGGCTAAGGTCGACACCTGAAATATGTCGACATGGCTAAGGTCGACAGAGTTAGAAGGTCAACATAAGCATTAAGTCGACAAGGGGAAGGTCGACAGTCAAAAGATCATGACTTTTTCAGGTTTTATCGAGCCGACATATGCCGACGAGGGAGAATATTAAAGTGTGTTGAGCGCAGCGAGCCATCGAAGGCGGTGCGGAGCTGCGATATGGTGTCCATGTCGCCTATATTGACATTCAGGACAAAAAACCCATATTGACCTTTTGACTGTCGACCTTCCAAATGTCGACCTAATGAATGTGACGACCTTTTGACCCTGTCGATCTTAGGCATGTTGACCTTTATCTGTGCCGACCTAAGGCCTGTCGAACTTCGGTGGTGGACCCAATGTATGCCGACCCTTATTTGGTCGACCTAATGACCCATACCCTTCCTGAGTCGGGTGATCTGTTACTGACATCCACTAATAAAGATTTAAACTACGATCACCAGATCTCTCAGCCTTTCTCACACCAATTACTTGGCAACTTTGGGATAAATTGATGAGAATTAAGATGTCAAAAGTTTTTTTATTTTCCCAGTTATGTGTCAGAGCTCTGCTAGTGACATTAGTAATTGGGGAAATAGTTATGAAAGAACTATACTAGATTGTAAGCTCCTCCGAGCAGGGCCCTCTTCCCTCCTGTTGTCAAAGCCCTCTTCTCTTCACATTTCACTCACAGCTCTCCTATACTCAAACACTCAGTGACCATCTTTGTCTGCATACTCCTCTCCATCATTGGCCTCAAGCCTCTAGTTGTATGTTGATTGAGTCCTCACTACTTACATTTAAGCTGTAATGTGTATTGAACTGTGGCGCTCTTTATTTGTACTGTATTCTTGTTATTTATTCAATGTTATGCCAAGCTTTGTCTCCCTGTATTGTTCCTTTGTACGGCGCTGCGAAACACTTGTGGCGCCTTATAAATAAAATTATAATAATAATAAGCTGTAATGTGTATTGATCTGTGGCGCTATTTATTTGTACTGTATTTTTGTTATTTATTCAATGTTATGCCAAGCTTTGTCTCCCTGTATTGTTCCTTTGTAAGGCGCTGCGAAACACTTGTGGCGCCTTATAAATAAAATTATAATAATAATAATAAAACTAAAAAAAAAAAAACAACTGCCGAAACCCGGGATCGAACCAGGGACCTTTAGATCTTCAGTCTAACGCTCTCCCAACTGAGCTATTTCGGCTGTGAAGTACAGTGTGAGACATATAGGACAGAAGTGAGATGGGTTATCTACCTACCAGATCATGTACAAAATGTATTTCAGCATGAGTAAGAGAATACAGGGCCTAATTCAGCTTGGATCGCTAATCTGAGAAGTTGCAGCATACTTGCCTACCTGACCCTCTCCATGAGGGAAGAAATGCTCTGGTCCTGGACTTCCCTGGTAATGTATGATTGCCATCACCTGTGGGGAGCTAGTTAGTTGGTAAGAAAGGTGTTTCACCACAGGTGATGGCAATCATACATGACCAGGGAAGTCCAGGAACAGAGCATTTTCTCCCTCCTGGAGGGGGAGGGGGATGATGGGAGATATGCATTGACATATTTTACAAGATCCACAGGTGGAGCTAATTATTTCACTTGTGATTTTGTGAGGAGATCTGCAAAACATGCACTGTGTGGAATCCGGAGGATCATGTTTGAGAACCTTATACTGTCTTATACTGTCCACAAGGAGTTAAAATTATCAGTACATAACTTGTCAGGATGGCCGAGCGGTCTAAGGCGCTGCGTTCAGGTCGCAGTCTCCTCTGGAGGCGTGGGTTCGAATCCCACTTCTGACATCACTGTTTTTTAATTAGAGAAATTCAGTAATAAAAATAATTTAGGCAAAGCAACACATGTTTCAATGGGATGCGGTCATTTGGTCGAATGTCATTACATCGAATCCATTAGGTCGAATTGCTAAAAGGTCGACATGATTCTAGGTCGACATGGGAAAAGGTCGAAATGATTCTAGGTCGACAAGGTCATTAGTTCGACATTGTCTAGGTCGACATTCACAAAGTCGACATGGGGTTTTTCACTGTTTTTTGAGCCGACATGTGCTGACAGGCGGTATTTCATGCCCTACCATCCACTAGGGCGTGGTGGGAGAATAAAATAGTGTGCCGAGCGTAGCGAGGCACCGTGCCCGACGCATCGCGAGCGCAGCGAGCGATGCGAGGGGATGCAGTGCACTTTAAACTGTGTCCATGTCGACTGTGTTGACATTCAGGTAAAAAAACAGTGAAAAACCCCATGTCGACTTTGTGAATGTCGACCTAGACAATGTCGAACTAATGACCTTGTCGACCTAATGACCCGTCGAACTAATGACCTTTCGACCTAGAATCATTTCGACCTTTTCCCATGTCGACCTAGAATCATGTCGACCTTTTAGCAATTCGACCTAATGGATTTGATGTAATGACATTCGACCATAATGCATTCGACCAAACGATCCCAACCCGTTTCAATGTTGTAGATGTAGGCATGGCAATATTTATTTATATTGCTGGAATAAGGTATAGGAGCCTACAGACCCAAAGAGCATATAGGCAACCTACAGAGAGGTAAAGGAAGGCTCCCTAGAAGCAGTGGCGGATTAAGGGGGGGAGGGGGCACCTGGGACGTGCACCTCCTGTCATTTTATAGATGATGACCAGGGCTTTCCAACGAGCCCAGCCCCATGGTTCTAGCCCCCCGGGAACCGGAGATATCTCCTGGCAAACCTGTAACGTTTTTCCCCATAGAATAATATTGGACCCGTCAATTCCGACCCCCACCCGGTTTGTCTCATGTAAATGGGTCAGTTGGTTCCGAAGATATAGCCGGTTAAATGAGATAACTTGTTAAAGGCGGGAGGGGTGGTTTTCTCTCCCCCTCACACCAGAAAATGCAGGGACTAGGCTGGTGTAAAAGGGGCCAACCTGGGAATGCATTTTCTCGTGTGAAAGGGGTATTATTTCAAATAGCCGGGACCTGCAGTGCTCTGAAAACAGCCGGGCTCTGCCACTGTCAGTGGCTATCACTTCTGCCTGGCGGTGGCTGTCCCCCATTTACCGTGAGCATGTATTCCCCCTTGGCAATGAGAATGTAATCCCACATGGCAACGAGCATGGAACCTCTGGCAATGAGCATGGAACCCTTGGCAATAAGCATGTAGATAAGCAGAACTTATGTAGCATAATTTTTAATAGGCATTATCGTGTTTGGCATAATACATAATGGACATAATGGCATGTAACTTAACGTGTAATGGACATTATGGTGTAAATGTTTAATAAGCGCCTTTGGTGGACAATGTCCCTGTTTATGAAGCATATTGTGAATTTTGGCTTAATCTGTGTGGCATTTTGTGAATTCTGGCTCAATCCATGTGGCATTATGTGAATTTTGGCTCAATCCGTGTGGCATTATGTGAATTTTGACACAATCCATGTGGCATTATGTGAATTTTGGCTCAATCCATTTGGCATTATGTGAATTTTGGCTTAATCCGTGTGTTATTATGTAAATTTTGGCTCAATCCATGTGGCATTATGTAAATTTTGGCTCAATCCATGTGGCATTATGTGAATTTTGACAGAATCCATGTGGCATTATTTGAATTTTGGCTCAATCCATGTGGCATTATGTGAATTTTGGCTCATTACATTTGGCATCATGACACGCCCCCTGTTGATTGGCCACCCCCCCTTTTCCAGAGTGCACCTTTGGCGCGTGTACAACTACATTCTTCACTTTTGTCGCCATGGTGGGCCTGCGTACTTTAAACGCCAGGGCCTATTTTTTATCCCATTCCCATCCTCTCTCTGCCGCTCTCTTAGCATGTACACTGGCACCACTAACACCGCCCCTCACCCACCTAAACCCTCTTTTATCATGGTGCCCCCCTGTCATTTTATCCTGGATCCGCCCCTGCCTGGTAGTAGTAGTAGTAGTAGTAGTAGTAGTAGTAGTTCGTTTATTTATAAGGTGCCACAAAGTGTCCGCAGTGCCGTACATAGTAAACAAAAAAAAATTACAAGGTAACGTATAGGGTGTGTTGATTCAATACAGCATAAATAGGGGCACAGCTGGTAGAACTAAGATCAGCATCAGTTCTGAAGTAGGTGTCGAAATTGTCGAGGAGACTGAAGATGAAGTAGAGGAAGGGAAGAACTGGGCAGGAGCACAGGTGAGGTAAAGAGGTAGGGTGAGTACGTGAGGAAGGAAGTTTGTGATCTAGTAGCCTGTAAGCTACAATAGGATAACAGCATCTGTATTTACCTATCATGGCGAATTGGTGACCGGAAGCCCCCATAGCCGTGTTTGGTGGTCAGATTTGTAGATGAAGAAACTCAGAGGCAGATATCAGAGATATAATTCATCTACTGGTTCCCTAATATTTGCCGGCACCCCCTAACTACTGATGGTTTGTGTATGATCTACTGTATCATTACTGAGTCATCATAGCACTGTCATTCCCCAACAATGTGGCCCCAACACTCAGAGGGGGATCCGGTCACTTGGTCCACCCTATTTACGTCGACATGCATTTTGTTGATGAATGAAAATTGACAGTGCTTAGGTCAACACCTGAAATAGGTCGACATGGCTAAGGCGACAGAGTTGGAAGGTCAACTTAAGCATTAAGTCGACAGTCAGGTTTTTTTGATCCAACATATGCTGACGGGCGGTATTTCATGCCCAACCACCCACTAGGGCGTGGCTGGGCAATTGCGGCCCTCTAGATGTTGAGGAACTACACATCCCAGCATGCCTTGCATCAGGTTCAGCATGGCCACATAGCAAAACTAATGCAAAGCATCCTGGGATGTGTAGTTCCTCGACATCTGGAGGGCCGCAATTGCCCAGCCCTGCATTAGGGCGTGGAGGGAGAATAGAAAAGTGTGTTAAGCGCAGCGAGCCATGCGAGGCGGTGCGGTGCTGTGATACGGTGTTCATGTCACCTATGTCGACATTCGGGACAAAAAAACTTGAAAAACTCATATTGACCTTTTGACTGTCGACCTTCCAAATGTCGACCTAATGAATGTGTCAACCTTTTGACCCTGTCGACTTTAGGCATGTTGACCTTTATCTGTGCCTACCTAAGGCCTGTCGAACTTTGGTGGTGGACCCAATGTATGCCGACCCTTATTTGGTCGACCTAATGACCCATACCCTTCCTGAGTCGGGTGATCTGTTACTGACATCCACTAATTAAAGATTTAAACTACGATCACCAGATCTCTCAGCCTTTCTCACACCAACTACTTGGCAACTTTGGGTTAAATTGATGAGAATTGAGTGGTCAATAGTTTTTTTTTATTTTCCCAGTTATGTGTCAGAGCTCTGCTAGTGACATTAGTAATTGGGGAAGTAGTTATGAAAGAACTAAAAAAAAAAACAATTGCCGAAACCCGGGATCGAACCAGGGACCTTTAGATCTTCAGTCTAACGCTCTCCCAACTGAGCTATTTCGGCTGTGAAGTACCTTATGGGACATATAGGATAGAAGTGAGATAGGTTATCTACCCACCACATCATGTACAAAGTGTATTTCAGCATGAGTAAGGGAATAAAGGGCCTAATTCAGCTTGGATCGCTAATCTGAGAAATTGCAGCATACTTGCCTACCTGACCCTCTCCATGAGGGAAGAAATGCTCTGGACCAGGACTTCCCTGGTAATGTATGATTGCCATCACCTGTGGGGAGCTAGTTAGTTGATAAGAAAGGTGTTTCACCACAGGTGATGGCAATCATACATGACCAGGGAAGTCCAGGAACAGAGCATTTTCTCCCTCCTGGAGGGGGAGGGGGATGATGGGAGATATGCATTGACATATTTTACAAGATCCACAGGTGGAGCGAATTATTTCACTTATGATTTTGTGAGGAGATCTGCAAAACATGCACTGTGTGGAATCCGGAGGATCATGTTTGAGAACCTTATACTGTTTTATACTGTCCACAAGGAGTTAAATTTTGCAGTACGCAACTTGTCAGGATGGCCGAGCGGTCTAAGGCGCTGCGTTCAGGTCGCAGTCTCCTCTGGAGGCGTGGGTTCGAATCCCACTTCTGACATCACTGTTTTGTAATTAGACAAATTCAGTAATAAAAATGATTTAGGTAAAGCAACAAATGTTTCAATATTGTAGACGGAGGTATGGAAATATTTCATTATTTTGCTCTAATAACTGGATAGTATAGGAGCATACGGTCCCAAAGAGCATATAGGGGACCTACAGAGAGGGATCTGGAGGCTCCCTCTCCCTAAGTTTGTGATCTAGTAGCCTGTAAGCTACAATAGGATAACAGCATCTGTATTTACCTATCACGGCCAATTGGTGACCGGAAGCCCCCATAGCCGTGTTTGGTGGTCAGATTTGTAGATGAAGAAACTCAGAGGCAGATATCAGAGATATAATTCATCTACTGGTTCCCTAATATTTGCCGGCACCCCCTAACTACTGATGGTTTGTGTATGATCTACTGTATCATTACTGAGTCATCATAGCACTGTCATTCCCCAACAATGTGGCCCCAACACTCAGAGGGGGATCCGGTCACTTGGTCCACCCTATTTACGTCGACATGCATTGGGTTGACGAATAAAAATTGATAGTGCTTAGGTCAACACCTGAAATATGTCGACATGGCTAAGGCTGACAGAGTTGGAAGGTCAACTTAAGCTTTAAGTCGACAGTCAGGTTTTTTGATCCGACATATGCCGACGGGCGGTATTTCATGCCCAACCACCCACTAGGGCGTGGAGGGAGAATAGAAAAGTGTGTTAAGCGCAGCGAGCCATGCGAGGCGGTGCAGTGCTGTGATACGGTGTTCATGTCACCTATGTCAACATTCGGGACAAAAAATTGAAAAACTCATATTGACCTTTTGACTGTTGACCTTCCAAATGTCGACCTAATGAATGTGTCGACCTTTTGACCCTGTCGACCTTAGGCATGTTGACCTTTATCTGTGCCTACCTAAGGCCTGTCGAACTTCAGTGGTGGACCCAATGTATGCCGACCCTTATTTGGTCGACCTAATGACCCATACCCTTCCTGAGTCGGGTGATCTGTTACGGACATCCACTAATTAAAGATTTAATCTATGATCACCAGATCTCTCAGCCTTTCTCACACCAACTACTTGGCAACTTTGGGATAAATTGTTGAGAATTGAGTGGTCAATAGTATTCTTATTGTTCTAGTTATGTGTCAGAGCTCTGCTAGTGACATTAGTAATTGGGGAAATAGTTATCAAAGAACTAAAAAAAAAAAAAACAATTGCCGAAACCCGGGATCGAACCAGGGACCTTTAGATCTTCAGTCTAACGCTCTCCCAACTGAGCTATTTCGGCTGTGAAGTACATTCTGCAACATATAGGATAGAAGTGAGATAGGTTATCTACCCACCACATCATGTACAAAGTGTATTTCAGCATGAGTAAGAAAATAAAGGGCCTAATTCAGCTTGGATCACTAATCTGAGAATTTGCAGCATACCTGCCTACCTGACCCTCTCCATGCGGGAGAAAATGCTCTGGTCCTGGACTTCCCTGGTCATGTATGATTGCCAGCACCAGTGGGGAGCTAGTTAGTTGATAAGATTGGTATTTTACCACAGGTGATGGCAATCATACATGACCAGGGAAGTCCAGGAACAGAGCATTTTCTCCCTCCTGGAGGGGGAGGGGGATGATGGGAGATATGCATTGACATATTTTACAAGATCCACAGGTGGAGCTAATTATTTCACTTATGATTTTGTGAGGAGATCTGCAAAACATGCACTGTGTGGAATCCGGAGGATCATGTTTGAGAACCTTATACTTTCTTATACTGTCCACAAGGAGTTAAAATTATCAGTACATAACTTGTCAGGATGGCCGAGCGGTCTAAGGCGCTGCGTTCAGGTCGCAGTCTCCTCTGGAGGCGTGGGTTCGAATCCCACTTCTGACATCACTGTTTTTTAATTAGAGAAATTCAGTAATAAAAATAATTTAGGCAAAGCAACACATGTTTCAATGTTGTAGATGTAGGCATGGCAATATTTATTTATATTGCTGGAATAAGGTATAGGAGCCTACAGACCCAAAGAGCATATAGGCAACCTACAGAGAGGTATTGGAAGGCTCCCTAGTAGCAGTGGCGGATTATGGGGGGACGGGGCACCCGGACGTGCCCCTCCTGTCATTTTGTAGCTGATGACCAGTGCTTTCCAACGAGCCCAGCCCCGTGTTTCTAGCCCCCCGGGAACCGGAGATATCTCCTGGCAAAGCTGTAACGTTTTTCCCCATAGGATAATATCGGACCCGTCAATTCCGACTCCCACCCGGTTTCGACGGCTGCCAGTTCCCCCCTGGCATCACAGAAGCTTGTGGTTGATCTCATTCAATTCCAAATCGCTGGGCATTCAATATGATACCATATCGGTCCATCGGTTCCAGAGATATTGCGTGTAAACCAATTTTTTTTTATTTTTGAAATGTAATTTCATGGCTGTTCATGTTCTTTGAAGGCAGATTACTCTGAAACCAAACGTTCCAGTTTCACTGGACCAAAATCATTCAAAGCCCACTCAAAAGTTCTTTAATATGATACTTGTCTCATGTAAATGGGTCAGTTGGTTCCGAAGATATAGCCAGTTAAATGAGATAACTGGTTAAAGGTGGGAGGGGTGGTTTTCTCTCCCCCTCACACCAGAAAATGCAGGGACTAGGCCGGTGTAAAAGGTGCTAACCTGGGAATCATTTTCTGGTCTGAAAGGTGTATTATCTATATAATAAGTTGAAGAGTCTGTGTGCGTGCGTGTGTGTGTGTGCGTGTCCGTCGCATTGCGGACACACCGTGGCACTCAGAGACACCAAATTTGGCAACAAGATACCTCTGGACCCGGTGGTGTGCACCTCGAAGCCGTTTTTGGGAAATTTCACTTAGAATTTTAAAAAACACCAAGTTTTAATTTTCCTTCATTGATGATCTGGGGAAAAGATCGACGATCTGGGAAACCGTGGACGAAGTAACAACTCCACACCTGATTTCATTGCTGTCATTGAGTATGACAGACACATTCTAACATTATGGTGAAGGCTTTAAACAATTAGGAAATGATTGAGGATATACATAGACCACACATAACACACACACACACACACGTACACATTGTACACGCGCACACACACACAGTACACCACATACGCACACATACATTAGCACACAACACACACATTTATACGTAGAGCACCTCACACACTTAAGCTGTGTACACACGGGGGAGATAGGGGCTGAAATCGCTGGAAACACACCGCATGCAGTACAATACAAATCCATACACACTACAACACACACCCAAAAACAGTACAACAAACACACAACTCCTGGCTTCAATCATTTCTATGGAAATGTAATGTTTAAGTGTGTGTGTTCTCAGTGGCGTAGCTTGGTTTGGGGCGCCCCCCCTGCCGTTAATGGGTGGGCGCCTCCCCCCCTCCCCGCCGGCCTCCCCACCCCCGCCGTTAATGGGGGGGCGCCTCCCCACCCCGGCTACCGGCGCCCCCCCCCCCCCCCCCCCATCGCCGCAGGCTTACCTGTCTGCACGTCCCGGCTCCCCTCCTGGCTTCAATTAATAATTCTATGCAGACGGACCACGATAAAATGGCCGCCCCATAAAGCAGACAGTTCTCTGAAACTGTTTGCGGTATGGGGGCGGCCATTTTATCGTGGTCCGTCTGCATAGAATTATTAATTGAAGCCAGGAGGGGAGCCGGGACGTGCAGACAGGTAAGCCTGCAGCGATGGGGGGGGGGGCGCCGGTGGCCGGGGTGGGGAGGCGCCCCCCCATTAACGGCGGGGGTGGGGAGGCCGGCGGGGAGGGGGGGAGGCGCCCACCCATTAACGGCAGGGGGGGCGCCCCAAACCAAGCTACGCCACTGAGAACACACACACTTAAACATTGCCAGGATATGCACAGCACACTACACACACATATATACGTAGCGCACCTCACAAACTTACACATTCGGCAGATATATACAAAACACAACACACACACATAACACACAACTCACAGTACAACACACACCAACATTCACTACAACACACACCCAAAAACAGTACAATACACAGAACACACACTTAAACATTGCACAGATACACACACATAACATACCTCTAACAGCACAACACACACCCACATTCACCACACACACCCAAAAAACAGTACAACACACACAAAACACACATTTAAACTTTGCACAGATACACAAAGACACAACACACACATACTGTATATACATAGCACACCTCACACACTTACGCATTGGACAGATACATACAATATAACACACAAAACCACATACATTACAACACACACACAAAAACAGTACGACACACACAAACACACAGAACACATAAAAAATAATTTGCCGTTTATTTAACAGTCTGTACCGGCAAATAAAAACTGTACCTAATGTACCATTTCTACTTTGTTCCCCATATCCGTCTCTCCAGTCCTCCAGTTGCACTGAGAAATCTTTGTCCTGGCCAATGCACCCATTGATCAATACAAAGTGGGTACACTGCACTCACCCTGTTAGTCAGTTGGATATCAGGCACTGCTCTGCCTTATGGGTTTCCCAGACTCTGTTGGTTCATAGATAATGTTTGGTCGATGGGCATGAGCGCTGCATGCATTTATTTGAATGTTATCAGTGTAAGAAGTTGAAGAATAAGACTGAGATGAAGATTTAACATGTTATAGTGTACAATTTACTCAATAAATCGTGAAAAAAATATGTGTACATAGAAGTACAATCAAGAAATGAAAGTAGGATTAAAAAATAAATTCTGATTCAAACTGATAATTGTTTGGATGGCGGTGGGTGGGGAAACAAATCTATAGGTGGAGGGGGTATGGATATTGTCGGCATAATTGGTGTTTGGTACACCTACAGGGGGTACCCAGATGATGAGAAATTTTCACTACAGTGTCACCGTAGGGGGATTTCCAATTGGGGTTCAGGTGGTCTTTTAGGGACCCCTTTACAATTCCGTTGGTCTCTTCTCCTGGAGCCTATGGTCTCCCTCAGTGATTGACTATCATTAAGGGAGACCGTAAGCTCAAGGAGAAGAGACCTACAGGATTGTAAAGGGTCCCTAAAAGATCACCTGGACCCCAATTGGGAATCCCCCTATGGTGACAATGTGACCGTGACACTGTAGTGAAAATCCCATCAATTGAGGGCCCCATGTAGGTGTAACAAACACCAATTATGCCCACAATATCCATACCCCCACCTATAGATTTGTTTCACAACCCACCACATCCAAACAATTATCAGTTTGAATCAGAACTTATTTTTTTATCCTACTTTCATTTCTTGATTGTACTTCTATGTACACTTACATTTTTTTCACGATTTATTGAGTAAATTGTACACTTTGTAACATGGCAATTCTTTTTCTCAGTCTTATTCTTCAACTTCTTACACTCAAACCTTATCAATGCACCCATTGATGATTGTGATGGCTGGATCAGTGGATTGGCTCGGCGGGTGTAGGGAAGAATTTGGCACATTGCACCCATTCCCAGTGGGGCATTACAGTGGTGCGGGTAGCGTGTGTCGCGTCATGACATCATGTGGCCAGGCCCGTGGACCTGCTCCCACACTCAGGGGCTGCCCCACTGTTTGGTAGAGATGCCCGGTGCATGTGCTTTACAGATCCCCAGACCTCAGAGACTGCTGCAGGTTCGGTGAGGGGAGTGGCAGTGGCAGGGAGCAGTGAATTTTTAAGTAAGTAACGCCCACCCCGGTCCCTTCGCACTCAGCGCCTGTATTCACACACCCTAGAAACTGTACAATTTGAAAGTATAGAAATGGAGGTGTGGCCACGTCCCTTTCTGATTTTGTACCGATTTCTGACCCTCAGATGTTGGAGGATATGTCATACAGTAGGTGCTAAATCTCAGGAGTGGATGTGGAATTCATCAACACATACAAGTTATCAACTCAGGAGCGTTGTGTTTCAAACAACAACACCACACCTGATTTCATTGCCGTCATTGAGTATCAATGCAAACACATTCTAACATTATGGTGGAATCTATAACAAATTACAATCTTAGGTCTTTGGCACAGCCTATTGTAAGATGACATTTTTCAGCAATTTTGGAAATAAAGAAACCCCAAGGGTTTCCCGGGCAACGCCGGGCGGGTCAGCTAGTTTCAAATAGCCGGGACCTGCAGTGCTCTGAATACAGCCAGGCCCTGCCACTGTCAGTGGTTATCACTTCTGCCTGGCGGCGGCTGTCCCCCATTTACCGTGAGCATGTATTCCCCCTTGGCAATGAGCATGGAACCTCTGGCAATGAGCATGGAACCCTTGGCAATAAGCATGTAGATAAGCAGCACTTATGTAGCATAGTTTTTAATAGGCATTATCGTGTTTGGCATAATACATAATGGACATAATGGCATGTAACTTAACGTGTAATGGACATTATGGTGTAAATGTTTAATGTGCGCCTTTGGTGGACAATGTCCCTGTTTATGAAGCGTATTGTGAATTTTGGCTTAATCTGTGTGGCATTATGTGAATTCTGGCTCAATCCGTTTGGCATTATGTAAATTTTGGCTCAAACCGTGTGGCATTATGTGAATTTTGGCTCAATCCATTTGGCATTATGTGAATTTTGGCTCAATCCGTGTGTTATTATGTAAATTTTGGCTCAATCCAACGTGGCATTATGTGAATTTTGACACAATCCATGTGGCATTATTTGAATTTTGGCTCAATCCATGTGGCATTATGTGAATTTTGGCTCATTCCATTTGGCATCATGTGTAAGGGGCAAGCATAATGGGGTCTAGTATTTTGTTGCATAATGTGTAGAAGTTGTATATGGTGTTGTACACTACACTTAAGGACACGCCCCCTGTTGAGTGGCAACTTCATCCTTCACTTTTGTCGCCATGGTGGGCCTGCGTACTTTAAATGCCAGGGCCTATTTTTTATCCCATTCCCATCCTCTCTCTGCCGCTCTCTTAGCATGTACACTGGCACCACTACTCAAGTCAAAAGGTCAAAACTCATATTGACCTTTTGACTGTCGACCTTCCAAATGTCAACCTAATGAATGTGTCAACCTTTTCACCCTGTCGACCTTAGGCATGTTGACCTTTATCTATGCCTACCTAAGGCCTGTCGAACTTCAGTGGTGGACCCAATGTATGCCGACCCTTTTTTTGGTCGACCTAATGACCCACACCCTTCCTGAGTCGGGTAATCTGTTACGGACATCCACTAATTAAAGATTTAAACTACGATCACCAGATCTCTCAGCCTTTCTCACACCAACTACTTGGCAACTTTGGGACAAATTTATGAGAATTGAGTGGTCAATAGTTTTTTTTATTTTCCCAGTTATGTGTCAGAGCTCTGCTAGTGACATTAGTAATTGGGGAAATAGTTATGTGTCAGAGCTCTGCTAGTGACATTAGTAATTGGGGAAATAGTTATGAAAGAACAAAAAAAAAAAACAATTGCCGAAACCCGGGATCGAACCAGGGACCTTTAGATCTTCAGTCTAACTCTCTCCCAACTGAGCTATTTCGGCTGTGAAGTACAGTCTGGGACATATAGGATAGAAGTGAGATAGGTTATCTACCCACCACATTTTGTACAAAGTGTATTTCAGCATGAGTAAGGGAATAAAGGGCCTAATTCAGCTTGGATCGCTTATCTGAGAACTTGCAGCATACTTGCCTACCTGACCCTCTCCATGAGGGAAGAAATGCTCTGGACCAGGACTTCCCTGGTCATGTATGATTGCCATCACCTGTGGGGAGCTAGTTAGTTGATAAGAAAGGTGTTTCACCACAGGTGATGTCAATCATACATGACCAGGGAAGTCCAGGAACAGAGCATTTTCTCCCTCCTGGAGGGGGATGATGGGAGATATGCATTGACATATTTTAAAAGATCCACAGGTGGAGCTAATTATTTGACTTGATTTTGTAAGGAGACCTGCAAAACATGCACTGTGTGATATCGGGAGGATCATGTTTGAGAACCTTATACTGTCTTATACTGTCCACAAGGAGTTAAAATTCACAGTACATAACTTGTCAGGATGGCCGAGCGGTCTAAGGCGCTGCGTTCAGGTCGCAGTCTCCTCTGGAGGCGTGGGTTCGAATCCCACTTCTGACATCACTGTTTTGTAATTAGAGAAATTCAGTAATAAAAATGATTTAGGTAAAGCAACAAATGTTTCAATATTGCAGATGGAGGTATGGCAATATTTCATTATTTTGCTGTAATAACTGGATAGTATAGGAGCATACGGTCCCAAAGAGCATATAGGGGACCTACAGAGAGGGATCTGGAGGCTCCCTCTCCCTAAGTTTGTGATCTAGTAGCCTGTAAGCAACAATAGGATAACAGCATCTGTATTTACCTATCACGGCCAATTGGTGACCGGAAGCCCCCATAGCCATGTTTGGTGGTCAGATTTGTAGATGAAGAAACTCAGAGGCAGATATCAGAGATATAATTCAGCTAGGGGTTCCCTAATATTTGCCGGCACCCCCTAACTACTGATGGTTTGTGTATGATCTACTGTATCATTACTGAGTCATCATAGTACTGTCATTCCCCAACAATGTGGCCCCAACACTCAGAGGGGGATCCGGTCACTTGGTCCACCCTATTTACGTCGACATGCATTGGGTTGACGAATAAAAATTGATAGTGCTTAGGTCAACACCTGAAATATGTCGACATGGCTAAGGCTGACAGAGTTGGAAGGTCAACCTAAGCTTTAAGTCTACAGTCAGGTTTTTTGATCCGACATATGCCGACGGGCGGTATTTCATGCCCAACCACCCACTAGGGCGTGGAGGAAGAATAGAAAAGTGTTGAACGTAGCGAGCCATGCGAGGCGGTGCGGTGCTGTGATACGGTGTTCATGTCACCTATGTCGACATTCGGGACAAAAAAACTTGAAAAACTCATATTGACCTTTTGACTGTCGACCTTCCAAATGTCGACCTAATGAATGTGTCAACCTTTTGACCCTGTCGACTTTAGGCATGTTGACCTTTATCTGTGCCTACCTAAGGCCTGTCGAACTTTGGTGGTGGACCCAATGTATGCCGACCCTTATTTGGTCGACCTAATGACCCACACCCTTCCTGAGTCGGGTAATCTGTTACGGACATCCACTAATTAAAGATTTAAACTACGATCACCAGATCTCTCAGCCTTTCTCACACCAACTACTTGGCAACTTTGGGATAAATTGATGAGAATTGAGTGGTCAATAGTTTTTCTTTATTTTCCCAGTTATGTGTCAGAGCTCTGCTAGTGACATTAGTAATTGGGGAAATAGTTATGTGTCAGAGCTCTGCTAGTGACATTAGTAATTGGGGAAGTAGTTACGAAAGAACTAAAAAAAAAAGAACAATTGCCGAAACCCGGGATCGAACCAGGGACCTTTAGATCTTCAGTCTAACGCTCTCCCAACTGAGCTATTTCGGCTGTGAAGTACAGCCTGGGACATATAGGACAGAAGTGAGATAGGTTATCTACCTACCAGATCATGTACAAATGTATTTCAGCATGAGTAAGAGAATACAGGGCCTAATTCAGCTTGGATCGCTAATCTGAGAAGTTGCAGCATACTTGCCTACCTGACCCTCTCCATGAGGGAAGAAATGCTCTGGTCCTGGACTTCCCTGGTAATGTATGATTGCCATCACCTGTGGGGAGCTAGTTAGTTGGTAAGAAAGGTGTTTCACCACAGGTGATGGCAATCATACATGACCAGGGAAGTCCAGGAACAGAGCATTTTCTCCCTCCTGGAGGGGGAGGGGGATGATGGGAAGTATGCATTGACATATTTTACAAGATCCACAGGTGGAGCTAATTATTTCACTTAAGATTTTGTGAGGAGATCTGCAAAACATGCACTGTGTGGAATACGGAGGATCATGTATGAGAACCTTATGCTTTCTCATACTGTCCACAAGGAGTTAAAATTCACAGTACATAACTTGTCAGGATGGCCGAGCGGTCTAAGGCGCTGCGTTCAGGTCGCAGTCTCCTCTGGAGGCGTGGGTTCGAATCCCACTTCTGACATTACTGTTTTGTAATTAGAGAAATTCAGTAATAAAAATGATTTAGGCAAAGCAACACGTTTCAATGTTGTAAATGTAGGTATAGCAATATTTCTTTATATTGCTGTAATAATTGTATAGTATAGAAACATACAGACCCAAAGAGCATATAGGCGATCTACAGAGAGGTATAGGAAGGCTCCCTAGTAGCAGTGGCGGATTAAGGGGGGGAGGGGGCACCCGGACGTGCCCCTCCTGTCATTTTGTAGCTGATGACCAGGGCTTTCCAACGAGCCCAGCCCCGTGTTTCCAGCCCCCCGGGAACCGGAGATATCTCCTGGCAAAGCTGTAACGTTTTTCCCCATAGGATAATATCGGACCCGTCAATTCCGACCCCCACCCGGTTTCAATGGCTGCCAGTTCCCCCCTGGCATCACAGAAGCTTGTGGTTGATCTTATTCAATTCCAAATCGCTGGGCCTTCAATATGATACCAGGCTGGTCCATATCGGTCAATCGGTTCCAGAGATTTTGCGTGTAAACCAATTTTTTTATTTTTGAAATGTAATTTCATGGCTGTTCATGTTCTTTGAAGGCAGATTACTCTGAAACCAAACGTTCCAGTTTCACTGGACCAAAATCATTCAAAGCCCACTCAAAAGTTCTTTAATATGATACTTGTCTCATGTAAATGGGTCAGTTGGTTCCGAAGATATAGCCAGTTAAATGAGATAACTGGTTAAAGGTGGGAGGGGTGGTTTTCTCTCCCCCTCACACCAGAAAATGCAGGGACTAGGCCGGTGTAAAAGGTGCTAACCTGGGAATCATTTTCTGGTCTGAAAGGTGTATTATTTCAAATAGCCGGGACCTGCAGTGCTCTGAATACTGCCAGGCTCTGCCACTGTCAATGGCTATCACTTCTGCCTGGTGGCGGCTGTCCCCCATTTACCGTGAGCATGTATTCCCCCTTGGCAATGAGCATGTAATCACACATGGCAACGAGCATGGAACCTCTGGCAATGAGCATCGAACCCTTGGCAATAAGCATGTAGATAAGCAGAACTTATGTAGCATAACTTTTAATAGGCATTATCGTGTTTGGCATAATACATAATGGACATAATGGCATGTAACTTAACGTGTAATGGACATTATGGTGTAAATGTTTAATGCGCGACTTTGGTGGACAATGTCCCTGTTTATGAAGCGTATTGTGAATTTTGGCTTAATCTGTGTGGCATTATGTGAATTCTGGCTCAATCCGTTTGGCATTATGTAAATTTTGGCTCAATCCGTGTGGCATTATGTGAATTTTGGCTCAATCCATTTGGCATTATGTGAATTTTGGCTCAATCCGTGTGTTATTATGTAAATTTTGGCTCAATCCATGTGGCATTATGTGAATTTTGACACAATCCGTGTGGCATTATTTGAATTTTGGCTCAATCCATGTGGCATTATGTGAATTTTGGCTCATTCCATTTGGCATCATGTGTAAGGGGCAAGCATAATGGGGTCTAGTATTTTGTTGCATAATGTGTAGAAGTTGTATATGGTGTTGTACACTACACTTAAGGACACGCCCCCTGTTGAGTGGCAACTTCATCCTTCACTTTTGTCGCCATGGTGGGCCTGCGTACTTTAAATGCCAGGACCTATTTTTTATCCCATTCCCATCCTCTCTCTGCCGCTCTCTTAGCATGTACACTGGCACCACTAACACCACCCCTCACCCACCTAAACCCTCTTTTATCATGGTGCCCCCCATCATTTTATCCTGGATTCGCCCCTGCCTAGTAGTAGTAGTAGTAGTAGTTTGTTTATTTATAAGGCGCCACAAAGTGTCTGCAGCGCCGTACATAGTAAACAAAATAAAATTTACAAGGTAACGTATAGGGTGTGTTGATACAATACAGCATAAATAGGGGCACAGCTGGTAGAACTAAGATCAGCATCAGTTCTGAAGTAGGTGTCAAAATTGTTGAGGAGACTGAAGATGAAGTAGAGGAAGGGAAGAACAGGACATGAGCGCTGGTGAGGTAAAGAGGTAGGGTGAGTACGTGAGGAAGGAAGTTTGTGATCTAGTAGCCTGTAAGCTACAATAGGATAACAGCATCTGTATTTACCTATCACGGCCAATTGGTGACCGGAAGCCCCCATAGCCGTGTTTGGTGGTCAGATTTGTAGATGAAGAAACTCAGAGGCAGATATCAGAGATATAATTCATCTACTGGTTCCCTAATATTTGCCGGCACCCCCTAACTACTGATGGTTTGTGTATGATCTACTGTATCATTACTGAGTCATCATAGCACTGTCATTCCCCAACAATGTGGCCCCAACACTCAGAGGGGGATCCGGTCACTTGGTCCACCCTATTTACGTCGACATGCATTGGGTTGACGAATAAAAATTGATAGTGCTTAGGTCAACACCTGAAATATGTCGACATGGCTAAGGCTGACAGAGTTGGAAGGTCAACCTAAGCTTTAAGTCGACAGTCAGGTTTTTTGATCCGACATATGCCGACGGGCGGTATTTCATGCCCAACCACCCACTAGGGCGTGGAGGGGGAATAGAAATGTGTTGAACGTAGCGAGCCATGCGAGGCGGTGCAGTGCTGTGATACGGTGTTCATGTCACCTATGTCGACATTCGGGACAAAAAATTGAAAAACTCATATTGACCTTTTGACTGTTGACCTTCCAAATGTCGACCTAATGAATGTGTCAACCTTTTGACCCTGTCGACCTTAGGCATGTTGACCTTTATCTGTGCCGACCTAAGGCCTGTCGAACTTCGGTGGTGGACCCAATGTATGCCGCCCCTTATTTGGTCGACCTAATGACCCATACCCTTCCTGAGTCGGGTGATCTGTTACGGACATCCACTAATTAAAGATTTAATCTATGATCACCAGATCTCTCAGCCTTTCTCACACCAACTACTTGGCAACTTTGGGATAAATTGATGAGAATTGAATGGTCAATAGTTTTCTTATTGTTCTAGTTATGTGTCAGAGCTCTGCTAGTGACATTAGTAATTGGGGAAATAGTTATGAAAGAACTAAAAAATAAAAAACAATTGCCGAAACCCGGGATCGAACCAGGGACCTTTAGATCTTCAGTCTAACGCTCTCCCAACTGAGCTATTTCGGCTGTGAAGTACCTTATGGGACATATAGGATAGAAGTGAGGTAGGTTATCTACCCACCACACCTTGTACAAAGTGTATTTTAGCATGAGTAAGAGAATACAGGGCCTAATTCAGCTTGGATCACTAATCTGAGAAGTTGCAGCATACCTGCCTACATGACCCTCTCCATGCGGGAGAAAATGCTCTGGTCCTGGACTTCCCTGGTCATGTATGATTGCCATCACCAGTGGGGAGCTAGTTAGTTGATAAGAAAGGTGTTTCACCACAGGTGATGGCAATCATACATGACCAGGGAAGTCCAGGAACAGAGCATTTTCTCCCTCCTGGAGGGGGAGGGGGATGATGGGAGATATGCATTGACATATTTTACAAGATCTACAGGTGGAGCTAATTATTTCACTTGTGATTTTGTGAGGACATCTGCAAAACATGCACTGTGTGGAATCCGGAGGATCATGTTTGAGAACCTTATACTGTCTTAAACTGTCCACAAGGAGTTAGGTTTATTAGTACATAACTTGTCAGGATGGCCGAGCGGTCTAAGGCGCTGCGTTCAGGTCGCAGTCTCCTCTGGAGGCGTGGGTTCGAATCCCACTTCTGACATTACTGTTTTGTAATTAGAGAAATTCAGTAATAAAAATGATTTAGGTAAAGCAACAAATGTTTCAATATTGTAGATGGAGGTATGGCAATATTTCATTATTTTGCTGTAATAACTGGATAGTATAGGAGCATACGGCCCCAACGAGCATATAGGGGACCTACAGAGAGGGATCTGGAGGCTCCCTCTCCCTAAGTTTTGCTGCTTTCCCACTGCAGACCCGTTTTAAGTTACAGGTAATCTTAAACGGTATTTAGCATTCCCACTGCAGCAGATTACAGTTTTAAATGCCATTTAAGTACCATTCCCATTGCAGGTAAAACGTTTTAGCTCTTCAAAACGTTTTTACAGCACAAATGAGTGCCTGTGACTTAATTGGGCTTTTCTCGGTTGTGGGGAGTGTCACAACACAGGCAACAACCAATTGCTTGAATTGTAGCCTGTTTACATTAAGAATACCGTTTAAAATGCATTCCCATTGCCTCTTAAACGGTAGATTACCATTTAAAACACTGCTTTGAAAACGGGTTGAAATACCGTTTAACTTTAAACGGTATTTCAACTCTGGCGCTTTCCCACTGCAGCCTTAAACGGTATTTTGCCCTCAAAAATCGGCAATATACCGTTTTAAGGCTGCAGTGGGAAAGGGGCATAAGTGATCTAGTAGCCTGTAAGCTACAATAGGATAACAGCATCTGTATTTACCTTTCACGGCCAATTGGTGACCGGAAGCCTCCGTAGACATGTTTGGGGGTCAGATTTGTAGATGAAGAAACTCAGAGGCAGATATCAGAGATATAATTCATCTAGGTAATCCCTAATATTTGCTGGCACCCCCTAACTACTGATGGGATGCGGTCATTTGGTCTACAGCATGATGGTAGACAGTCTTTAGGTCGACACCATTAGGTCGACATGGGGAAAGGTCAACATGGTTCTAGGTTGAAAGGTCATTAGTTCGACAGGTCATTAGTTCGACAGTGTCTAGGTCGACAGTCAAAAGGTCAACATGGGGTTTTTCACTGTTTTTTGAGCCGACAGGCAGTATTTCATGCCCTACCATCCACTAGGGCATGGTGGGACACAGTTTAAAGTGCACTGCATCCCCTTGCATCACTCGCTGCGCGCGCCATGCATCGTGCACACTAGACCGATGCATGGCGAGTGATGTGAGGGGATGCAGTGCACTTTAAACTGCACTTTAAATGGTGTCCATGTCGACGGTAAAAAAAACTGTGAAAAAAAACCCCATGTCGACCTTTTGACTGTCGATCTACATATTGTCGAACTAATGAACTGTCAAACTAACGACCTGTCGAACTAATGACCTTTTGACCTTTTTCCATGTCGACCTTTTTCCATGTCGACCTAAACCCATGTCGAGCTTTTCCCATGTCGACCTAATGATGTCGAACTAATGACTGTCTACCATCATGCTATATACTAAATAATACTGATGGTTTGTGTATGATCTACTGCAGTGGTTCCCAACCCTGGTCCTCAAGTACCCCCAACAGTGCACGTTTTCCAGGTCTCCACACAGAATCACAGGTGACATAATTAGCTCCACCTGTGAATCTTTTAAAATGTGTCTGAATAATGAGTACACCTGCTGGGTGACCTGGAAAACGTGCACTGTTGAGGGTACTTGAGGACCAGAGTTGGAAACCACTGATCTACTGTATCATTACTGAGTCATCATAGTACTGTCATTCCCCAACAATGTGACCCCGACACTCAGAGGGGAATATGGTCTCTAGGTCGACATGCATTGGATTGGGTCAACAGGGCTTAGGTCGACACCTGAAATATGTCGACATGGCTAGGGTCAACAGAGTTGGAAGGTCAATATAAGCCCACATATCTTTGATTATGTGGCGAATAAATAGATTAGATGTCTGCACTTCACATTTCCGGCCTCTTCCGGATCACATGACTTACGGAGGTCACGTGAGCCTAAAACTTTAATTGTATATCTAAGTATGAATGTACAAAAGTGTGTTTTTTTAGTATTTAGAACCATAATAACCTATATATCATTAGTCCTTCTGTGCACTCGTTCTATACAGATGTATAGCACGCATTAAGATTTGTGTTGTATTAGAAAATGTCTAATTAATTATGACCGCATCTGGGACCACTTCCCCAATCAATCCAGGGTATATAAACCCTGACCCTGGTCCCACCAAACACTCCAGCTCCTGATGAAGGCGTGTGAACACGCCGAAACGCGTTGAGCCACAGTATCAATATTCCAGCTCACTTTTGGAGAGACATCCCATCTCACACCTTTCTCCAACTTGGAGCCACCATACCAGACCCCATACGGACCAGTAAATACCATCACTTTGGATTCCTTCACCAAGACTCCACTCTGCAGTATAGGGTATAGGTATACCACAAAAACTGCACCACTCAAAACTTGAGTGACACTTGGCATCCATCACTGGGACTTTGTTTCAACTTCTCCTTAACTAAGGACATCTGCAATATCTGGTAATTATACATCTAATGGTGTTGCTTGGGATACAAATTGACTCTCTCCAACATATTTGAATAGCAGCTGGAATCATTCCCCATTTTAACAGTCTTTGTTTATTATATATACATGTTTATCATGTTTTTTTCATGAGAATTCTCATATGAAATGTATATTGTGTGACATTTTATTCATTGAACGGCTTTTAACCAATTTGTAATACATTTCTTTCAGTAGAAACCTAGTGCTGGATCATATATATTTTTTCTTGTAACTAGCAAACAATGTCTACTTGGATGCTGTACCTGTAACAACAGGTGTGCAATATAACTGTTATTACTACCCCCCTCCAATACACATGGAGACAGTCAGTTAATTAGCAAATGAATCCCAACAAATGCATACTGTACCTCCCAACATGACCCTCTCCAGGAGGGACACAATGCTCTGTTCCTGGACGTCCCTCTGAATGTATGATTACCATCACCTGTTTTAAACCTCTAAGCGTCTGATGCTCCCGCCATACTTTTACCCTTAAAGGGACTAAGAAACCCCACCCCTTAAATGTCCCCGATCCCTCCCTTCCCTTTCCACATGTTCCCCTTTTTCCTGAAATAACCAAACAGAGTCATTTATTTATGGAGAATTAAAGGTCAGATTTATTAATCAGATTACAAATATAATCTTACTCGCTTAGGTGGCAAAGAAAGCACTGCGGTCCACCAGCCCTCCAACGTAACTGAATCAAGCCGACCATGGGGGGGGGGGGGGGGGGAGGCCCCATGGACCCCTTCTCACAACTGAAACCTGTATCCGATCTGGGTCCCCAGTTTGCACAATTCCTTTCTCCCAGACCTGATGTACTTCTTGTAGCTATCTGAGTTCCACCTCCCAATGCATTTAATCTCTTTCTCCGAACACCCTGCGTTGAACGCTGTGGTGGCTGCGCCAAATCTAAACAAGTGCCTACCATACTTCCTTTCCTCCTTAGCCCTCACACATCGCTTAAGCAGGATTTTAAATTGGTATACTCTGAGTGGGGACTCATCTGCATGCGCCAAAAAGCCTCAGACCCTGCTTTACCTTCGCTGGCCCTGAGTGCCAAGTATTCCTTTACTAACCTAACGGGGATGTCGCTAGGTTGCTTCCTTCCCGCAATGCAACCCATTTTCCATTGCCTTGCTGGTCTGTCTTAGACCTGTGTATTTTGCAGGCCACCACCGTTCCACTCATTGATATATTGCATGCCAACATGCCTGACCCCTTGCAACCTTTTAATGCAGCCACCAGCTCGCTAACCCTAAATGCCCCATGGAATGCCCATGCCCTAAGCAACGCTGTTTCGAAAAACCCTTTGCACACGTCCTTAGCTGCCACCATGAGCTGCCCCAGCATTGGCTCAGTAATGAGCCACCTAGTACCAGGCTCTGTTGGGCTCCGCCTGCCCCAACCTTTCATCATTCAGCTGATGGTAAAGCTCTTTGTAATGTCATCCTCCCCTGCTACCTTTGTAAAGAAAGCAATGGCTGCCAGCGCTATCCTCGCCTGCGCCCTAGACTTCCCGTCTTTGTACATTCCCCACAGGAATTATTTTAGTGCTTCGCTTTCCCGCTTACCCTCCTTCGCTGCTGTTTTCTTATGTTTCCCCCATTCCTCCCAAGCTGCCCTGTAGCTTCTCCATGTCGCAGGCGCTAACGAGTTTCACCAGCTTGTTCACGCCATCTTGACAAGCTGCCATAAATGAGGTGGACATGTTAAACCTTGCAGCTGCACATGTGGTGCCGCTTCCCTAAAGGACGTGATTGGCGCGAAAGTTAATGTTGTGCCGCAGGCAAACCAATACCAAATGCCTGATCAGATTAATCGGTGGTGGGGAGGAGGCACTCTGCCTGTTGATCGCCTGAACCACCCCCGGATTGTCACACCAAAAGGTTATATCCTTGTTGGCTAACCAGCTACTCCACAACTCCACCATTACTATGATTGGGAACAGCTCTAGCAGCAGCATGTTCCTGGTCAGCCCGGCCAGATGCGAATACCATTGAATTCCCTTAGAAGTGTTTCCCACATCAACATGTCTTCTCTGATTTCTGCTATCAGCTTAATCAGATGATGCAGCTTTCTTAAGGTGCCCACACACTAGAACGATTTTTGGGCCGATTGACCGATTTCCGATAAATCGGTCGATATATCGTCCAATGTTTATCGATAATCGGTCAAAAATCAGCCGATATCGGTCCGCTGCGGGCTCCCGTGGATCTTAAGCTGAATCTTCTGATCTTACGTGCTGCACGAAAGATCAGGAGGTTTAACAAAAGATCCATCGGAACGCACACAGGATCTTAAGAAAAATCTTTGGTAAAGATGTGCGCTTGCCTGAAATCTTTTGTCCAGGACGAAAAAAAGATTTCAAGGCTAATTTATGCGCACATCTTACGATCGCAGATCTTTCTAGTGTGTGGGCACCTTTACCCCTGCTGTGGCCCTTTCCAGTTTACGGCAGAAGATTCTGCCCATTGGGATAACCCTGCATGCAATATTCAGTGACTCCAGCAACGATTAGAGTTGTTTTAGTGTAATCTTGTTTGCTCTGGCATGCTCTCCAATCTGCCTCATAATGCCAGCAACCTTGTCCTCTGGTAACCTACACAGCCTGTCAGTGGTATCTATTTCTATTCCCAGATACAACAGTTTGTTCGTAGGCCCTCTGTTTTTTCCATTGCTATGGGAACCCCAAAAGTGTGGAACAGCGCCTGCGTGGATTTTAACAGCCACTTGCATGTGTCAGTGTTCGCCTGGTCGACCATTAGAAAGACATCCAGATAGAGCGCAATTGTCCTGCAGCCCGTCTCCACCTCAACGCACCAGTGCAGGAACGTGCTGAATTTTTCAAAGAATGCACATGAAATGGCGCAACCCATGGGTAAGCATAAATCCACATAATAACTGGCCTCGAACTTTAGTCCCATGAATCTGTGACTATGTGGCTGAAGGGGGGAGGAGCCTGAATGCTGATTCGATATCTATCTTCTCCAATTGGGCCCCTATTCTGAGCGCATCTTCAAAAGACTGGTAAGCAACGCTGCACTGTTGCTTTTCCAAGGCATCATTCGCTGATTTTCCTGCTGGGTATGACATGTGATGGATGAGCCTGAATTTCTCATGACCTGGCCTTTTGGCATGTGCTTTGGACTCCCTGCGCTAACACATCTCCGGCTGACCTGCAGCTTCTCCATGCCGCTGTCACTAATGCTTTCTTCGCTATGGCGAATGTAAGGCTCTTGCTACTTTATGCACATACTAACACAACGTGGGGGGAAATGTATGGGCCATTGGAACCTGGTTATACCATCATTTTGTCACCACACTAGAACTCATTCCTGTCAAGAAAGAGTACGTTAGCATACTATGCTTTAGGCATTGCCGTAGCTCAGCGTCCTTCCAGGTCCTGCCCGCCCCCTCCGATCCTTGCACTATGAGGTGACCAGGGGCGAATCCAGGAAAAAATGACAGGAGGGCACCATGAGGGGGAGGGGTGGTGCCAGTGTACATGCTAAGAGAGAGGGTGGGAATGGGATTAAAAATAGGCCCTGTGTGCCTTTTCAGGTGTGAGGGGGAGAGAAAACCACCACCCCCTTTAACTGGCTATATTCAGGGGTAAAAGTGTGTGTGTGTGTGTGTGTGTGTGTGTGTGTGTGTGTGTGTGTGTGTGTGGTAGGGGGGTGAGGTGGAACATTTAAACCTCCACATTGGCCTTGCACAGTAATTATCACAGAAAAGCATTCTATTTTGCAGGTGGATGCCAATAACCCGACCACTGGCCCTGTCTCTGCCAAATGGGGAGAAGGGAGGGGGGGGGGGTAATTAGGTGGCATAGAGAGATGAGTTCACCCACCTCTGCATGACTAATTTAAGCCCTGGCTATATTGATTAACCGGCTATATCTTCGGAACCAACTGACCCATTTACATGAGACAAGTATCAACTTTTGAGTGGGCTTCAAATGATTGTGGTCCCGCGAAACTGGACCGTTTGATTCCAGAGAAATCCAGAGAAATCTGCCCTCAAAGAACATGAAATTGCCATATCGACCTTTTGCTTGTGTCAACCTTTTGACCAAGGGGAGCAACGGCAGATGCTGAGAGTCATGGCAGAAGCTGAAGACTAGAGAGGATTGCAGTGTTGCGTGGCAAAATAACAATATGGCATATTAAGAACTTGGGGTGGGGCATAGAAGTAGACCAAGGCATATTTCAGCACTTGGGCCTATCACTGACAAGTTCTGCTACATGCTCATGGGTGTACATTGAGCATGGATTCCTCCATCTGCCACTGTGCATAGGGTAGTGCGATAGTAAATGTAGTACTATTGGTGGGAAGGGATGATGTTGACGGGTCTGCAGAACCCTATGCAGATATCACATGACTAAGGAAAGCTGGGTCAGTAATGAGAGAGATAAGAAGGAAATGATTGTCATGTTTCATTGCTTCAGCAGTTTTGAGTGTACGGGCGCTCGTGTGTTCAGGCAACCGAACATACATAAGCCCGAGGGCTCCCAAGCGGCCCCAAAGTTCTGGAGCAAGGAGGTGGGGCCTCCCCTGTGCAGCCACAGGGGAGCCTCGGTGATCTAATGCCGTGGAGGTAAGTGTGGGATTGGGGGGCAGGTATGTGATGCTGGGGGGAGGAGTGATGCAAGGGAAGCTAAGCCCGAGACATTTCCAGGTATACCACCAAATAGGTTAATAAATGCTTGCCATCATTAGTGTTATGTGTCAGAGATCAGATACTGAAATGCAGAATTAGTGAAAGTGTAACCACCGGCAACGGGAACACAATTACCTTGGCTTGCAGATGCCGAAACCAATTCACACCCAGTCTTCTTCCTATTTGGTGAGGAGTCTTCTCACTTCCACGTAATGGACACCAAGGAAAGATGGACAACAAATATCACTTTTGACTATTTTATTCTGCGGTCTGTAACAAGGGGCACCAACCTTCCAGTATTCAGCACAAATAAGCACTTCAACAGCACACAATAATCACAATGCAGAAATCCAACAATAATTCAGCAATAATGAACAATAATCACAATACATGCTAACCTGCAGTACCCGGGTACTCTCTATTACTAGGGCCGGACAGTCTTGAACGGAACCGGTGCACCGTGTTAGCGTCCAGGGAGAAAATCACACTTTGACTAATAAGGGTCTTCTCTTCAAGTTATAACAAAGGCTGTACTTTCACTCTTGGGCCACCGGGTGGCACTATTACTCCAGGGATTCTGATGTAGACCCTTAAACAGTAACCTGGTCCTTAATGTATTTTCTGGGAACCTCAAAGGCAGGTGCAGAGGCGGAAGTACCGCCGGTGCAGGCGGTGCAGTGCACCGGGGCCCAAGAGGTTAAAGGGGCCCAAGGCCGCCGTCTGCCCGGCATAACATATTGAATTTTTTTTTTTAACATGTGTGCGGCGTGCCGTGTGTGGGAAAAGGAGGGTAAGCGGGCAGCGCGGGGATCGGGGGTGGCGCGGCTGCCTCATTCAGTGTAGTGGTCTAGGCACTGCAGCGGCTTCTAGAGTGGCAGGCAGCGTGTGGTATCGGGTGGACGCCAGGGCATACATGGAATGGATGCAGCTGCAGCAGCACTCTGCCTGCACGTCTGCATCCATTCCGGCCCGGGACTGGTCTACTGCTGTAGCCTAGCAACAGGCAGCCAATCGCAAGGCTGCCTGTTGCTGCTCTGACTCTGAGCAGATAGGAAGTTAAATCTGCTCTGAGGCTGAGCATGCAAGCGGAGCGGAGGAGCGACGGCACCAGTACCAGGCACCCGAGGTAAGTACAATTAAGGGGGGGGCTAGGGGCAGGCACACAATAGGGGGGCGGGGCGGGGGGCGGCCGTAAAAATATCAGATGGGGCACTGATAAAATAGTTATATATTTATAGTAATAAAAAAAATTCCCTGTACATTTCTGTGAAAAAAAAATAAATATATATATATAGGCACCAGGCCAGGGCCTATAGACACTGGCTGAGGGGGTGACAGGCCACATCCACTATATATACAGGGAATGGTTTTATTTCTTAATATAAATATATAACTATTTTTCTGTGCCCCATCTACGGCGGCCGCCCCCCCACCCCATATTGAAAAATTATTGTGCGGGGGGCCCAAAGCATTTTTTGCACCTGGGCCCATGGCTCGCTAGTTCCGCCACTGGGCAGGTGTCTATATGGATGAGGCTTCGGCAATTCTTGGTGCAACCTCCAGGTCACGCTAGTGTGGGCGCTTTTGCGTTGCCACACTCAACAACACCTCGGTACGGTACTGGGGAAGTGCTATCACCAACTTCTTCAGACGGTCTGCCAAGGATTAACTCCAACTAACTCACCCTTTGGCCATTTGCTTTGACACAGCAGCCCATAAATCACAATGACACACTCACTATTAGCTGGCAGGGTTCAGCTGGGCTCACCATGTTACTGGTGCTGCTTTACTCTGAGACTGGGTTCTGCTGCTGTTGCTTCACTCTGGGACTGGGCTCTGCTGCACCCCTTGCTTGCCACCTGTGCTCTGTGGTGCTGGGGCTCCTCTCTCTCTCCCATGCACTCCACATGAGTCCTTCCCTGCAGGCTTCTCTCTCCCATGCACTCCACATGACTCGAGTCCTTCCCTGCAGGCTTCTCTCTACTTCCTCTTCCTGCTCTGCCTGTCCATCAGGGGATCACCCCCGCCCCCTGCTGCAATTAACCCTGGCTGGGCTGGCAGCATACATTATGCTGTTAACCCCTTACTAACTGTGGCACCTGGTGACTGATATCACCTAATGTCAGGGTGTTACAAAAGCACTAAAAGGTTCTGCCGAAACCCGGGATCGAACCAGGGACCTTTAGATCTTCAGTCTAACGCTCTCCCAACTGAGCTATTTCGGCTGTGAGATACAGTGTACAACCCATCAGACAGAAGGGACACAGACCAGATTCCTGTCATATGCATCTAAATCATTTATTAAATATATTTCATCATGAGTTTTAGACAGGGGCGTAGGGAGGGCGGAGCCGGCAGAGCATGAGCTCCGGGCGCCAAGAGATCAAAGGGCGCTGGAGTTGTGCACCACAAACTGTGCCGCTGTCTCCCCCACCATGCCTGCCCAGCTCGCCCACTCCCCTGCTCCCCTCGCCCACTCCCCCGCCAGCTGCTCTGCCCAGCTGAGCAGCCCTGTCCACCGCTATTTTCAATTAAGTCTCCCACTGGACCACTAGCCAATATGCACTTGTGTCCAGCAGCCAATCAAAAGTAGCATTGATGGCTGCTGGACTACGAGCGCCTGTTGGCTAGCGGTCCAGAAGGAGACCTAATTGAAAAAAGCAGCAGACAGGGCAGCTCAGCTGGGCACAGCGGGAAGCGGGTGGGCTGCAGTCCCCCTTTGCAATGAGCTTTTTAGTGCCTCTTGGCAATGAGCTATTTAGTCCCCCCCAGCAACAAGCTATATTAGTCCCCTTGGCAATGAGCAAATTTTGTCAAATGTGTAGTGGGCATTACGGTTTGTTATACAGTATTTAATGGGCATCATGTGTGGCCTTATATGTAATTGGCATTACGGCATGTAAAACAAAGTTGGCTAACATGTGTAATGGGCATTACAGTGTGTGGTATAATGTTGGACTGCGCCCCCTTTTCGCCGCGCAAGAGCCCCGTCTGCTGCAAATCGGGGGGGGGGGGGTTTGGCGTTTTTTGACCGCATGCGATGCGACCGATGCGATTTACCTTTTACCATTCATTTCTATGTGAAATCGCGGGCATCACATCAGTCGCATCGCATGCCATTATAATGGCATGCGATGTCAATGCGATGCCCGAGATGGGCGCCGTTCTAGGTAACAAGTACCGTTGGACTAGCTATGAGGCATCCACACTTTGAGTCAACATGCATTAAGCTGACATGGACAATAGGTCGTTACAGGTGATTGACATTGTAATGGTCGACATATGAAAAGGTGGACATGAGTTTTTCATGTTTTTTTCCACTTTATTGAATTTTTTATACGTTACCATCTACTGTACATAGACTATGATTGGCAATGGTAAAGTCTGCCAAGAGCAATGGTAGAAGACCATGGCACCTGGACCGAAGAATAATTCACTATTTACACTGTGATCACCAGATCTCTCACACCAACTACCTGATGCTGCTTTCCCACTGCAGACCAGTTTAAAGTACTGGTAATCTTAAATGGTATTTAAAACGGTATTAGCATTCCCACTGCAGCAGATTACCGTTTTAAATACCATTTAAGTACCATTCCCATTGCAGTGAACCGTGTAAAATGTAGAGTGCCTAACCCCCCCCCCCCCCCAGTGTAAAGAGTGCCTAATCCCTCCCCCCCCAAGTGTAAAGAGTGCCTAACCCCCGTACCTGCCCTGTGCCCCCACCTCCCCTCCCCTTGTACTTACCTGCACGGGGATGCAGGGCAGTGGGGAGGCAGCGGGGGTCCATGCAGGGTACAGGCATTCCCAGTGCCTGATGAGAACTAGTAGTTCTCACTTTGCGCATATGTAATGAGTGCACATGCATAATAATGAGCCGCTCATTACATATGCGCATATGTAATGATCGGCTCTTTTTTATGCACGTGCACTCATTACACATGCACAAAGTGAGAACTACTAGGTCTCATCAGGCACTGGGACTGCCTGGAGGCTAAATTACGTTTAAGAGGCATTCCCACTGCCTCTTAAACTTTATTTTAACGTGTAGGACTCTGCTTTAAAAACTGGTTGAAATACCATTTAACTTTAAACGGTATTTCAACTCTGGCACTTTCCCACTGCAGCCTTAAAACTGTAAATTGCGCTGAAAATCGGCAATTTACCGTTTTTTAGCTGCAGTGGGAAAGGGGCATGACACGTATGTGATACATTGATGAACACAGAGTTGTCAGTAAATATTTTTGTCATTATCATTATCAGTGCAGTGCGTGTGCGTGTGTGTGTGTGTGTCAGAGCTCTGATACTTTAGGAAATAGTTATGTGCTGTAGCACTAAAAGGAACTGCCGAAACCCGGGATCGAACCAGGGACCTTTAGATCTTCAGTCTAAGGCCCCATACACACCAGAAAGATTAGCTCACGATTAGGGCTAATTTCGACCGTTGTAACGACGGTTGTGCATGCATTGTGGGTCAATCGTTCGTTTTTCACTCACAATCAGGATCGTTTGCGACGGGATGCGCGCTCCCGTCACGTCGTGTGTCGCATTGGAGATTTTGCCTCCTGCAGCAGAATCTCCAATCCGACCGCAGGTCGGGTGCTGATTGTATGCACATCTGAAGCACATTGTGTGTGCTCCCGTCGTACGGACCGTCGTTCCAATCCGGCTTGTTTATAAAGACACTCCCACCGCAGCCATTTTGCCTCGTGTACTCGCGATTTACTAACGATCCGCACATCCGACGGTCGTACGACCATCGTTACCGATGTCGGATCGTTAGCTAATCGTGTGCACCAGGGAACATGATCGTTCCCTAGTCGTTTACCGGCAGCGGGAGAGCGCACCAGGAAAGTGCACGCCAAATCGGTAGCCGATCGTTAGACGATCCTGGTCGTTCTGGTGTGTATGGGGCCTAACGCTCTCCCAACTGAGCTATTTCGGCTGTGAGGTACAGACTGTAACCCATATGAGAGATGTGACAAAACCAAACTTCAAGTTAAATACTTATGAATCTTCTATTAAAAATATTTCAGAGTGAGGTATCGAATAAAGTTGGGTATTTATAGGACACTTTAACTCTATATATTAATGATAACAAGTTACACTAAAGATATGGTATAGACACAGGAAACACTGGGGGAGATGTAAGAAGAGCTGGTAAATATCATATGTTATATAACCAGCATAACCATGAAATACTGGGAGTTCCAATATGCTAACGTAACGCCTCACGCCCTTCTCTTACATTGGGCAAGGGTCTGCCATCAGCCAGGGAATCTGCAATGGATCCGGCAGGTGTTGGGACCAGCAAATATGCAGATGCCTGAGCAATTTGCACTATATACCATTGACAATATCGATATTGCCCATATCATTAACAATATATCGCTCAGTGTGTACCCAGTTTAAGATCAAGTGACACTTTTGCTATTTGTATGCTGCAGATCTGTCAAAAACCTGTTGCAATATATATTAAGTGCTGCCGGGATGATCAGATGCTTTCTGCAAATGTGTCAGAAAGAAGATACAATTGTAAAGTATAACATAAGTGTCCAAATCAAAGCTTGATTCATGCAAGTGCTGCAACAATAGGCTGGTAATTATCAGTATCAAACTTTCACAGTCAGGATAAATTCAGAAATGAAGACGAATTAACCTTCCAGTACCCATGTGAGGTTTACATATACCCCTACATATATCCCTTTCACATTGCACAAATAACCCAGGTCCGACCCGGGCAGTTTGAAAGGGCCTTCTGAAAATGCTTAGGTCCAGCAACCCAGCATTCCGACACCGGTTAAAAGAAGGGTTAATCCCGGGTCAGACCTGGGTTGCTGTGCATTGTGAATGGGTAATCCGGGTCGAGTGACCCAGGTTCCATTCACACTTTAGGAGGAGGCAGCGGCAGCCTAATCCTCCGCCCCCCATGAGTACATCAGTGACCTGGCTTATTGCCAGGTAGCTGTGATGGACCTTGCATCATCGCAAATGCCGGGTCGCTCCTGGGATGATCCCATGTCAAAATCCCTGGTGGGATGCGGCATTTGCGATGTGAACAGGGTAATAGAGACACTTAAACATTTCACTGATAAATAAGTGTCTAAATATCTATAATAATAATAATAATAAATAATAATAATAACCATTTTATTTATATAACGCACTTTCTCCAACAGGACGCAAGGCCCTTTACAGGCATCAAAAACAATACACATAAAACAGAAGATTTAAAAAGAAAGCCTTGCGGGCAAAATGCAGGATTGGTGGGGGCATTTTGGATAATAACCTCCACGAGTTGTGTCATCTTGGGTGCACTGTGTAGGACTACCCTGGGTGGTATAGGTTACCCCTAGAAGAAATAACACAAAATGGGGTGATTGCAGTGTAGAGTAGGGTCCCTACAAAACAATCAGGACAATGTATTTTTCCATCCCATTCACAATGGTAATAAGGGCCAGTAGCGCACGCAGGGGGGGTTTCCGAGTACCCAGAAACCCCCCCAGAAGTCTAAGGGCCCTAGACTGAAAGCTGAGGGTCCCCTCTTTCCATAGGTACAAGAATTTTAAAAATCGGCCCTTGGGAACCGGAGATATATGACTTCAAATCAGTGGTCCCCATCCAAGCCTGTTAATTGCTCTTCCCAGTCAGATATTTCGGGTTCTATCAGACTTAGAATTTTTCTGAGGGTATATTCCAAAAGCCGGGACTCTCCCCCTTTGAGGGACACCAGTTTCTTGTCTCTACTGTTTCCAGAACTAGAGATATCAGCCTTCCAGCAGCTGGTTACTGCTCCAGCTCCACACACCTGGTATGTAGTTTTATATTCTCGTTGGCAGATTGCTCTGCCTCCTGAACTCTGATCCCCTAGTCCCCAGTACTATTTGGTAGGTGGGATTCTCTAGTTTTTAATTCCTCTACAATCTAAGAAATCTATTTCCGGGAACTTTAGATATCTGCAGTCAAGCAAGCTGTCCTCCCACCAGAAAATTATGAATAATAAGAGTATTAAACATCCTCTACCACCCTGGAAGTTATGTATCAGGGCCCCTTCATTCAGCCCAATGCCTCCTCCTCCCACCTCATCTCCCAACATCTGTGCAGTAAAGGGGTAATTAGTGGAAATTACTGATCCAGGCCCTACATGCAGAGCGGTTCAAATAATACCCCCTACCACCCGCAGGACATCAAAGCTTCCTCCACACCTACCGCTGGAGGATCGGTGGGGGCCCCAATGCATTGCTATGCCCAGGGGCCTACACTGCTGTTGATGCCCCTGTATGTATGTTTGTGTATATATATATATATATGTGTATGTATGTATGTATGTATGTATGTATGTGTGTATGTATGTATATATATATATATTTGTTTTTATTATTTATATACATTTGGTCTATCTATAATACTTTAACTGACCCGGCATATACTGGGTCACCTAAGTGTCCATTTCCGTGCTTTGCTCCGCCCCTCTGGAAACCCCCTTCTGAAAATCCTGCGTTTGCCACTGAGGGCCGCCTTCAGGGGTACATTTGTCCCGGGCCCTGCCGCCCTGAAGAGAGGGGGGCGTCTGGTTTTCTCTATGCCAGCAGAGTATTAAGTAATCAGCGGAGGGCCGCCTGCTACCGCCACACGCTAAAGCCTCCTGTCAGCGGCTGGTTGCAGGGTGCGTGATGCCCGCCGTCCGACACTCAAACAGCGATAGCCGGAGGGGACACAGAGCAGGGACAGATGCTAAAGGTGCCCATCTGCACAACTAGCAATGACAGGGGAGCGCTCAGCGCTATCTGGAAGCGCTGGCATAGAGTGCGTGCCCCCGGGCATCCAGCATCTTATTCACACAGGCTTCTTTGTTTCCTCCGTGAATGCTTGTGTCTCAGTGTGCTCTGCAGGTAAACATTTCAAGAATAAATAATATGTATTGTTTTTTACCCTTGTATTTGATGAATTTCTCAGACCTAGAAACATTTATAATCTTTGTTCCTGGAACCCCATGTGAATGTAATTTTTTAACCCCTGATCCAACCTTCTCCCTCTGTCTCTACTAGGCAGCAGCACACATGTACAGCATGTGCTGTGCTGACAGCACCCTCAGTGTGAGAGCTCATGCTTGTGTGTGCTACTGAGGTGGGGCGAAAATTACACTCTCCCCTTGAGAGTACATGCCTCCCGAAATTAGGCCACGGACCCAAAATTTTACCGGGGCCCGGCATACCTCTCAGCTGCCCTGGGGGCACAGAAAGGGCATGCTGCTAAGATGGCTGTGTTTCAGGTAATTATAATAATGATAAAGCCATTCAATGACTGCACACTGACTGGCGTGCGCACCCTTGGGCAACAAGCACGTTTTCCCCCTGAGCAAAAAGCAAATAAGTGTGTTATAATGTGTAATAGGCATTACGGTGTGTGGCATAATATGTATTAGGCATTACAGTGTGTGACATAATATGTAATGGGCATTACGGTGTGTGGCTTAATATGTAATGGGCATTACAGTGTGTGGCTTAATATGTAATGGGCATTACAGTGTACTGTATAATATGTAATGGGCATTACGTATGGTGAGCACCATAATATATACTGGGCATTTCGGTGTGGGACGTAATATGTAATGGGCATTACGGTGTGGGGTGTAATACGTAGTAGGCATTACAGTGTGGGGCATAATATGTAATCGGCATTACGGTATGCTGTAGAATATGTAATGGGCATTAATGTGAGCGATATAATATGTAATTTGCATTTGCGGTGTCTGACAATGTATTATGTAGTTTTATTGTCATTTAGGGGTTTTATTAAAACTTAAATTGATTGCGCCATCCGTGAGATGGGTGCTGCCAAAATATCTAACTAAATTTATCAGTCCCGGGCCCCACAATTTCTGATGGCAGCCCTGAGTGTAATAGATGAGGTAGCCAGGTTACCCTCGCTGACAGTGGCTAACAATAGCCCTGCAGACCCCGTGGTGGCTTGGAGGCGGGGTGCGCACACATTGTAGTTATGCCACTGCTCTCGGTTGTACTCTAAGGATGTATTTCTGCATGTGCCATTGAGCATTGAGCTTATGTAAGTGCAAAAATAAATTAAGTGAGTGTGAGGAAGCAGAGTATTATCTATTGGTGGAAAGGGATGATATTGGGTGGTCCTCAGAACCCTATGCAGATATCATATGACTAAGGAAAGCTTGTTTTTTGGGGTCAGTAAGGAGAGGGACAAGGAGAAAATGGATGATGTTTGTCATTGCTTCAGCAGTTTTGCAAATCACAATACTGCTCAGTCCAAGATATTTTCACATCCTTCAGATATAACATCACTGTCCACAAGGAGATAAATTCAAAGTTGTGCATGTTGTCAGGATGGCCGAGCGGTCTAAGGCGCTGCGTTCAGGTCGCAGTCTCCTCTGGAGGCGTGGGTTCGAATCCCACTTCTGACATATTTTTTAAGAAAAAGTTAATATATTAAAAAAGAAAGATAGCGGATGTTTCAGTAAAGAGGAAAATACAGTATGTTGTGACCACTGCGTTTGTTACAGTTAATTAATAAATGTTTATATATGTGGAAAGTTTTTATCTGCTCTCCACCCATGAAGTTTAAGGAGACTTGCACGTTCCACATGAATAGCTTTTAATATAAACACTTAATACACAAAAAAAAAAATCTTCAAAAAGTTTATCTGGATATCAAATACACATATAGGTATATATTTAGTTATTTATTTACAGTTTCTTATATAGCGCAGCAGATTCCGATTCCGATTTACTATAGTAGACAGTGATAAAACAAACTGGGTAACAACAGACAGACTTGGAGGTTAGAGGGCCCTGCTGCAAGCTTACAATCTATAGGGACATAGGAGGGAAACACAAGGACAGGCACCAGTAATAGTGTAGCAGTCCCACCAAGTTGCAGGTCCAGAAGGGAAGCTATATATTACATAAGTGCCTCAGGGGGTTATGCGTGTAGAACTTAAATATGATAGGCTTGCCTGAAGAGGTGTGTTTTCAGGGAACGCTTGAGTCTAGTGGAGAGTCGTATTGTGCATGGAAGGGCATTCCATAGGATGGGAGCAACCCTATGAAAGTCCTGTAATAGTGAATGGGAGCTAGTGATACGAGCAGAAGAGAGACGCAGATCTTGCGCAGAGCGGAGTGGCTGAGATAGGAGATATTTTGTGATAAGTAAAAACATATATGCTGGTGCAGTATGGTTAATAGCTTTACTGTATATGCGAGTAGAAGTATTTTATATTGAATATGCGGATCAGCAGACGATGAGCGTCTTGCTAGGAAGATCTGCCTACAGTATCAGCAGCATTTAGGGTAGATTGTCATGTTGTTAACAGTTATGGAGAAATCAGGATGGTACTGTTCTTGGCCAGTGGGAATATGAATAATTCCCTTTTGGATATATTGGGGCAGATGTATTAAGCCTTAACAAGAGATAAAATGCAAGGGCGATAAAGAGAGAAACGTCTAACCAATCACCTGCTAACTGCCATGTTACAGACTGTGTTTGAAAAAAGTCAGTAAGGAGCTGACTGGCTGGATGTTTATCTCTCTTTATATCCTTGCTTTTGATTTGAGTATTGTCCACATACAAGTGATACTGAAATCCGAAAGAGCTGATTAGATTGAGAAAAGCACAGGACCTAAAACTAAGCCTTTCAGAACTACAACTGACAGAGGTAGTTCGTCAATAGCATACGTGGCTATAATAAATGGTTTATTGGAACCACATATGCTATTAACAAAATCACAGCATCTGAATCTGACTTATGATATGACTGCACGATCATTTAAAGGGGACAGAGTGAAAAATGAAACACACATATACATATTTCTACCCAACAGTGGCGTGGCGCTCAAAATCAAGACCACAATGCACTCTTGCAAGATCCCAATCCAGTGAAGTAAACAGGAGATGTATTTCCAATAATTGTTTATTTATCTTCATAGGATTGTCAAGGTATAAAACGCTTATAGACTCTACAAGCGTTTTATACCTTGATAATCCTATGAAGATAAATAAACAATTATTGGAAATACATCTTCTGTTTACTTCACTGGATTGGGATCTTGCAAGAGTGCATTGTGGACTTTATTTTGGGCGCCACGCCACTATTGGGTAGAAATATTGGGCTTTGTTCGTTCCCTATCCCTCAGGGAACACAGTGGCGAGGCTGCCGAGTTTGTAACTGTGAAATCTTATTGTAATCTTATTGTAAACTTATTTGGTGTAATAGGCTTGAGCGCGAATTGGAATATTGAGGATAACACATATACATATATATATATATATATATATATCCTATATAATAGCCCAGATCTGTCACTCTTCACTCTGTGAGCGTCTGTATAATGCTGGGCGGAGTTACAGATGAGGGCTAATAGCCTATCAGCGCAGCATGCCTAGATCGCCCCTCCCCAATCTCTCATCAAAAAATAGCAGAGCTGCCATTGTACACAGGCAGATTACCCCCACACTATTGGATTTTTATTTTAAATACTGCATTCGGCCAGCGCTGCCATCCTGTACCTAATTTATTTCCCTGCCCGTGCCTTCTCTCCCCTTCCGCTGCCAGCGCCTATGCTTTGAACCATGAAGGGGGAGGAGCCGGCATGGTTAACAATCAAGTTTGCTGCTGCGGCTGGTGCGGTGCAGGAGACCCGGCCCTGTCTGCGCCGATTACACAGTACCGCTGATGTGCTGATCCGGCGCTGCTGAGGGGATCCGATCCGGTCTGATGACCATGCGCCCCTCATGGGGCCTATGCTAAGGAGACCCGGCGCTCATATACCCACCGCTGGAGGTAACAACTTCTACTGAAGGAGGGGAAGAGGCACAGCAACCCGTAATGGGCAGGTTACATATATATACACATACACACACACTCCTATTAGCGTTGGGAGGATCAGTGTTAATCCACTATCACCTTTCTAAATTTGAGAATGTTTTGGTGGTATAGATGGATGGTGCAGTAGTGTCTGTTTCGGTTAGGATAATCCCCACCTGTGATAGACATATATTCCAGGCTCATCCGCTCTCAGTCCTGAACTGGGTGGTCTGTTACTAATTCAGTATTTACACTGCGATCACCAGATCTCTCTGCCTCTCTCACACCAGCTATCTGACACGCATGTGATACATTGGCCAACAAAGAAATGTCAATAAACATAGAAATGTCAATAAACATTTGTCAATGCTTTTTTATTAAAACAATTGCAACATTTAAATACAAATATATACATCATATATACATACTTTTCTTTTCCAATATTTACAAATATAGAAACAATCAATTAAAAATAAACAGAAAATCCCCTCACACCCCCCCCCCCCCCCCCCAAACAACATCACTTCACCTACAATTTTTTACAACAAACATTTGTCATTATCAGTGTGTGTCAGAGCTCTGATACTGTAACTAATCATTGGAGAATTAGTTATGCACTGTGAAAGCACTAAAAAAAATCTGCCGAAACCCGGGATCGAACCAGGGACCTTTAGATCTTCAGTCTAACGCTCTCCCAACTGAGCTATTTCGGCTGTGAGATACACACTCTCACACATCTGAGAGAAGTGGCACAAACCAACTTCCTGTCTGACTCCTTTACAAAATGTGTTTCTGCATGAGGCAGAATAAGAGGGTCATTCTAGTGATTTTTAGCACAGCAAAATTAACCATCCGCACTCTGCATACCCGCTGGACAAAATTGCATTGTGTATGGGCGACAAAGCTTGGATTGTCTGGGTCAGTAAGGCGAGGGATAAGTAAGAAATGAATGTTGTGTAGCATTGCATCAGCAGTTTTTCAGATCACGAAATTGCTCAGTTTAAGTTTTTTACATATCCTCAATATGTTCTCATGTCCACAAGAAGTAAAAGTTTATACTTTGCCAATCGGCAGGTGGGCTGAGTGGTCTTCAGGCATTGTGTTCTGATTGCAGGGTTATCTGGAGGTGTGGGTTCAAATCCCATGTCTGAAGTGTTACTTTTTTGTTTTAGTAAACAGTATATTAAAAAAGGTCATATTTGTCATAGGGTTGACAGCACTAAGGTCTTCTACATGCATTTGTTCAACCGCTGAAGGTTTACATGGGCCAAGGTCGAAACAGTCAACATGTACACTGTATCGGTGCTGCGCTACGCTCGGCACACTATTTTATTCTCCCACCATGCCCTAGTCTAGTGGATGGCAGGGCATGAAATACCGCCTGTCGGCACATGTTGGCTCAAAAAAAAGGAAAGATCATATGTTGACCTAATGATTGTGTCGACTTAATGTCAACCTTCTGATAGGTTGACTTTGAGTTATGTCGACCTTTAGTGGACCTTAGTGCTGTCGACCTAATAATCGTTTACCATTAAAAAATAAAGAATGAGGATGTTTTAGTGTTATAGATGGATTTGTGTTTTGCTCTATGTGATTATATTATATTTTGTTCTATTATATTGTCACTCAGTAACAATGTGACAGTGACATGTGGTAATGTCTGCTACTCAGTAACAATGTGACAGTGACATGTGGTAATGTCTGCTACTCAGTAACAATGTGATAGTGATGTGCGGTAGTGTCTGTTACTCAGCAATAATGAGACAGTGATGAGCGGTAGCGTCTGTGACCCAGTAACAATGTGACAGTGACGTGCGGTAGTGTCTGTGACCCAGTAACAATGTGACAGTGACGTGCGGTAGTGTCTGTGACCCAGTAACAATGTGACAGTGACATGTGGTAATGTCTGCTACTCAGTAACAATGTGACAGTGACATGTGGTAATGTCTGCTACTCAGTAACAATGTGATAGTGATGTGCGGTAGTGTCTGTTACTCAGCAATAATGAGACAGTGATGAGCGGTAGCGTCTGTGACCCAGTAACAATGTCACAGTGATGTGCGGTAGTGTCAGGAATTAGAGTGGAAGAGTCCGGAATATCTGACAGTGTAGTGTCTGTCACCCGGTAACAACGTGGAAGTGATGTGTGGTAGTGTCTGTCACCCAGTAACAATGTAACAGTGATGTGCGGTAGTGTCTGTCATCCAGTAACAAAGTGACAGTGATGTACGGTGGTGTCTGTCACCCGGTAACAATGTAACAGTGATGTGCGGCAGTGTCTGTCACCCGGTAACAATGTGACATTGACGTGAGGTAGTGTCTGTTATCCAGATATACTGTTACAGTGACGTGCAGTAGTGTCTGTTACCCAGTACCAATGTGACAGTGACGTGCAGTAGTGTATGATCTGCATTTCGGCCCAATGTCCATTTCTGTGAGGATAATCCAAACTTGTGATGTCAGATATTCGGGACTCTTCCACTCTCATTCCTGAGTTGGGTGATTTGTTACTGACATCCACTAACTGCCTGACAAGCCTTTATTATATTGGGCAAAACATCTGATAAAATAGTTACTTTCAATGAAGATTTTGTCCATAGCCCCAGTGGCCTAATGGATAAGGCACTGGCCTCCTAAGCCAGGGATTGTGGGTTCGAGTCCCATCTGGGGTGTAACATTTTTATGTTGTACTATTTATTTGTAAGTTGTCAAAATGAATCAAATAAAATAAACTACAGCCTCAGTTCATGATACATAACATCCCATTTTTAGTGACTGTCTAATGCCCCTTTCAGACCTCACTTTTAACCTATTTTGCCTTTTTTTACCGTTTTAAAACGGTAATTTGTGCAGTCAGAAAGGTGCAGAGTGAATTTACCGGTTCTATTGAACTGGTATTTATAAACGGTAATAAAGCAGGGTCCTACCCGTTTCAGACCCGTTTTTTTCATCCACTGTTTTCTATGGCTTAAAACAGGTTCAGTGTTGTGAAGGAACAAAAACTTCATTGAAATACCGTTAAAGACATGCGGTGTGAAAGGGGTTTTAGCTGGCAGACCCGTTTTTAGACACGTTTTAAAATACCAGGTCAAAGCCAGTTTTGCAGTCTGAAAGCAGCATATAATAAGCTCAGGTCACACAAAATTCAGTTGAGCGAAAGTGTAGTCTATGCACAGTGGTATTGTTGTCTTCTTATAGGGTCCTATCAGGGACGTGCGGTGAGGTAAATGGGTCAAGAGTCCCTGGCAAGTACCAGAGACAGATTTGCACACACTATATAGCCCCGTACACATGGGGGAGATATATTGCTCAGTTTCTCCTTTTCATCAGCGACCAGAGATGGTCGCTGATGAAAAAGAAACTGCCAGGGGAGCCTGGCAGTGGTAATCAGCTGGTCGCAGGAGCATGTTCCTGCGACCAGCAATCACTACAGGGGTAAAAACGGGAGCGCGCATCCGGCGATATATCGCCGGTGAACACTCCCATCGTGGGCAATATGCTTAGCGACCATATTTCCCGCGATATTGTACAAAATCGCCCCCGTGTGTACGCACCTTATGAGCCATGGAGTACATACCAGCATTATACACATGTGCAGCAGTATACACTGCTGGAGATTCGCTGAGTTTTGATAAGTGATGTGCAGAAAAGGTAGCCAGGTGAGGCACTGCCTCACATGCCATAGACTTTTTACTCCAGAGTTTTGACTATAAAAATTATTATAATAATAAAAATAAGATTCTTTTTATATATTATTTGTATTTTTGACATACTTTATAAATTCAAACCGCCGGCATATACGCTAGTATGACAGGAAAGGCTGTGCCTCACCCCACCGCACGCCACTGGGACCGTCCTATGAGGATGTGACTGGGAATAAGGGCCCTATTCTGATGGACACGCTCCTCTGCAGCATGTACTCGCAGGGGAATGATTTTCCCTGACTGCGCATGCGCATAGTTAGTTATGCACATGTGCAAGCGGCCATGGCGAATAGATTTTTCTCCAGGGGCTCGCACACAACAGTGTGGTCTGGAGGCGAGGTGCGGCTGGCTGGGGCATTCACCCATGGGAATGGCCAGCGTTTCATAGGCGTTCCAATGAAAATGCTGGGCGTTCACATGGTAATTCCCCGATGGTGCGGGGGGCGGTCAGCTGATGTCAGCGGTCATGGTGGGAGAATAAAATAGTGTACCGAGCAAAGTGAGGCACCGTGCCCAAAAGCATATCGAGCAAGGGGATGTGGTGCTTCGTTTCAGTGTCCATGTCGACTGTGTTGAAATTCGGGACAAAAGGGGAAAACCCCATGTCTACCTTCCCCACGTCGACCTAATGATTGTGTCGACCTATTGACCTGTCGACCTAACCCATGTCAACCTTCAGTCATGTCGACCTTCCTACATGTCAACCTAATGCTTGTTGACTTAGTTGCTGTCTGTCCAGTGATCCATACCCCAGCTAAGAACCCAACAAGCCTTGCCATTTCCGGAATGCTTGACCCAAACATTTGGCCACAGCAATGTGACCCTTATCAAAGGTACTAAGGTCATTACACCTGCCCAGGGCCACTGCTAGGGTGTTGGCACCCCCCCTCGCAAACCATAACTTTGTGTATAAAATGCCCATAGTAGTAGTAATGTGCCCACTAGCACATACTTGCCTACCTGACCCTCTCCATGCGGGAGAAAATGCTCTGTTTCTGGTCTTCCCTGGTCATGTATGATTGCCAATCATACATGACCAGTAGGGTGACCAACTCATCCCTTTAATCCGGGACACATATTAATTACACAGGTTCTGTGGCTGGCTTTCACCTGGTTTTAAACTGCCACACCCAAGACTCCATTTTACCTAGTTTTAAACTGCCACAGAACCTGTGTAATTAATATGTGTCCCGGATTAAAGGGATGAATTGGACACCCTAATGACCAGGGAAGACCAGAAACAGCGCATTTTCTCCCGCATGGAGAGGGTCTGGTAGGCAAGTATGCACTAGCAGTGCAAGAACTCGACTTATTGATGCCCTATGCTAGAAAAGGAATTGGTGCCCCCAACTAAGGTGACCAACTCATCCCTTTAATCCGGGACACATATTAACTATACAGGTTCTGTGGCTGGCTTTCACCTGGTTTTAAACTGCCACACCTCAAGACTCCATTTCACCTGGTTTTAAACTGACACAGAACCTGTGTAATTAATATGTGTCCTGGATTAAAGGGATGAGTTGGTAACCCTACCCCCAACATATACACAAAAATAGGAACAGTGTGCACCGAAGCTAGAGCTCCTTAGGCATACTGTGCCAGGTAGAGCCCCTTAGACCCACTGCACCAGGTAAAGCTCTTATACACTCTGCACCAGGATTAAGCACTCCGTAATGCCCGTTTGTCACACGCCGCTGTGCGGCGACACGGCGGGCACAATACTCACCCGTCCGTGTCCGCCGCCGGCTGGCATGTGTCCGGTGGAGTTCTCGGTCGGGCTGGCGGCAGCAGATCATGGCGGCTCAGAATGCTGGCTCTGAAAGACTTGTTGGAGGCGTGGAAGTCTGACTGTGTGTTGGTAGGTGCTGGGAGGCCAGCGCCACCATCTTGGAAAAGGGCAAAACAGTGATTGGCCAGGTCTGGGTCTTTCCCTCCTCCTCTGTCCAGGTGGCCAATGGCAGCAACCCCCTTGCCATAAAGGGGATCTGCCTAAGCTATCCTGTGTCAGTGCAAAGAGTCTCCTGGGAAGATTCTGACTCCTTTTAGTGCCTCTGCTCACTGTGTCCTGTCAGTCGTCCCTGCTGGCCTCTGACCTCATCTCAGCCTCTTCCTGGTATCCGGTCCATTGACCCACCTCCATTCCCGGGGAGCCACTGGACCATCACGGTACCCCCCGGTTCTACCTCCTGATCCGGATCCTATCTTCAATCTTCCAATCATTCAATCTTCCAATCATTCAATCGTCCAATCAATCTTCAAACACCAATTCCAATATTTATGCAAAGACTTGTTTCTCAGTTCTTTCCGAGGTTATTGCAAAGACTTATTATTTATGATTTGTGACTGCTCATCAAAGAAGTATTTGATTCAAGTTCATGTCACTTATATATGAGTTCTTTCATTAAACCTGCTCGTTTTAAACTTGCATCTTCTGGTGAATCATATTTTCCTTTGCACTACATGATACCATCTAATCCACCACCTGTGACACCCATTAGACACTGTCATACACCGTAATGCCCATTACATATTATGCCACAGATTGTAATGCCTTTTACACATTATACCATACACTGTAGTGCCCATTACATATTATGCCACATACCGTAATGCCCCTTACACATTATACAACCCACTTAAACGCCCATTCGTTTGTAGCTCAGCTGCTTTTTCAGGATGGCAGAAGGCGGGGGGTTGTTGGTAGGAGAGTGGAGCATCTAGCTGTCGCCGCTGCTGCCTCCCAGAAAAAGTGACGGTGCCGCACACAGTGGGGATGCAGAACAGGAAGAGCGCCTCTCCAGCCTGGCGCATCCTCTGCTGAGCGGGTAGCATCGGCTCTCCGGCTCTGCACCGGCCCATGTCTTCTGCATTATACACAATATGCCTAATTCAGATCTGATCACAGGACAAGTTTGTTCTTAAAATAGACAAAACCATCCTGCACTGCAGGTGGGGCAGATGTAACATGTGCAGCGAGAGTCAGATTGGGTAAGTTATTTTGTTTCTGTGCAGGGTAAATACTGGCTGCTTTATTTTGATACTTCAATTTAGACTTCAGTTTGAATGCACCTAGTTCAAATCTAACTCTCTATGCACATGTTACATCTGCCCCACCTGCAGTGCACATGGTTTTGCCCATTTTAGGAACAAATTTGCCCTGCGATCAAGTCTGATTAAGGTCCATTGACTATGAGTACCCAATGTCAGCTTACCATCCAATATATCGTTGATACAAAATAGTCAATACAATTTGTTTCCTATAAAAGTGGTTATGATGCTTTGACTCATGGGTGTCCTTTAAGTATGTATTCCTTCATGTGGCATCAAGCTTATGTAAGTATGTAAATGAAGCAAGTGTGCACAAGCATACCTCCCAACTGTCCCGCATACATACCGCAGGAACATCCCAGGGCCAACAGGGGGGGGGGATAGTGTCAGTTGGGAGTCCCCCTGCAATCCGGTGAATAGACACGTCTATTCCCACAGCAGAGAGGCTGGGAGCTAGCCAGCAGCTTACAGACATAGGCGAATCTAGGGGGTGGTCCGGGGGTGCACAGCCCAGCCCCATGTCTCTAGCCCCCTGGGAACTGGAGATACTGCCAGGCAAATCTGGAATGTTTTCTCTATAGGATAACATGGGACCCGCTAATTCTGACCCCCACCCAGTTCAACGGCTGCCAGTTCCCCCTTCGGCACACCTGAAGCTCGAGTTTGATCTCAGTCGAACCCAAATCGCTGGGCCTTCAATCTGATACCAGGCTGGATCCATATGAGTTAATTGGTTCCAGGGATATTGAGGTTAAACCGTTTTTTTTTTGTGTTTTTTTTCTTAAATGTCATTTTATGACTGTTTATGTTCTTTGAGGGCAGATTTCTCTGTAACCAAACAGCCCAGTTTCACGGGACCGAAATCATTCGAAGCCAACTCAAAAGTTCTTTAATATGATACTGGTCTCATGTAAATGGGTCAGTTGGTTCCGAAGATATAGCTGGTTGGTTAAAGGGGGGTAGGGAGAGGGGAGTGGTTGTCTCTCCCCCTCACACCAGAAAATGCAGGGACTAGGCTGGTGTATAAGGGTTCAGCCTGGGAATGTCCCTGCATGATCCTGGGACCATAATCCTGGGTAAATCCCTGCATTTTCTGTTGTGAAAGGGGTATTATTTCAAATAGCCGTGACCTGCAGTCAAGGGCGTAACTACCATAGGTGCATGGGGTGCAGCTGCTATGGGGCCCAGAGCTGAGAGGGGCCCACTTTGCCTGTCAAAGTATCATGTGCTGTATACATTTTTCAGCATAAGGTAATAAATAGGGGCCCTTACAAACTTTTGCTATGGGGCCCACATGTATCTAGTTACGCCACTGCCTGCAGTGCTCTGAATACAGCCAGGCAGCCCCCTGCTCTCTGCCCAGCTGTCAATGACTGTCACCCCTGCAGCTTCCACTCCAATTCATCTCCCTGCTTTCACCTCAGCCCGCCCCCCCCCCCCTTTAATCATGTGGTGCCGGCGCCCGGCGTGCTCCCCCGACGTCACGCACAACAACAGTGCGCACAATATTTCAAATGTCCACTCCGCTAGAGGGGACACCAGGAGGGGAGAGGGAGCGTGCTCTGCGTTGCGCTCTGCTCCTCTCCCCATAGAAGCAGCTGCACCGCTCTCCATCTCTCCCTGCAGCAGCAGCGAAGGCTCCCTTGCCAGTAAGCCACGCCCCTTATTTTCGGGCGGCTGTCCCTCTTCCATGGGAAGAGAAGTTGGGAGGTATGCAGAAGCATAGTTTATTATTATCTTTTGGTGGGAAGGGATGATTTTCAATGTGTATGGCCCGGCAATGAGCGGGAAGCACTAATGACCCCCCCCCCCCCCCCCGCGCATAATCGCCGCCACTCTGCTGGTATTACCAGCCAAGTGGATGGCTTTCCAATCACTCAGTGTGTATGCTCCCTAAGGAAAGCTTGGATTGTATGGGTCAGTAAAGAGAGGGATAAGTAAGAAATGAATGTTGTGTAGCATTGCATCAACAGTTTTGCCGATCACAATACTGCTCAGTTCAAGTTTTTTTCATAACCCTGAGTTATTCCAATACAAATAGTATGTTTTATCACTTGTCAGGATGGCCGAGCGGTCTAAGGCGCTGCGTTCAGGTCGCAGTCTCCTCTGGAGGCGTGGGTTCGAATCCCACTTCTGACATTGATACCTATTTTTGTTTTGAGAAAAAGTTAATCTATTAAAAAATAAAGATTGAGGATGTTTCAGTGTAGCCAAATCTTAAGGCCTCCATCCACTAGTGCAAAATGGCCTCTTTTTATGCGATTTAGATGCATTGCTGCGACGGATCACATAAAAAGTGACACATCGCATATCATTTACCTGCGATTGCGGTATGAGGCACATTCCCGTGTCTGGTCTAAGGCGCTGCGTTCAGGTTGCGGTCTCCTCTGAAGGCGTGGGTACAATTCCCACTTCTGACATTGATTTGTTTCTGTTTTAAGAAAAGTTAATTAATAAAAATAAACGTTGAGCATGATTCAGTGTTATAGATAGATGTCTGTGTTTTCCTCTGGGAGATTTTATATAAATAGTTTTAAGTGGCAGCGCTTACGTCTGTGGAGGAGGGGCACAGGCTAATGCAGGGGGGGGGGGGGTCTGGCTGCCTGGAATCCCCCCTCCTCTTATCAAGTGCAGGGCAGCCAAGAGAAATCCTGGGCCCTGGTACAACAACTTCCTGGGGCCCCCACAGAGGGTGCTCCTCGCACACTCCGCCGTCGCTGGCTTCCCCAAGCCGCTGCGGGGTCTGTGGACATGTTGTTACGCTACTGGTTCAAAGGTGTATGCTTAGTGAATGGCAGTAATTGCATTGACATATATATATATATATATATATATATATATATATATATACACACACACACAAGGGCTCGACATACAGGGACAGTGCGCTTGCTGAAGGATCGCACCAAAAATTGACACTGTGATGCCTATTACACGTCACACACCCATTACATATTATTCCACATGCCATAATGTCCGTTACACGTTATGTCACACACTGTATTGCCCAGTACACATTATGCCATACACCATAATACCTATTACATAAGTTTGCGCTGCATTGGGAGGTAGTGCCGGAGCTAGGGTAGATGCTCCCTCTGCACTAGCTCCAACGCTCACTCCTGAGGCAGCATAAGCTGTTGGGTCTGCTACGTGCACTGTGTACCTGCTCCCCCCATGATCTTATCTCAGACAGGCAGCTAGTAATAAACAATAATAATAATAATAAAGATGATCCTAGACAGGCGGCCGCCGTCAATGCAGCTCGCACACCTGAGCTGACCTTAGGCTGCATCAGTATGGATCGTGGAACTGTCTCTAAACTGTGTAGAGACTTGGCTGCCCTGCCCCTACAGTCAGGGGCGAATTTAGGGGTCAGGCCGCCCCTAGGCACAACATTTTTGGCCGCCCCCCCCCCCCCCTATTTTAATGTAATCATTATTAGGGTATGAGTCCTAACTTGCCAGTATACTGTAACCGTACAATGAGCCGAGAGATAAAACCTTTTTCAATTTTAATAATTTTAATAAGTTTAATTGTCCTCTCTAACATAAGATAACAAGATAACAGTATCTCTTTTGTGTCAATTTTCCTGTCTATTCAATATACCATAGGAAAAGTTAATCTCTCATATTATATATCATATTGATGCATGGGTAATGGCTGTAGGAGGGTCTGAAGACGGTATTTGTTCCCCAAAACTTTACCCATGCTTTTAAACAAAAGTTTTTTTTAAACCATTGAAAGTCTCTGAGTACCATTCTTATCGCCTGGATGGGGGATTTGGAATATATATATATATATATATATATATATATATATATATATATATATATATATATATAGATATATATATATATATAGATATAGATATATATACACACACACATAAACATATGTATATAAATATATATATATATATATATATATATATATATATACACAAACATTATATATATATATATATATTTATATATATATATATATATATATACACTTCATTCAAATGTAACTGTAGCCCACCTCATAACGTGGAGTATTAACTGTATGTGAGCCAGAGAGCCACAGTCAGACACTGACTGAGAGCAGCGCAGGATGAGCTCAGCTCAGCTCAGCTGCTTTCCACGCCCATTGGATACACAGCAGCATAGGCTGTGTGTATACAGTAGCCAATGGGCGCTGGAGGCAGTGAGCCTGAGCAAATCAGCTCACTCGACGAAGACGCAGCCTGGGGGGAACCATGGATACACAGCCTGACAGTGACAGCTGCGAGCCGCCGCCGGTGATGTACATACTACTGTATGCATGGCAGAGCGGGAGGGTAGCGGCGGGTAACGAGCGCCGCTGCCGCTGACATATGATGATGAATCATGTCAGCGGCGGCGCCGCTTGTCACTTGCCGCTTCCCACCCGCTCTGCCATGCTGCTATTTAAAAGCATGGCAGTCCGCAAGTGCCGCCCTAGATTAGTGCCGCCCTGAGGCCCGTGCCTCACGGGCCTAGGCACAAATCCGCCTCTGCCTACAGTATATATGCATTGTGGGCCAGCTCACAGCAACAAATATGGCAGCGGCAGGGGATGGACAGCAACAAATATGGCAATGGCAGGGGACGGACAGACTGCTGAGCATGCCCTCATGCAGCATCATGTCCTCCCATGAACCTTTTGGAAGTCCAACTCTGCCAGACACCATTTTCTTTCTTCCCCTAATTCAAAGCAATTCAAAGCAGCAAATACATGGGCAGACTGACAGAGCTCAGTACAGCTCAGCTCAGCAGTGTGAGTACTACTATATCACAGTGAGTGTCAGCAGCGCTGGGGAGGGAGAGGCTACAGGATTCAGCAGCCCATACTAGCCACAGCTGCCTAGCCAACAGCAGCAGTGGCATAACACATAAGAGATTTAACTGTGACCCGTGTAGCTCCGCCCCCTCCCGAAGCCCCGCCCCCATGCACGCAGCTGCCTGCCCTGCTGTGCTGTGTCAATGTGGACAGTGTCTCGTCATCAGGGTAGGAGAGCAGAGCAGCCGCCAGCCGGGCATGTGGCAGTGCACCTAGGCACCCTGCCCCATGGCTCAGTCCGCCACTGCAGTGAGCTCAGGCTCCCTGACCCTGCACAGCACACCACTATCCTCTCTCGTGTGCAGGCTGCAGCATCCCGTCCGGCTGCTGCTGCAGACTACAGAGAGTCACACAGTCAGACAGAAGCTCCGCAGCGGTGAAAGCCTCTGTCACTGCCTGCACACAGTGACAGGCTGACGCTGTCCAGTCCCTGATTTCCCTGCGCCCCCACCCGCGCTCCGTCCTGCTGCACAGGTGACCAGGGCGGCACACCCGCTGCCTTTTAAAAAAAGTGTGTGTGTCCTCGGCTCGGACCCGGGCCCCCCTGACAGGCCCGGGCCCAGGTAAAATGTACCCACCCCCCCCTGCCTCTTGGCGGCCCTGATCAAGTGCCTTAAATGATGACAACGATAGCTGGTATTTAATATGATCAATAGAGCTGCCACCACATCATGCAGTGTAAGGGACAGAGCAGAGCTGCAGCACATGCCCAGTGTACCAGCTTTTTTCTACCACATTTACTGTATGTGACAGGGACGTGCAGTCAGGGGAGGCAGGGGAGGCAGAGCCTCCCCTGTCATTAATGATTAACCCCTTCACGACATTTGACGTATATATACGTCATGGCCGGGAAGTACTTCCCGACACATGACGTATATATACGTCATGACTTTAAACTGTCACTGCGTCTAGAGACGCAGTGACAGAGGGACGATGTCTGCTGTCCCTGACAGCAGACATGTCCCTGCATGCCCAGGGGGGGCTGCGATGCCGCCCCCCCCGTCGGCGATCGCTGTGATTGGCTGTTCAGTGTGAACAGCCATTCACAGCGTTTTCCTGTGTTACCAGCGAATCAGACGCTCGGTAACACAGGTGTCAATCACCGCCGGGCGTCAGGGGGCATGAGGGGGTCATCGGTGACGATGACACCTCACCCCACCCTCACCCCACCTGCCCCCAAGGCTGTGATTGGTCCGTGGGACCCACGGACCAATCACAGCCAAGGCGCGACATTTAAACTAACGGTGACTGCGCTGCAGACGCCATTCCGGTCTGGAATAGCGTGCAGAACGGTCACCGTGCCTGTCTGCCGTGATACCGACCTGATCCTTGCCTAATACTTACCTGATCCTTGCAAATACCTTACCTGATCACTTGATCACTGCTTGTAGCGTGCTGGACGCTTCCTGGATCTGACTTCCTGAGACCTCCTGCTGCTGCTGCAGTGTGATAGAGAGATAGAGAGATAGAGAGATAGTGACAGAGAGAGCTATATTTTGTGTCTGCTACCCCCCCTTTTTGGGGGTGCAGGGGTTTTATTTTATATATATAACTGTCAGTGCTGCTGCAGTGTCATAGAGTGATAGATAGTGATAGATAGTGAGAGATAGTGAGAGATAGTGAGAGATAGAGAGAGATAGAGAGAGATAGTGACAGAGAGTGATAGAGAGTGTATATTTTGTGTCTGCTACCCCCCCTTTTTGGGGGTGCAGGGGTTTAAATAACTGTCAGTGCTGCTGCTGCAGTGTCATACAGTGATTGATAGTGATAGATAGTGATAGATAGTGAGAGGTAGAGAGATAGAGAGATTTGTGTCTGCTACCCCCCCTTTTTGGGGGTGCAGGGGTTTTATTTTATATATATAACTGTCAGTGCTGCTGCAGTGTCATAGAGTGATAGATAGTGATAGATAGTGAGAGATAGAGAGAGATAGTGACAGAGAGTGATAGAGAGTGTATATTTTGTGTCTGCTACCCCCGCCTTTTGTGCTGATCACTATATCTGAGGTGATCAGCAACTTTTTGGGGGCGCAGATGTTTTTTTTTTTATATATACCTGTCAGTTGCTGCCAGTTGCACTGTCAGTTGCACCAAAGGTTGTGCACCTGCTGCCCCTCACTGGTAATCAGTGTCGCATCACTGATCACCTTTTTTTTTTTGTGGGTGCTGTGTGGTCTTTTTTAATTTTTTTTTTACACACACTGTGATTTTGTGGGTGTCCTGTGGCCACTGTGCGCTGATCAGTGACGTACATCACTGATCAGCTTTTTCGGCACAGGGTTGATCTATTTTTTTTTTTTTGATCAAATTCCTGTTGCCTTTGAGCGCTGTTCAGTGACGGACGTTACTGACCAACATCTGTGCTCAATTTTTGGCGCAGGACCTTTTTTTTTGTTTTTTTAACCCCTTCAATTTTTTTTTTTTAACCCCTTCAATTTTTTTTTTTTTTACCCCTTCAATTTTTTTTTTTTTGTATAAAGTATTTTTTTTTTCTGCACTACATACACACTACACACTACATACCCCCCGGGTTGAAATAAAGTTTGTACCCCCCCCTACACTATACACGTGTTGAAACATTTCACTACCAGTAACACAAAAATAAAAATGGCATCCCAAATGTCATCCCAAATGTCATCCCAAATGTCATCCCAGTCATCCAGAAGAATGTATTCAGTGGAGGAGGCATATGCCATGCTTGCCTCTGACTCTGACACAGCCAGTGATGCAAGCGGGGAATTTGAAGGATTCGTCTTAAGCTCCTCTTCCTCCTCCGGTGATGAGGGACCCCCTCAAAGACGCCCCCGTAGATCAGCTGAGACCCCCCCCCAATAATTGATCTAGTATGGACCCCACCACCAGACAATTTTGAGCCCCAGGTTCCTGAGTTTTTGGCCATGCCAGGAATCCAATTTGATTCCACAGGTCTCAGAGAAATTGACTTTTTCAAATTATTTTTCTCTGATGATTTTATAAATTTAATGGTGGACCAAACTAATTTATATGCCCAGCAGTTTATTGCTCAAAACCCCACATCATCATTTGCAAGGTGGACCCCTGTAGATGCAGTAGAGATGATGACGTTTTGGGGTCTGGTGCTTCATATGGGCATAGTAAAAAAGCCACAAATTAGGCAATATTGGAGTACAGATGTTCTGTACAGCACCCCATTTTACCGTATGGCCATGACTCGGATTCGTTTTGAGGCAATCCATAAATTTATACATTACACCGATAATGCACAGTGCCCACCCAGAGATGATCCCACCTTTGACAGGCTATTCAAAGTCAGGCCGGTCATTGATCATTTCAGTGCCAAATTTGCAGAGCTATACATCCCTGATAAATGTATTAGTATCGACGAGTCCCTTATACATTTTAAAGGAAGGGTTAAATTCCGCCAGTACCTTCCCAGTAAGAGGGCAAGGTATGGCATAAAAATGTATAAGCTGTGTGAAAGCACCACAGGGTACACCCACAAGTTTAGGGTATATGAAGGGAAGGATTCAAGAATTGAACCGCCAGAATGCCCCCCCTCCCTCGTAGGTGTTAGTGGAAAAATTGTCTGGGATTTAGTGCACCCCTTCCTGGATAAAGGTTATCACCTCTATGTGGATAACTTTTACACCAGCATCCCCCTGTTTAAGGCCCTTGGTTCAAGAGGTACAGCAGCTTGCGGTACTGTGCGCAAGAACCAAAGAGGCCTCCCCAAAACGCACATTGCCCAAGTACTAAGAAGGGGTGAAAGCAGGGGAATATGCACCGAAAATATGTTGTTGGTCAAATATAAGGACAAGAGGGATGTCCTTATACTGACAACAATTCATGGAGACAGTACCACCTCCATCCCTGTACGAGGTACCAGTACCCACACCTCAAAACCAAATTGTATCCTAGATTACAATAAGTACATGGGCGGAGTGGATCTTTCAGATCAGGTACTGAAGCCGTACAGTGCCCTGCGGAAAACAAATATCTGGTACAAGAAGCTGGCCGTGTATATCATCCAGATGGCACTGTATAACGCTTACGTGCTATTCCGTTCTACCGGCCAGAGGGGGACATTTATGCACTTTCAAGAGGAAGTCATAAAGGGCCTAGTATTTGGGAACCAGCAGGCAGAGGGCCCCAGTACTTCTAGTACTGGCCCCCGTATTGTACCAGGGCAGCATTTTCCCAACGAAATCCCCTCCACTGCAAGAAAGGGCAGGACACAAAAAAGGTGCAAAGTTTGCTATAAAAAGGGAATAAGAAAGGAAACTATTTTCCACTGTGAAACTTGCCCCGACAAACCCGGCCTATGTATGAAGGAGTGTTTCAAAATATACCACACATCTATGGATTATTAGGTTCATCATTTCACCGTGCTTCGGGGGTCTTGCTAATGCCACATAGCACCCACCATTCATTCCACCAGAATCTGAGCTGCAAAATCCAAAAATCACTCCTTCCCTTCTGAGTCCTGCCATGCACCCAACTGGTATTTTTTGGTCACATGTGAGGCATTGCCGTACTCGGGAGAAATTGGGGCACAGACTTTGGGGTGCTTTGTCTCCTTCATTCCTTGTGAAAATGAAAAATTTTGAGCCAGAACTGCATTTTTGTGTAAAAAAAATGTAATTTTTCATTTTCACAGCCCAGTTGTACCACAATTGGTGAAACCCCTGGGGGTTTGAAATGTACACTATACCCCTAGATGAATTCCCTGAGGGGTGTACTTTGCAAAATGGGGTGACTTGTGGGGGGGTTCCACTGTATTGGTAATGCAACATAGCACCCACCATTCATTCCACCAAAATCTGTGCTGCAAAATCCAAAAAACACTCCTTCCCTTCTGAGTCCTGCCATGCGCCCAACTGGTATTTTTTGGTCACATGTGAGGCATTGCCGTACTCGGGAGAAATTGGGGCACAGACTTTGGGGTGCTTTGTCTCCTTCATTCCTTGTGAAAATGAAAAATTTTGAGCCAGAACTGCATTTTTGTGTAAAAAAATGTAATTTTTCATTTTCACAGCCCAGTTGTACCACAATTGGTGAAACCCCTGGGGGTTTGAAATGTACACTATACCCCTAGATGAATTCCCTGAGGGGTGTACTTTGCAAAATGGGGTGACTTGTGGGGGGGTTCCACTGTATTGGTGCTTTGGGAGTCTTGCTAATGCAACATAGCACCCACCATTCATTCCACCAAAATCTGTGCTGCAAAATCCAAAAATCACTCCTTCCCTTCTGAGTCCTGCCATGCGCCCAACTGGTATTTTTTGGTCACATGTGAGGCATTGCCGTACTCGGGAGAAATTGGGGCACAGACTTTGGGGTGCTTTGTCTCCTTCATTCCTTGTGAAAATGAAAAATTTTGAGCCAGAACTGCATTTTTGTGTAAAAAAATGTAATTTTTCATTTTCACAGCCCAGTTGTACCACAATTGGTGAAACCCCTGGGGGTTTGAAATGTACACTATACCCCTAGATGAATTCCCTGAGGGGTGTACTTTGCAAAATGGGGTGACTTGTGGGGGGGTTCCACTGTATTGGTGCTTTGGGAGTCTTGCTAATGCAACATAGCACCCACCATTCATTCCACCAAAATCTGTGCTGCAAAATCCAAAAATCACTCCTTCCCTTCTGAGTCCTGCCATGCTCCCAACTGGTATTTTTTGGTCACATGTGAGGCATTGTGGTACTCGGGAGAAATTGGGGCACAGACTTTGGGGTGCTTTGTCTCCTTCATTCCTTGTGAAAATGAAAAATTTTGAGCCAGAACTGCATTTTTGTGTAAAAAAATGTAATTTTTCATTTTCACTGCCCACTTGTATCAAAATTGGTGAAACCCCTGGGGGTTTGAAATGTACACTATACCCCTAGATGAATTCCCTGAGGGGTGTACTTTGCAAAATGGGGTGACTTGTGGGGGGGTTCCACTGTATTGGTGCTTGGGGGGTCTTGCTAATGCGACATAGCACCCACCAAAATGCCACCAGAATCTGAGCTGCAAAATCCAAAAATCACTCCTTCCCTTCTGAGTCCTGCCATGCACCCAACTGGTATTTTTTGGTCACATGTGAGGCATTGCCGTACTCGGGAGAAATTGGGGCACAGATTTTGGGGTGCTTTGTCTCCTTCATTCCTTGTGAAAATGAAAAATTTTGAGCCAGAACTGCATTTTTGTGTAAAAAAATGTAATTTTTCATTTTCACTGCCCAGTTGTATCAAAATTGGTGAAACCCCTGGGGGTTTGAAATGTACACTATACCCCTAGATGAATTCCCTGAGGGGTGTACTTTGCAAAATGGGGTGACTTGTGGGGGGGGTTCCACTGTATTGGTGCTTGGGGGGTCTTGCTAATGCGACATAGCACCCACCAAAATTCCACCAGAATCTGAGCTGCAAAATCCAAAAATCACTCCTTCCCTTCTGAGTCCTGCCATGCACCCAACTGGTATTTTTTGGTCACATGTGAGGCATTGCCGTACTCGGGAGAAATTGGGGCACAGATTTTGGGGTGCTTTTTCTCCTTCATACCTTCTGAAAATGAAAAATTTTGAGCCAGAACTGCATTTTTGTGTAAAAAAAATGTAATTTTTCATTTTCACTGCCCACTTGTATCAAAATTGGTGAAACCCCTGGGGGTTTGAAATGTACACTATACCCCTAGATGAATTCCCTGAGGGGTGTACTTTGCAAAATGGGGTGACTTGTGGGGGGGTTCCACTGTATTGGTGCTTGGGGGGTCTTGCTAATGCGACATAGCACCCACCAAAATTCCACCAGAATCTGAGCTGCAAAATCCAAAAATCACTCCTTCCCTTCTGAGTCCTGCCATGCGCCCAACTGGTATTTTTTGGTCACATGTGAGGCATTGCCATACTCGGGAGAAATTGGGGCACAGACTTTGGGGTGCTTTGTCTCCTTCATTTCTTGTGAAAATGAAAAATCTTGAGCCAGAAGTGCATGTTTGTGTAAAAAAATGTAATTTTTCATTTTCACAGCCCAGTTGTACCAAAATTGGTGAAACCCCTGGGGGTTTGAAATGTACACTATACCCCTAGATGAATTCCCTGAGGGGTGTACTTTGCTAAATGGGGTGACTTGTGGGGGGGTTCCACTGTATTGGTGCTTTGGGAGTCTTGCTAATGCAACATAGCACCCACCATTCATTCCACCAGAATCTGAGCTGCAAAATCCAAAAATCACTCCTTCCCTTCTGAGTCCTGCCATGCGCCCAACTGGTATTTTTTGGTCACATGTGAGGCATTGCCGTACTCGGGAGAAATTGGGGCACAGACTTTGGGGTGCTTTGTCTCCTTCATTCCTTGTGAAAATGAAAAATTTTGAGCCAGAACTGCATTTTTGTGTAAAAAAATGTAATTTTTCATTTTCACTGCCCAGTTGTATCAAAATTGGTGAAACCCCTGGGGGTTTGAAATGTACACTATACCCCTAGATGAATTCCCTGAGGGGTGTACTTTGCTAAATGGGGTGACCTGTGGGGGGGTTCCACTGTATTGGTGCAACATAGCACCCACCATTCATTCCACCAAAATCTGTGCTGCAAAATCCAAAAAACACTCCTTCCCTTCTGAGTCCTGCCATGCACCCAACTGGTATTTTTTGGTCACATGTGAGGCATTGCCGTACTCGGGAGAAATTGGGGCACAGATTTTGGGGTGCTTTTTCTCCTTCATACCTTGTGAAAATGAAAAATTTTGAGCCAGAACTGCATGTTTGTGTAAAAAAATGTAATTTTCCATTTTCACATCCCAGTTGTACCAAAATTGGTGAAACCCCTGGGGGTTTGAAATGTACACTATACCCCTAGATGAATTCCCTGAGGGGTGTAGATTGCAAAATGGGGTGACTTGTGGGGGAGGTTCCTAACTTTTAGCACTTATGGTGCCTAGAAACCTACATGGTGCCTAAAAAAAAATCTCATAAAAAGGAGGCTCCAAAATCAAGTAGGTGCTCCTTCTATTATGAAGCCTGTGGTTTGGTCAACGTGCACACTAGGGCCACATATAGGATATTTTTGAAAACAAAAGAATTGGGGGAATCAATTTTTAGTCACATTTCTCTAGTAAAATCTACTGTATTCGTTAGAAAAATGTATTAAAATTGAAACTCTGCAAAAAAAAAGAAATTTTGAAATTTCACCTACACTTTTTTTTAATTCCTGTGAAACACCTAAAGGGTTAACAAACTTCCAAAATGCTGTTTTGAATACTGTGAGGGGTGCAGTTTTTGAAATGGCATCATTTATGGGGGTGTCTCACATACAAGTCCCTCAAAGTCACATCAGAACTGAACTGATCCCTAAAAAAATCAGTGTTTGAAATTTTCTTGAAAATTTGAGAATTTGCTATTCATATTGTAAGCCTCCTAGTGTCCAAAAAAATTAAAAGGAAGTTGAAATAATGATGGAAACATAAAGTAGACATATGGTCTATGTTAGTTATTAACTATTTTGAGTGGTATGATTATTTGTCTCACAAGCAGAAAATTTAACATTTTGCAAATTGCTAAATTTTCCATTTTTTCACGATATTTTGGTATTTTTCACAAAAAAACACAGACTGTATCGACCCAAATTTACCACTAACTTGAAGTACAATGTGTCACGAGAAAACAATCTCAAAATCACTGGGATAAGTAAAAGCAAAAAAAAGTTATCCCCACTTAAGTGAGACATGTCAGATTTGAAAAAAAGGGCTCTGTCATGAAGGCACAAACTGGCTCTGTCATGAAGGGGTTAATATCATTAAAAAATACAAAGAAAATACTTATATGTATATATATTATTATAACCATTTTACCTTTTTTTATTTTTATTTAGGAGGCATCCAGTCCGGTGCCTCCCGCTGTCTATCGTACAGTAACAGAAACAGGGGGTGGGCAGGGGGCAGGGCTGAGCACTGGGCTGTAAAAGCCCATTAAAAAAAGGTCTATAGGCGGCACCTATAGCGGTGCCTCGGTGACAGGGACGTGCATTCTGCCTATATGAAAGCACACCCCTGTCACTGAGGCAGATGTGATTGGGCACAGTGGCGCTGCCTCAGTGACAGGGGTGTGCTTTCATATAAGCAAAAAGCACATCCCTGACTGTCACCGTGGCTCTTCTATAGGAGCCGCGTATAGCACAGAGCCATTTTTAATACCGGACGAGCCGTACCGCTGACTTGTATTGCCGCTGTCTCCCTGGCCACTGGGTACCTGCGTGCTGATCTTTTACGTTTTTTCCTGTGCACACAGGGTCCTGTGACATCGCAGGATCCTGTGTGCTGCGCTGTACAGAAGTATACAGCAGTTGCCACTCGCCGCCTGCAGCAGCACCGCCGGGCGCCGAGTATATCTTATGGAACCGGGAGTCTGTTTGCAGAGCAGTTCCCCAATAGCGGAAGCAGGGAGAAAGCGGCATGCAGCAATCTGAGTAGCGGTAAGGACCCTTTTAGTACTGTAGTTTGTGACCACAGTTGATCTCAGCGTTAATGCGGCGGCGGCGGGGGTTAGGGGGGAGAAGAGAGAGAGATTAGTATTTATGCACAGAGCTGCACTAGGGTAGTGTTGTGGGGGAGATTTGTATATATGTACAGTATGGAGTCACACTAGGGTTGTATTAGGGGATGGGGGAGGGGGGGGGGGCAGGGGGGACGTATATTTGATTTGATCATATAAGAGAGGCAGTGTACACTGTATGTAGAAATGTAAAGTATGAGAGTGGCGGTAGGTGCATGTATGTATGTATGAAAGAGAACAGCAGTGTATATATATATATATATGTATGAGAGCAGCAATGTATGTTTGTATGAGTGCGGTTATGTATGTATGTATGTATGTATGTATGTATGTATGTATGTATGTATGTATGTATGTATGTGAGAGGCGGTGTATGTATGTGTGTAGGTGAGAGCTGGTGTATACATTTATATACAGTGTGAAAGAGCAGTACATGGATGTATACTATGTATGTATGTATGTATGAGTATCCGAATGAAATAGAAAATTATAGAAGTGTGTGTATGAGAATGAGAGACCAAGAAAAAGGTGAGATACACACGGGGGGAGATATATTGCTAGCAATATATTGCCCAGTGTCTCCTTTTCATCAGCGACCAGAGATGGTCGCTGATGAAAGGGAACCTCTGCCCGGGGATCCGCAGAGGTAATTAGCTGGTCGCAGGAGCAAGCTCCTGCGACCAGCGATTACAATGGGGCTGAAAACAGGAGCGCGCACCCGGCGATTTATCGCCGGGGCACACTTCCATCACTGGCAATATGGTCGCCTGCGACCATATTCCCAGCGATTATAGCCCCTATCGCCCCCGTGTGTACACAGCATAATATAAGACAGATGACAGAGTCCTACCCCTCTGTGGCAGACAGCAGAACAGTCGGTGACTTTCACCATCCTGGTGACTCCCATCCTTAACCCCAGCCCCGCCAGCCACTGCCTGAAACTCAGAGTTTTTATAACGGAGTAATGGCTTGTTTGCTGGGCCAGCATTAAAAGGATTAACAGCGCTAACCACACCTCTTGTGCGGCACTAGCCATACAGACTCTGGGGGAAACCTAAGTTGGGGGGCCCCTTTAAAAATGTTGCTATGGGGCCCACAAAGTTCTAGTCTGGCTGCCAGTTTGTTGTTGTGCAGGTAATCAGTGCCTTTGTTAAACAATGCGGTATGTATGGTGTTTGTGGAGGGTGGGGGCTGTGTTTTTTTAAGTGAGGTGTGTTTGTGTAAAGTGACAGAAGTGCATTTGTGTAAAGTGACAGAGGTGTGTATGTTGTGTAAAGTGACATAGATGTGTATCTGTGTGTTTGTGTAAAATGCTGTGTTTTTAAATGAAGTATAAAGGCCAAATGTACTAGCCTCTGAGTACAGTGGCTGTGCGGGATGCTAGCTGAACTCAGAGGTTCTTTTAAAGAGGCAGACATCTACAAGACAAAAAATGATTACCCTGTTACAAAAAACTCAGAGTTCAGTTGGCACCCTGCACAGCCACTGAACTCAGAGGCTTGTACATTTGGCCACATGGTTTTTTTAAGTGAAAGTGTTATGTGGACAGACCCCATGGTGGCTTGGTGGAGCCAGTGACGACGGGGTCTGTGGCGAGCGCTGGTCCGGGTTGCTTCTGCATTGACAGGAAGGAGCTGCTCTGCCGGTCTCTGCTGCTTATGCAGGCGGCAGCTCCTGCACCTACCTGTCAGCACAGAAGCAACCCAGTCCCAACGCTCCCCACAGAGCCCATCGGCACTGGCTCCACCAAGCCAGTGCCTCACCAACCACTAACCTCACCGCACGTCACTGGTGTGGATCTGAGACATCAAAAAACGCAATGGACCAGAGAGTAGCTGCCAGGAGGAAGAGACAGGAGCTTTATCATAAAGGGGGAGATTGTGAGATTAGAATTTGCAGTACTGGTGGTGTATTTAATTATTATGATATGTTTAACCTTTTACTGACCACTTATCTTATTTAAGTGTTTGAAGCTTATACTATAGATCTGCCATAGTGTTATATATTAATACTGTATTCCATTCAATATCCAGTGTATAAAAAGACCAATTTCAGGTCTGTGAAATCTTCCCCAGACTCCCAAATTTACTCCAATGCACTGCAGATTTGGAGATTTTGGATTAAATTTGAAAACCCCTTTTAAAAATCCTGCATTTGCCACTGCTGCAATACTGACACCCCCACCCCCGATACATAGCAGTCCATAGAAGTATATTCACAGTCCTCAGTACTACGCATGCTCAGAACCCATTTTTATGGGCTGCTGCAGCAACAGCCCTTTGAGGCGTACCTGAGGAAGGGAACACCTTCCAATGGGACTGCCTTAGGTGACTGGCAGGTCTGACTTCCAATAAGAAGTCACTGCCAGTCACATTGAAGCCAGCACAATCTCAAAGACTTCATCTGATTTCACACAGTGATGAGTTTTACCTGGGGGGCTGTAGCAGCCCTGCAGCCCATAGGTAATTACTGACACTGGTAGTTTTGTTCTATGATATTGTCCCTTAGAAACAATGTGACAGTGACATGCAGTAGTGTCTGTCACCCAGTAACAATGTGACAGTGACTTGCAGTAGTGTCTGTTACCCAGTAACAATGTGACAGTGATGTGCAGTAGCGTTTGTCACTCAGTAACAATGTGACAGTGTTTGCAGTAGCGTCTGTCACTCAGTAACAATGTGACAGTGACATGCAGTAGTGTCTGTCACCCAGTAACAATGTGACAGTGACTTGCAGTAGTGTCTGTTACCCAGTAACTATGTGACAGTGTTGTGCAGTAGTGTCTGTCACTCAGTAACAATGTGACAGTGATGTGCAGTAGCACCTGTCACACAGTAACAATGTGACAGTGATGTGCAGTAGTGTCAATCACCCAGTAACAATGGCCCTTATTCTGGTTGGTGCGGCCGGAGCCGCACACGGTGCTCCGGCCGCACAAACCAAGCCCCGCCCACGAGACGGATCGCCACGGGCCGTCCGTACACGGACGGCTGGCGATCCGCATAAAAATGGTGGGGCGTACGCCTCCACCATGGTGGGAGCTGCCCCCTGCATTCGATGGTCGTCGACCATCGAAGGCAGGGCCGCACGCCACAGCAGCTCCCGCAAGCTGAGACCACACGGACAATCGTCCGTGTGATAGCTTGTATGGGGGCTGAGAGCTGACATCCGGCGACGTCAGCTTTCCGCCCCCATCAGTGGCGTCATACCCTGATTAGCATGCATACGCCCTGCGTTTGCATGGGAACGCCCATGAAACGCGGGGCGTATACATAGGGAAATGAGGGTATGAAGCCCCTCACGCCCCTATACGCCCCCTTTGCGGCGGACGAAATACGTCTGCGGCGAATGGGGCTGCACATGCGCAGATTGACCTCTGCGCATGTGCAGACTAAAAACATCGGCGGTACGGCCGCACGCGGGCCGTACCGTCCGATTCAGAATAAGGGCCAATGTGACAGTGATGTGCAGTAGTGTCAATCACCCAGTAACAATGTGACAGTGATGTGCAGTAGTGTCTGTCACCCAGTAACAATGTGACAGTGATGTGCAGTAGTGTCTGTCACCCAGTAACAATGTGACAGTGATGTGCAGTAGTGTCTGTCACCGTGTAACAATGTAACAGTGACTTGTGGTAGTGTCTGTCACCCAGTAACAATGTGACAGTAATGTGCAGTAGTGTCTGTCACCCAGTAACAATGGGCCTTATTCTAGTTCACTCTTTCAGACAAAATCCATCTTAGATGGACAAAACCATGTGCACTGCAGGTGGGGCAGATGTTACTTGTGCAGAGAGAATTAGATTTGGGTGGGGTTTTACTTCAAAGTGAGATCTATATTGCAGTGTAAAAATAAAGCAGCCAGTATTTACCCTGTACAGAAACAAAATAACTGACCCAAATCTAAATTTCTCTGAACATTTTACATCTGCCCCCCTGCAGTGCACATGGTTTTGTCCATCTAAGAAGGATTTTGTCAGAAAGAGTGAACTAGAATAAGGCCCAATGTGACAGTGATGTGCAGTAGTGTCTGTCACCCAGTAACATTTTGACACTCTCCTTCCAACGCGTTTCATCAGGATAACTTGTCTTCTTCAAAGCTTGGAGAGGAGTGATGGGAAGACCGTATTTATACTTACGCACATTGCATCAATTAAGCTTACTTCCGCCGGATGTTTAGCCTGGGCGGAGGTGCCATAGATTACATATGATAGTTTTCTAAAACAGCTGGTTAATACAACAAGGGCCAAATGTATTAAAATTATTTTTATGTGGCTATTATGGCGACTAGGTAGATTAGCCATAAAAGTCCTTGTAAAAACTATCTGTAAGCGTCCAGCGCCGAGCTGTAGGTGCTGTGGATGAAAAGGGACAATTTATTAGGATGAAAAGAAAGTGTTCGAAGCCTGAGGAGTATGAGAAAATTGTCAAAGTGATGGAGTCAAAGTTTATACACAAGGGATACAAATCGACCACTTTAAGCAAAGCCATCGAGGAAGTTGATACTACTGTTGGATAAACCAAAAGAACCAAAGGAAACTGGGGCCAATATCGCTTTTATTTCAAATTTTAGCAGTCATCATCGTCAAGACCAGAGAATTTTTAATCAAAATTGGAATTTGCTTTCACGTAACCCCATTTTATCTGATATTTTTCCCAGCGAAACCTAAGTTTATCTATAGGAGAGCTCCTAATATAAAAGATAAATTAGTTTCCAGTGCTTTTATAGAGAAACCACTGGGTGGTATCATCAGAAATAAAGTTTTCACAGGTGCGGGGATTGCGCCATGTGTAAATCCTGCACTACCACTGCTAAGAAAACGGTCGAGCTAACACTTAACCATCAGGTGTTTAAATTAAATCATTTTATGACGTGCCACTCTAAATTTGCTATTTATGTCATTATGTGTACCTGTGATAAACTGTATGTGGGAAAGACCACCAGGACCTTGAAGATCCGGTGGTCAGAGCACATAAGAAATCTAAAAAAGGGGAATCTAGATCATCCCTTTTCACTGCACTTTAAAGAGGTCCACCCATGCTCCCCGAATCATATTAAAGGATTTTGGGGTCTAGAACTTATCAAAGATAATTGGCGGCATAAAAATAAGGAAAATCATCTGGCCGAGAAAGAGATGCGGTGGATTTATGACCTCAATTCTTTATCCCACCATGGCCTCAATTTAGATTTTGAATTGAAATGGTTTCTTTAAGCCTTTTAAAATCATTTGTTTTTATATTTCTTATGTATCCCCATTTTAATGTATATTTATCTGAATTGATACGTTCTTAAAGATGTATTTATCCATGAACATTGCCACTTTTAATTTGGAAAGCTGCGCTAAACTTGTAAGGGTCTATGCGCTCCATAGATAATCACTTCTGTGCGTTCCACGGTACCCACATGGAAATAAATCCCCCGCCAGAAGTCATGCGCTCCTTACAGAGCATTCCGTGCGGTCCATGGGTTCTGTATACAAACAGCCCCCGCCGGAAGCTACGTAGATGCCGAAAGGTATCATGCGGTCCAGCGGCCGCTGCCGGTGCGTTCCACAGCACCTACGGCTCGGTGCTGGATGCTTACAGATAGTTATTACAAGGACTTTTATGGCTAATCTACCTAGGTGCCGACTTAGCCACATAATAATAATTTTAATACATTTGGCCCTTGTTGTATTTACCAGCTATTTTAGGAAACTATCATATGTAATCTATGGCACTTCCGCCCAGGCTAAACATCCAGCGGAAGTAAGCTTAATTGATGCAATGTGCATAAGTATAAATACGGTCTTCCCATCACTCCTCTCCAAGCCTTGAAGAAGACAGGTTATCCTGATGAAACGCGTTGGCAGGAAAGGAGCGTGCTTGCTGCTTTTGTTGCTGGGAATACTGCTTGTACACGGCTACGGATTGGGGTATAAGGCCAATACCCCAGTCACAAGGTACCGGACTTCTTTCCATCTTGTATATCCCAGCTTATGTGCATATATTTTTTTGAATAAATTTATCAACATTGAAATAGGGATTTCTGTCTTTACATTACATATCTGTATACGGGAGTTGACACCTTCCAAGACAGGAGATCCCCAAATACTGAGATGCATCTGTAATTGCACATTTATTTGTGAGTATGGTACGCTCTACCTTTGAAGTTGCACCTGTGGTGAACCCTTAATATCTTCAAAAAGATACCTTTATGTGCACCATCTACCTTTTTCAATCGTGAGTGAGGGTACGCTTGCAGTACGATGCATTGATCAACAAAGTCATGAATAAATGTTTGCCATTATCAGTGTGTTATGTGTGTGTCAGAGCTCTGATACTGCAATGAATAATTGGGAAATTGTTATGTTCAATGAAAGCTCTAAAAGAAACTGCCGAAACCCGGGATCGAACCAGGGACCTTTAGATCTTCAGTCTAACGCTCTCCCAACTGAGCTATTTCGGCTGTGAGATAAAATCAGGAGCACATGGGAGGGACGTGATACAGACCAACTTCCCAGTAGAGCAAACCCTGTTTTACAGGAAACAGATTTTCTCGCTTTGAGCTATTCACAAAGAAGGTTACTGTGGGGAGATTCCTGAATTGTCCAGCAAGTAATCCATGGTTATGGTATATTGGGTTTACCATGGGTAGATTGGGTCGGCAATCACTGGGTTGACCCCCATTGGTCGACAGTGAGTAGGTTGACACCTATGAATGGTCAACACACCCACGGTTGACAGGGTCGAAATGTCGACACAAGCCTTAGGTTGACCATAGAAAGGTTGACAGTCAAAAGGCTGACACAATTTTTTTCAAATTTTTTTACACAAATGTTGACACGGACACCATCTAAGTCAGGCATGTCCAAACTATGGCCCTCCAGCTGTTGTGAAACTCCATATCCCAGCATGCCTTGCCATAGTTCTAGCATTCCCCAATAGCAAAACTGTGGCAAAGCCTGATGGGACTTGTAGTTTCACAACTGGAGGACCATAGATTGGACATGCCTGATCTAAATGTACCGAGTCCCCCCACGCTACGCTACGCTCTCCATGCTTCGGGCACAATGCCTTGCTACGCACCTTCCCATGTTCGACCCAAGGCTTGTGTCGACCTTCTGACCCTGTCAACCTTGGGTGTGTCAAACCATTCATGGGTGTCGACCTACTCATTGTTGACCAATGGAGGTCGACCTAGACATGGACTAGGCCCACATTTAGTGTGTCAAACCATATAGTCAACATAATGAAAAGGTTGACACAAGCAAAATGTCGACATGACAATGGTTGACACATGGGGAATATTTGTCCATTTTTTAAACTGTTTCATACTTTATCATCCACGTGGGCTCCGAACGGAAACAGTAAACTTTGCACGAACTGGGCTTCCACACTCCCAATTGTTGACATTGACAACAAAAACCCCACACCCAATCTTTTAATGCTGACTCCTCCAGAGTCCCGTGCAAATGGCAATAGCACTGCGGAAATCACTGAAAAAATGGGCACCGGTCCACTTTTACAGAGATCTGCCCTTGCACATTAGAGTCTGTGCCCTCTAGTGCTCAGACTCTATAGTGCTGCGTGGCTGCGGGCAGACAGGAGGGGTCCATCTGAAGGTGCTGCACACAGGCCTTCTCTCTTTAGATTTTCACTTTTTTTGAGCCGACAGGTGATATTTTATATCCTACCATCCACTACGGCGTAGTGTGAGGATATAATAGTGTGCTGAGCGCAGCCAGGCACCGTGCCCGAAGCATGGTGAGTGCATTGAGCGGTGTCCATGTCGACTGTGTCAAAATTCAGGACAAACACATTGGCGACCTAATGCCTCCCAACCCTGTCAACATTAGCCATATCGACCTATTTCAGGTGTCAACCTAAGGCCTGTCGACCTTCTTTGGTCAACGCAATCTTTTTTGATCTTAATTGAGTCGACCCTTTGACCCATCCATACCCCTGTGATCAGGTTAGGATCTTGTGGTTTAAATCACAATTTTTTTATTTATTTTTTTATAAGAAAAGTTTAATTAATGCAACAATAAAGAATAAAGATGTTGCAGCATTACAGGTGAGTGCATGGATATATAGGCTAGTCTATGAGATTTTATATATAAAACAATATATAAACAATGCTTCTTTATATTATCTCCTCAATGTGTTTCCTCCACTGGGCTGTCATGTTATAGGAACAGCTGCTGTACGACTGATTGGAGAAAGGAATCCTTAATAGTTTTGATGAGTTACAGTAACACAGTACCCAGTAACAATGTGACAATGTGACAATGACAATATGACACATTGGTTAAAACATTTGATAAAATGGTTACTTTCAAAAATCAGTCTGTGCATAGCCCCAGTGGCCTAATGGATAAGGCACTGGCCTCCTAAGCCAGGGATTGTGGGTTCGAGTCCCATCTGGGGTGATAACATTTTTTGCAACATTCTATTTTTTGCAAATATTCAAAGTTACATAAATAAAATACACTGAAGCCCCAGTTTATAACAATCTAAGGCCCCCATACACTGGGCCGATTTGTTCTAAGGACAAGGTGGACCAATTTTGCCCTTGAAAGCCCCCAGTAGGCTCACATGCGATTTGGCACGCGATCGCATGGGATTTATTGCATGTAATCCTGGGGAGCTGTTGTGGTGGTGGGGGTGGGCAGCGGGGTACAGCCAGATGGTGGTGGTGGGCAGGCGGGCAGCTTATAGTGGTGGCCAGTGGGGTCCACCAGAGCAACAGCAGCAGCAGCTGGGAGCTTGTAGCAGCCAGCATTTTGCCAGGCGGGGGTTGCGGCTGCTGAATATTTTGAAATGACTGGCCGGACACTGATTGGCTGAAAGAATTCTCGGTACTTGTTTCCTAGCACGGCCACAATCTTTGGGATCGTGTACCTTTAAGTGAAGGTACACAATCCCCGCGATGGACCCGATTTTGAAATCAGGTCCATTTTGCCAGCAAAGGAAAAATCGGGGGCATCGCGTCGGTCGGGACCATTAACATTATAATGGCACAAGATGAGATGGACTTGATTAAGTCCATCTCACATAGTAAAAAATGTGAAAAATGTGAAATGGGCCAATATGACCCATTTCACATTATATATGGCCCCGTCGTCACCCCACGATATACGCCAACCAGAAGCGTGGCGAGCGCAGCGAGCCCGCGAGGGGCGGCGGTGCGCGTCCTCCGACCTTTTCATTCCCCTACTATCCACGTCGGCGTGGAGTTGAGAATATATAGTGTGGCGAGCGCAGCGAGCCACCGCGCCCGAAGCGTGGCGAGCCCCGCGAGGGGACGCTTATACCTGTGAAGTTATACGAGTCCCCTCGCGGGCTCGCTGCGCTCGCCACGCTTCGGGTTGGCGTCTATCGTGGGGTGGGGTTTACGTTGTAAAATTTGGGGGTTTAGGGAATATTTGACATTGAATCCAATGTAAAATCGGGTCCCAGGGACCGTATTTACATTTGATTCAATTAAAATATTGGGTTGGTCGCATCGCATGCGACCAAATCGTATGCGATGCGATCAACGCGATTTTTCCGACACGACCACCCCGATGGAAATCGGTGTGGCCGTGCTAGGAAACAAGTACCAAATTCTCTCAGCCAATCAATGTCCGGCCAGTCATATCAAAATATTGAGCAGCCGCATCACACCTCGATGCCCAGCAAAATGCTGCTACAAGCGCCCAGCCATCGCCACTGCTCGGACAGACACCGCTGCCCGCCACTACAAGCTGCACGCCCCCCTGCCACTGCCCGCCCCACGAACCATGCTGCCCAGTGGCGTAACAATAGCCCCGCAGACCCCGCGGTCGTGGGAAGGCGCTGATTAATTGAGTATTATCATGCACTATACTGCTGCTGGGGCCCCTCTGTTCGCCACCGCTGCCGCAAGGATCTGCAAATCTACTTATCTCTTGTCTGCGGTCCCGGACGGCTCTCCTCCTGGCAGGCTTGTTAATGAAATTGACCCTCAAAAAATGGCCACCCCCTTACAGCAGACACTTTTTGAGGATGCTAGAGGAGGCGTCGGCCTCCTCTAGCATCCTCAAAAAAGGTTCTGCTGTTAGGGGGCGGCGATTTATTGTGGGTCATTTTCATTAAACCTGCAAGGAGGAGAGCCGCCCAGGACCGCAGATAAGAGACAAGTAGATCTGCGGGTCCCGGCGGCGGTTCCGTCGGTAAGTAGTGGGGCTGGAGACGGGTGCAAAAAATTGTTATGCACTGTCCCAACTGCTGGCTGCACATAGGTGTGTGCCTGTGGTGCTTCACTGCTGGCACCCAACTAGGATCGGACCGACACATCGCATGCTAGAAAGCATCCGCAATGTGCCACTGATGGGCCCGATTGTGAGACATCTGATGTCCCACTGGTACAACCACAGGGTCCCGGTCTGATGTGCAGGGGACCGCACATTGGACCTGATGGCATGTCACACACAACCGATTTGGTCCTATTTTACTGCCTGATCCGTCAGAATCGGACCAAATCGGCTAAGTGTATGGGGCCTTTAGATTCAACCAACGTAATTTCCAATGAGCAAATGTTTGTCCTAATATTTTTGAACACTTTCAGCATTTATCATGGTATTTATGAAAGCATAACACTTACTGGAAAGGTCTCATATATCTACATCTTATGGAATCTCTGTGTTGCTCCAAAGACATTTTGGTCTGGCAGATATAGACAAACTGCATTCACCCAAGGCAATTCTGTACATTCAGATGTCAGTGTTTTGGGGAAGGTTGAACAGATAGATACAAAGCTGGAGTCAATGAACGGTAAAACAAAACAAGACTGAATCACCTACATAGAAATGTAAATGCCAATGTTGGGCCTTGATTCATGCAGCACTACAGGTGCGGCAGATGTAATTTGTGCAGAGTGAGCTAGATTAGGATGGGGTGTGTTCAAACTCAAATCTAGGACTTAGTTGTAAAAATAAAGCTTACTTTTGTGTGCTACATACAATGGCTGTCAGGATTTACCCTAAACAGAAATGATATAACCCAAACAAATATAAATCTCTCTGCACGTTACATTTGCAGGGTTAAGATTTGTGAGGTCCCCGGACAACAAACTTGTGGGGGCCCCTCTCAATAAAAGTGATATAATGGCGTTCAAAAAAAAGAAAGTATAATTTATCAATCAATCTCCTTATGTAAACCCATTAGCTGCTCTGTATAATTTATATTATGCAAATTATAGATGTTACTTCAGTGCTGATTGGTTGTCATGGGCAACTTCTCCACTGGCTCACTTCTCCATTATCACTGCATCATACATCTGCCCCAATGTGAGAAAGAAATGGGAACTGTTTGTCAAATTGCTGTATCTTTGCATAAGACACAAGCACAATAAAAAAGAAATCTCTCAAAGTATTTAAAAACTTAGAAATGTGTGGCAGTTTCTTAGTGAGTCTAATGGGATAATCCTATTTTGACATAAAAATGGGAATTTATCTAGTAGTATTAGTAATTTTTTATTTTGATTTGATTATAGACCCCTTATAGGTATTATGTGTCTTCCGTTAGGTGTGGGCTGTCATATATATTGTATATAAACATATAAATACATCATTGAACATTTTTATATATATATATATATATATATATGACTAACTTCTCCTCACCTTTATGAGGTGAACTACCGCCAATGACCTTAACAGAAAGTGAAAGCTATTTTTTGCAGGGATACTAATCTGTTTCCAACTTTCTGGATATGGAGAAAGGGAGCTGTGAAGACAGAGATTGGAGGTAGGAGCAGGTAGGGACTGAGGGCGGGGTGGAGAGTTTGTGGGCTAAAAACTGTCACAGCCCAAAGTGAAAGTAAAAACTGTCACAGCTCAAAGTAAAAGTACATTGCAGAAGCCATCGCTTTGATGGGCTTTTAACTAGTATTACATAATTCTTTGTCAAGTATTTTTTTTTGCAACTAAAATTCTTTTCATTGCTCCTTTCACATCCTTGTTCCTCAGACTGTAGATGAAAGGATTTAACATCGGTGCCACCACAGTGTAGATAATACTCAAAATTCTGTCATAATGTACCGAGTAGCTGGAAGATGGACGCAAATACATGAAGGCTATTGTCCCGTAAAATAGGATGACCACTGCTAGGTGAGAGGAACATGTGGAGAAAGCTTTGTGCCTGCCTTCCGTGGAACGTATTTTAAGGATGGATGAGATGATACGAGCATAAGAATACACTACTATTATAAATGGGATCATAACAGGAAGTCCACCTTCTGTGTAGATCAAGAGTTTGTTGATCGAGACATCTGAACAAGCCAACTGCAACAGAGGGGCCATATCGCAGAAGAAGTGGTGGACTATATTCAAGCCCCGAAAAGTAATCCTAGAAGCCATGGTGCTATGCAACAGTGAGTGAAGACTAGCCGCTAACCATGATCCAACCACAAGAAGGACACAAACTTTGCGGCTGATGATCACCATGTAATGCAACGGGCTACAGATGGCCACAAAGCGGTCATATGCCATGACAGCCAACAGTAAGCATTCTGTGGAAGCGAATAAAAGGAAAAAATACAATTGGAAAATACACTCAGCCAAGGAGATAAACTTATCTTCTGATATGATGCTCACTAACAATTTGGGGACAATAGTTGAGGCGTAGCATATGTCCACAAGAGACAAATTACTCAAGAAGAAATACATGGGTGTGTTTAGATGGGAGTCCATCCTTACTAGGAAAATTATGGTGGCATTCCCTAAAATGCTCAAAAGATACATGGTCAGAAATACCACAAACAGCATCGTCTTTTGCTTCGTTAGGTCGGAAAGTCCCACCAGTAGAAATTCTGTAGGTCTGCTGGAATTCATCTTATCTGCGGAAACAGGAAAAAAAATACCCCAAACGAATCAGATCATTTATATTGAGCTACTAAGTGGCATATTCAGTTGAACGTTCTCATTTTTTTTTTCAAGCAATACATGACATTTGTGGCACATACAGGGCATACCATCTCTAGGATATGATAGGGCTTAGGTCGGAAGGTTGATACAGCCATTCGGTTGACAATGGGAAGGTCAACGGTCTGTTTTTCATATTTTTGAGCCGACGTGTGCCAACAGGCGGTATTTCATACCATACCATCTATTACGGCATGGTGGGAGAATAAAATTGAGTGCTGAGTGCAGCGAGGCACCGTGCCTGATGCAGTACACTCAGCTGGTGTCCATGTAGACTACAGTATGTCCACATTCAGCACAAAAAAAACATGATAAACTTAAGTCAACCTTTTGACGGTCGACCCATACCCAGACACAGGGCTTTTGCAATTCCATTAGACTCATTCTTTTTTTTTTTTACAGGTCCCCAAAGCAGGTACAAACTTTGGAAAAATCCTTATTTTAAGGTAAAAATATCACGACTTGGGCCCTTATTCTGGTTGGTGCGGTAATATCTGCGTGCGTTCGTGCCGCCGATGTTTTGTGTCTGCGCATGTGCAGAGGCGTCTCTGCGCATGTGCGAGACGGACGCACGGCCACATTCCGCATGAAATGTGTACACCACGAACAGGGGGTGGAGAGGGGTGTGAAGGGCTGTTTGGGCTCATTACCATATGTTTACACCCCGCGTTTCATGAGCGTTCCCATGCAAACGCTGGGCGTACGTATGGTAATGCGGCCGTGACGCACGTGTAGGGGGCGGACATATGACATCGCCAGATGTCAGCTGCCCGCCCAGATCCCTGCTTTTGCACGGAGAAATGCCCATGTGGTCTGAGGTTGCGGGAGCTGCCTGGCCACTTGGTCCTGCATTCGATGGTCTGCGACCATCGAATGATGGGGGAGGTTCCCTGAGATGGAGGAGGTGTATTCATGAGAAATACACGTGCGGTCCGTTCGGACAGCTTCTTACTGCGTACGGACGGAGTTGGCGATCCATATGGAAGGCGGGGTTTAGGACGCACGGTGCTGGCCGCATATTCGGAACCGGCCGCACCGATCAGAATAAGGGCCTTGGTTCAGAAACCCTAAAGCTGGGTACACACTATGCCATTTTCATTAACCATATGTGCATTAACGATAATATTAACAATATTACTGTGCATATCGTTTAGTGTGTACCCACCGTATCTTTAACATTGCTCTCTCCCGTGGTTTTTTAATGATCTCCTCATCATCTGAACATTCAGTTAAATCTGACAATATCCGTATTGATACTGTATACGATACCGTATAGTATTTGATAGCTATATTATTCAGTCCAGGGCACTGACTAGATCATTAATGATCTCAGCAGTGCCGCTTATCTTATAGTGCGCACCCAGTTTAAGTCACCCCTTTAACGGCTAATTAGGCAATTGGACGTTTTAAACTAGCTTAATTGGGCCTAAAGTTATATGTCATTATTTGAAAAAAATCTGTAAAGTTCAAAATAATGGGCTAGATTATAAAGGACAGGTATATTGACCCAAAATAATTTTTTTTTTTTTATGTTATGCACCTCAAGTTCAACTATATAATTTATTTAAACACACAGGAATAGCTTTTTTTAAAATTGTTTTTTAATTAAATAATTAGTCATTTAAACATTTTAAAATCTCACAATATTTTTATTTGCGGAGATAATAGACATCTCATATTTACCCAATGTTTATTTGTAGTTTTTGGAGGTACAGGCTGATTTCCACATTTTATTTAAATATTTCTTGTTGGTTTTTGTAAAAATAAAAAAAGAATTGGATAGCGCAAGAACTGAAAGGATATATATCAGTCTATATCGCTTTCATTCAATATGCCCCTAAATCTATCTGAGCTTTATCTAAATATGTAGACACCTAGAAATATCCAGCACACAAAGAAAAGAAAGAGCTAAGTTTTAACAAAACTTACATTCTTTAGACTCCAAAAAATACAGGGAGTATTGTACCTGATGTCCAATACAGAAGTCTGTATATTAAGATTTCAAAGACACCGTTCAAATATAATGCTACTGTAGCTAAAAAAAATTTCCCAAAAATAAATAATAACATCCATTGTGTATGTAATATATTATTATACTTCTCTGCGGCCTCTGCGGCCATCAGTTTAGAACAGAGTTTTTCAACCACTGTGCCGTGGCACACTAGTGTGCCTTGAGCTGTTCTCAAGTGTGCCCCCAGATCTAGAGATGCCCAAACCAGTTTACAGCCACCACCAGTTCAACTGTTATTTACTGGTCTCTTCTTTTCATGTAAAGAGCCAATGTATTTTATTTGTGTTACCTGTGGGGACCAGTGTGATTGTTTTTTATATGGGGGCCAATAGGTTTGGTTTTTTTCCTCTGAGGGCCGATGTGTTTTTTCCTGTGGGGATCTCATGGTGTGCCTTGGCAATTTCAAAATGTTATTTTGTGTGCCGCAAGGTAAAAAAGGTTGAAAATCACTGGTTTAGAAGATAAGTACATATGAACATTGGCCCTTATTCTGGTTCACTCGCAAATTCAAATTCCTTTTCAAATGGACAAAATCACAGGGAACTCAAAGGGTTAATGAAAAAGGTTTGCTTGGCATTTTTTATGCCTATTTTGACAAAATCTCTTGGCACTCAAAGGGTTAAAAGTTTCAAAGAATCCTCTATTCTGTACCACCAGCAATGACATGTAGGCAAATGCATGCAGCCCTTAATTAGAGCCTTGCCTGCAGGTGCTATTTACATGTGTATGGACCACCTATTAATGCACCTAGACTGCCATTTTCTCTCAAAGGGGGGATTTCAGATTTTTCAGAAATATTCATGCAGTTTGCTTATAACAGGCAATGTGCGACCTTACGCTACACTATACACGCAAATAGAATGGAGAATAATAATGAAAAGTGCCTGCCATCTAGAGGTGATGTGTGGTAGTGCACAACTGAGTCAAATGTCCTCCACTTCTGTAGGCTAACAGGCAAATTTATTAAAGCTTTTAAAAATTAAAAGCATACGTATTGGGCGGGATGAAATGTCGCCAGTGATTGGCAACTGTGCAGGATGCTGGCGAAACTAAGAAATGTTTAAAGGTGGAAATCACTTAAAGGTCCATACACACTGGGAGACTATGCCCAGCGTGTAAGGACACAGCGATATCATCCCTGCGGGAAAGCCGCTCAGTGCATGCACATTGAGTGGCTTTCCCCCTGCCCGGCGCTGACGGAGGGGGTAGAACGGGGTTGCATAGCGCAGAGCTATGCAAAGCCGTCCTGAAAGCCGCTCATCTGCTGGTATAACCAGCAGATGAGCGGCTTTCCCGGGGATGTTGCGGGAGCGTGCAGCAGCACTCATCGCCGGGCCATACACACTGGGCGGCTTTGAGCTGAAAGTCGCTCAAACCTGCTGTTTCAGATCAAAGTCACCCAGTGTGTATGGGCCTTTACAAGGCAAACATATGCCTTATAACTGATTGCACCTTTAAGAAAGTCAGAGTTCGCTCTGCATCTCGCGCAGCCGCCAGATGGACGGTATTACATCTCACCCATAGAGAGAGAAAAGCAGAGGTCCAAGAACAGAACATTGGGGTGATCTACTTTTAGAGGAAGTTCAGGGGAGATGAAGTCAAGAGAGAAGACGGAGCAGTCAGGGAGGTATGAGGACAGCCAGGAGGGGGCAGTATCGTGCAGACCAATGAATTCGATGATTTGCAGGATGAGAGTGTGGCCAGCAATGTCAAAGGAGCAGAGATGACAAGGAGAGTAAGCAGAGAATAGTTGTCCTTGGATTTGGGAGCATGGAGCTCATCAGTGGCGGAACTCCCGGAGGCAATGGAGTCATCTGCCGCCGGGCGCCAGTCTTAAAGGGGGAACCGGCTCCATTGCCCCCCAAAGTTCCACTCAGAGGTGCTGCCCGGTGGTACCCTTATTTTATGGTGCGGTGCGGCGCGCCCCCCCCCCCCCCCCCAACAGTGACAAGGAGTCGTCGGCTGAGAGTCTGAGACTCCGCAGCCAGTGGTCGGAAATACACTACACCACTCTGGGTCCAGACCAGCAGGAGGCTCCCAGGTAGTAGTAGAGACCTGGAGATTGAGGCGCAGAAGCTGACAGGGAATCCGTAGGCATTCGCTGTGAGCTGTACCTCCCTTCCGCGGCTTACCCACACTGCCACTAGTCAGGAGTCGGGCCACCCGAGGCTGCGCTGCAGGAGGGAGCGGAGGAGGAGTATCCTGCAGGATGGCCTACAGCCAGTGGCGTAAGTTCATCCATGTTGCCCGGAGGCAAGAAAAAAGTTGCCCCCATCCCCCTAGATAGATAGCTAGAGACAGAGGTGGAACTAGAGAGTTGTGGGCCCAGATACAAAAATATGCTTCCTCCCCATAATGAAAATGAGAACAGTTTGCGCCAAAGTAGGGCTGAAGGGGTGGCGTGTGTATGATTAGGGTTATAGACTGCTGGGTGTGTGTGTGGTCAGGGTTATAGGCTGCAGGGTGTGTGTGGGGTTAGGGTTATAGGCTGCGGGGTGTGTATGGTTAGGGTTATAGGCTGCAATGTGTGTGTATGGTTAGGGTTATAGGCTGTGGGGTGTGTGTTTTGGTTAGGGTTATTGGCTGTGGGGTGTGAGTGTATGGATAGGGTTATAGGCTGCGGGGTGTGTGTGTATGGTTAGGGTTATAGGCTGCAATGTGTGTGTGTGTGGTTAGGGTTATAGGCTGCGGGGTGGGTGTGTGTGGTTAGGGTTATAGGCTGCGGGGTGTGTGTGTGTGGTTAGGGTTATAGGCTGCGGGGTGTGTGTGGTTAAAGTTATAGGCTGCGGGGTGTGTGTATGTATGGTTCGGGTTATCATACACACGCCCAGCAGCCTATAACCCTAATCATACACATGCCACGACTTCAGTCTATAACCCTAACCCCACACACACACACACACACCGCAGCCTATAACCCTGACCCCACACGCACCCAGCAGCCTACAACCCTAATCATACACACGACACCCCTTCAGCCCTCCTTTGGCGCAAACTGTTCTCATTTTCATTATGGGGAGGAAGGGGGGGGGGGGCAACTTTTTTCTTGCCTCCGGGCAACATGGATAAACTTACGCCACTGGAGCTCATTGTAGACTTACATAGGGCAGTGTTCAGTAGTGTGGGGGTTGTAGACAATAGGCTTAAGGAATTTGGAGGTGAAAGGTAGGAAACAGAGAAAACTAACAATCTCTCTGACTTAGGACCCATAGTAAAAGAGATTGTAGGTTTTTCTCTATAAAATAATAAGTAGAGACCAGGGCCTGATTAAAGGTTCAGGTGCCCCAGACTAATACACATGTAGCTCCCCCTGTAATGCTGCTAAACACATGTATGTATGGGCACTCAGGGACTCACCAGTCATACTGTCCATGTGCATGTAACAAAGGTTATACAACTGGCATCAAATGCTTGTGAGACTTTGGGCCAGAAGCACTAAGCTTCAAAAGTGATAAAATGGAGAGTGATAAACAACCAACCATTCAGCTCCTGTCTGACATTTTTCAAACACAGTCTGTGACATGGCAGGTAAGAGCTGATTGGCTGGCTGTTTATCACTCTCCATGTTATCACTTTTGAAGCTTAGTGCATCTGGCCCTTTGGCTTAAGACTGCCAAGCTGGCTCTGTAGCACAATGTAATGGTTCCATCAGTAGGTTACATTAGCACAGTCAGCTGGCAGTCACCTTAAGAAGGTTACCCCCACAATGGGTGATAGCTAACAAGCATGGAATGAATTATTCCTTCATTTTATTCCTCAGCTGTCACCTGCAAGCCCACACACACATAGACACACACACACATAGACACACGCACACACTCACTCCTGGTGCCTATTGGTTAACCAGACACAGGTAAAAACTGATTGCTTGCAATAGGCAATTTTCACTCTTTAGAATGTTTGATACATTTGCCCCAAATCCTATGAGAACATCCTAAAAATCAAGCTTCAGAGAACTAAATCTATTTGGTTTGCTTCCTCCTGAAAGGCTTACCTTCAGCACCAAATGCTATTTATGCAATAAAATCACATTTATGTAAAACAATTTCGTAAACATAGTACTATATTTAATTGACACTAAAAGGGTTTTTCTTAGTACATCTATGTTACAACTCTTTAAATGCCGACGTTGCTGTTGGAGATCCTCAATTATCCGCTTAAAATGCCAGCGCCACTCACAGCGACATATTGGGAGCAATATTTAACTAACCTTCAATGAATTGGCTTGGCTGTATTTGTATTTATTTATACCAAAAGAACATTTGCTGTTATGCACAAAATAAAACACATTGAAATAACAAACTTAAATAGAGAACACAAAAATTAAACATATAAGTAAAACTGTAGTAGACATAAATTATATTAGTTACAGAATTATTCAGCAGATGGGTTCACATTGGACCTTGTTTTATATTGTGCATATTAAATCCATTTTTAACAATCTGACATTTAAATATAAATGGTTGATACTTACCTGGTGCTGAAGAACAATAAGAAATAAATGAGGAAAGATTAGTAAATTTGTGTGGTAGACACACAGAGTGTGATCCGTCTTCTTGGCTATTTATCCTGTTAGTAGTCAACTCGGATGGGTATCTCCCCTATGTACATGATGTAAGTTCAGTGTAATTGGCCCTAGCAAATGGTATGCCTAATTTTAGTTAATCATTAAATTGGTCCCAATATTCAAATTAATTTTAGTGCACACAATGCACATAAAAAATGCAAATATTAATGTTGCTATTATCTGTGAGATTGTTCCATCTCCCTATACTGTTCAAAGATATCAAAAATGAGGCAAGAATGTTCTACATAGGCTGACAAAATGGCGGGGAGAACTTGCAGGTGACTTTCCCAAGTTGACAGTTCCTTTATTTCTTAAATATAAATATGCCTAATGGTGCCCACACACGCACCGATTTCAGTGCTATGCGTTTTTGGCTGTACAATGGTTCTTTACAATTTTTCTGCCAGAATTAAGCATGACTCGACGTGATGGTTATTTTGCTGTCTGCGATGCGATGCTGTGCGATTTAAGCACATTTTTTCACTGGCTTTTTCTGACCTTTATTTTGTTCGTGTTCACATGTTTTAAACCTGCAATAAAGTTGTTGATAACAATTTGTATGTAATTATTTCCCAAAAAAAAAAAAAAACCCGTCGTATAGCATCGGCTCGTATGCCTGTATAATGCTGAGCCCGATGCTATGCGATAATGTCCAAAAAAGTACCTGCTGCACATACTTTTTTGGACATCTAAAATCGGCCCCCGGGAACGCGCATAGCACAGCATCGCGTCGCACACGCCGCACTAATACACCCCGATAATTGTACGCACGATGCGTTTTGTACTTTAAAAGTACAAAACGCGTTCTAAAATCGATGCGTGTGTGGGCTGCATCAGCATAACTTTGCCTCTTTCTATGAGGTGCTATATGTGCACTACTCGTCATCTGGAGGCACTAGGTGCCAGTGAAACCCCTTTTAGGCAAAGCGAGTGTGAGGATACTGGATGACCAGAGGTCCAAGAGATCACACAGTTGGACCAATTTGCAATGAAACAATGTGAACATTGTATAACGAAAAAAAAAATTCCACAACTCAAGAACAGGAATGTTCCGGAAAAGTCCACAGATTAATAAACAGGAATTTTCTGGAACAGTCCACACAGGATTGAGCAAAGTACTTCAAGCTACCCTATGACTCCTCCCGGAGAGGTCAATGATGACACCTGCAGCTGTACAGGTGAAGCGGTTGCGGCAAACCACCAATGATTCTGAGAGTTGACAACACCCCAACTGCAATTGTACACCAGGTTCGGACTGACCCACAGGGGTGTGCCCCATTTCCTGAAGGCCGATCCAATCTTCTAGGGATCAAGTTCCAGACTGTGCACCAGAGCTATTCATTATATATATATATATATATATATATATATATATATATATATATATATATATAAAAACAAGTGTAGAGCCTGGCACTCCTGTGCCCACAGGGAGTGGCAATTGTATGCTGCCCGGGTGCCGGCCCTGGGGGCTGGGGTAGCTCCCTAATATAGCAAGGTGGATAGAGAGCATCACTCCGGGACTTGTAGTAAATAAAAAAACAGCTTTATTGGCGTTTTGTCAATGCGTTTCGGGAAATACGCGTCGTCAGGACAATCACCATAACATGTAAAAACAGTGTATTATAAACATACCGGCATGTGGGTGCTCCCCCTCCGTCTGGCGGTCCTCCGTTCCGGTCCTTGCTCCAACTTCCGGGTTGCGGCCCGGAAGTGACGCTTATCCGGCGGTGGAACGCACACCAGTGGCCGGGGGAGCTCTGTGAATCAAAATGCAAAAGCTTTGTTGTACAAACAACAATGGCTTATTGTGCTCATATCGGTCAGTGCCTTAATCAGCACGTATGTTGTGTGGCAATAAGACATTAAATAAAATGGTGACATTGGGCTGTGTGTCAAGACTCGTCATTAGTAGTGTATCATAGAGTCATTCTTGTGATGTTCTAACCGTGTGTAATCAATATAAGTGATTTAGGGAAGAATCCTCCCTTATTTGGGGGTAATCTTTCCTATAAGAAAAAACATGGTGTTATATATCTTTTTAAAGACAGTTGTGATACTAGGAATATTTATGACCTGCATATGGAGCCCGTCATTTATATGGGACATATGTCAGTGGTACATTGGGGGGCATAGTTCTTAGTGCCCCTTTCTTGGTAGCAATTAGTTGAAACGATATATATAATAAATAGAATAAGTACAAGACAAAATATACACATAAACAAATTGTGAAAAATTAAATATAAACCATTGAGTGAAAAACTTTGCTGAAGCGCACAGAATTATTGGGCATGGGCCTGAGGGAGTGGATACTGGTTTATGCTAATCATAGAAAACAACTATAATTAATGGCTTCATTCAAGCCGTCCGGATTAACCGTTTGCAATTTGAAAATCCACTCACACTCTAGTCTTAATAAAAGTTTATCCCTGTACCCTCCTCTGGTTAGGGGTGGGACATGGTCTATCATACAATAGCGTAAACCTGCCATGTTGTGGCGTGCTTGTGCAAAATGGCGAGCTACCACCTGTTCACTATTTCCTGACAACAGGACAGCTTTGATGGCAGCCCTGTGTTGGGCCATCCTTTGAAATGCCTTGCTGTCTTGCCCACGTAGTGTAACCCACATGGACAAGACAGCAAGTAGACCACGTACCTGGAGCTACAAGTTAATGGGTACTTAATTTTATGCACAGCACCCTTGTGTGGGTGTGTGAATTTGTCCCCTGTGGTTAGATATCCACAGGTGGCACATCCTGTGCATCTGTAGCAACCCGGTTTTCTGGTAAGGAAATGTTCCACTTGTTTTTTAGGTTTGTCACTGATATCCATTTTTACCACAAGGTCACGTATGTTAGGGCCCCTTTTATAACTCGGCATGAGTTTGGATCTGTGTAAACTTTTTAGATTGGGGTCTGTGTTTACTATAGGCCATAAGGATTTGACCTTGTTGACAATCTCAGGGGTTAGAGAGGAATATTGTGTGACCCAAGTTGTGGCATCAGTGGTTCTGTGGATGGGCATTTTATTCTGCAACAATTCCTCACGGGTTTTGGTGCATGCTTTTTCCCTAGCCTGTTCTAATTCTTTTTTGGGATAGCCTCTCTGCATAAATCTGGTGGTCATATCCTCCAGTTGTTTGTTACGAGTGTCAATGTTGTTATTAATTACATAAACGTAAGTATTGTGAGTAGGGGAGCCCTGCTTTGGTGTGGATCGGGTGAAAGCTGTTGTGATGTAACACATTGTTTCTGTCCGTTGGTTTGGAATATAATTGGGTTTGTATTTTTCCTTGATCGATCCGAATCTGTACGTCTAGGAAATTGATGGTTTTCATATCCAACGTGAAGGTGAATCTCACCGGGCTAGGGGATGCGTTATGCTCTTCTAATAGGTGTATAAGGGTTTATTTTGGGCCAGACCAGAAGATTAAAATATCATCGATATATCGAAGATATAAATCGATGTATCGATGAACTTCTGTGTTTGTGAAAAAAATTGTTTTTCCACCTGGTACATGAATGAGTTGGCATATACTGGCGCTGCCGCAGAACCCATCGCACAACCCTTGCTTTGATTGAAAAACTTTTTATTGTGCATGAAGTAGTTATGGGTCAGTGTGTATTTCAAAATTTCAATAAAGAAATTGATATCTGGACCCTTGTAGTGGGTATTTTTGGTTATCAAAGTGCAAACGGCCTCCAATCCTGCCTGATGCGGGATACATGTATACAAATTATTCACATCAATGCACGCTAAAATAAGGCCATCTTTAACCTGTGGGAGGGCTTCAAGTTTTTGCAACAGACTGGTGGTATCTTTTAGATATGTGTCTGTGTTTTGTATGCATGCCTGCAGATGGTGGTCGATCATTACTGCTAAAGGCTCGCACAGAGAACCCCTGGCCGAAATGATTGGACGACCCGGGGGCCTCTGTGCGTCCTTATAAATCTTCGGCAGTGCATTTTGATTCACAGAACTCCCCCGGCCACTGGTGTGCGTTCCACCGCCGGAGAAGCGTCACTTCTGGGCCGTAACCCGGAAGTTGGAGCTAGGACCGGAACGGAGAACCGCCAGACGGAGGGGGAGCACCCACATGCCGGTATGTATATAATACACTGTTTTTAAATGTTATGGTAATTGTCCTGACGATGGGTATTTCCCGAAACGCGTTGACAAAAAGCCAATAAAGCTGTTTTTTTATTTACTACAAGTCCCGGAGTGACGCTCTCTATCCACCTTCCTATATATATATATATATATATATATATATATATATCGACAACAGCAAACACAGGCACTCTTCTCTAACAGCTTATCCAATGAATAAATGGACACCCACAACGGTAGGTTAATGTCAACGTTTCGAGTTCTTAGACTCTTTATCAAGACATGAAAAAGACAGACATGAAACTTACATTTATAGTAGTGATCACATGTACAATTACCAGTGCAGACAGCAGCTCCCAGCGTGTGCGCCCCACGGGACTCCTGTGACGTCATGCAGGCGCCGATGCGCTTGACAGGCCCGTCAGAACGGAGGGGGGGCGTGATTCCAGGGGAGAATGCTTTACAAATAAGTGACACCTAAAAAGAAAACACACGGTGCATAATAAATGATTAAAAACACGTATCCCCGAATGAACCTCATTCATTGAACGGCAATAAGTGCTGTAAAATGTGCATATTTGTTACAGCGGCTAATTAATGTATTGAAATACAATTAAACAATTAATGAAACAATTACTGAGAATACACCGTCTTAAAGCAAGTTTTGGGACAGACACAGATGGTTAAATACTGTTAACCCGAAGTGTGCCTCATCTAAGTGAGCAGACAAAGATAGTGATAGTGGGTGTGTAATTATGCTTGTACAGTTTACCCAGGTCTGTAGTGATATTCACCCCCCCCCCCCCCAAAAAGTGGGCAACGAAGATTGTCAAGGACCAACTACATCCTGGGCATGGCTTGTTTAACCTGCTGCCAACAGGCAGGCGCTACAGGGCTATTCCCACCAGAAGCCTAAAAAGTTTCTTTCCTCAAGCGGTTCACCTGTTGACAGGTGAAGTCATGAACACCTCACTGTCTAGTTGTGCCATAACCCTTTGCACATAGTCTAACACGGTGTCCCCTCGGAATAACTTTCTATATGACTGTACATGTTCCCCCACCTGTTTATATTGTTTATTGTGTATACTGTATGCTGTTTACTTGTTACCCACCTGGCTGCTGCACAGCAAATCGAAAACAAATTCCTAGGGAAGGGAAGAGAGATATGATTTAGTGTGACTCGAGAGAGTGCTAAAATGAAGTATCTCTAATTTTGACATGTTGATGCAATATCGTGCTTTCGCCCCAAAAGTATCAATAATTCGCATAATTTCAGGTATGGATACACTGGGATTGGAAATAAATAATAGCATATCGTCTGCGAAAAGGGACAGACGAATTTCAAGGTTCCCAATAAGTATGCCTTTATAAATAGAGGAAGATCTAAGTACTATGGATAAGGGTTCAAAGGTGAGTGCAAAAAGGAGGGGAGAAAGTGGGCATCCCTGCCATGTCCCCTTTTGCATGTCAAACAAATCTTAATGACTTTTTTGACTGGGTTACTAAAGTATTAGATCAAGGTAGGGCTGTAGATGTAGCTTCTCTAGACCTTAGTAAGGCTTTTGACACTGTCCCTCATCGCAGACTGTTAAATGAACTTGAAAGCTTGGGATTGGAAACGATAAGATGGTTGAATGGATAAGATCTTGGTTGCAGGACAGAAAACAGAGAGTGATAGTAAACAGACATACAGTCAAAGGAGGGAAAGGTTACAAGTGGGGTACCCCAGGGATCTGTACTTGGACCAGTGCTTTTTAATATCTTAAATGGTGATATTGCAAATGGAATTGAGGGTAAAATGTGCCTTTTTGCAGATGACACAAAGCTATGCAACAGGGTAGACACACCAGGAGGTGTAAAACAAATGATTGATGATCTAGGTAGATTAGAGGAATGGTCAAGAGCATGGCAACTACAGTTTAATGCCAAACTAAATATAGTATAAATGGCACTATAATGGAAACTACTGAGGAAGAGAGGGATCTAGGTGTCACTATTTCATGGGACTTAAAAGCAGGTAGGCAATGTAACAAAGCAATGAAGAAGGCAAGTCAGATGCTTGGTTGCATAGGGAGAGGTATCAGCAGTAGAAAGAAAGAAGTAATAATGCCAATGTATAGGTCATTGGTACGACCTCATCTAGAGTACTGTGTTCAGTTCTGGAGGCCATATCTCCTGAAGGATATAAATACATTAGAGGCTGTACAAAGAAGGGCAACTGAAATGGTGCATGGCCTACATCACAAAACTTACCAGGAAAGACTAAAAGATCTTAATATGTATAGGTTAGAGCAGAGAAGGGAAAGGGGGGACATGATAGAAACTTTCAAATATATATAAAGGGTTTAAACAAGGTACAGGTGGGAGACATTCTTCACAGGGGTGTGGATCGTTAGATGTACAGCAACTAGGTTGACAAGCATTGGGTCAACACCACTAGGTCGACAGGCAGCAAGGTCGACATGGGTCTAGGTCCACATGGGACAGTGTAGACATGGGTCTAGGTCGACATGGATGTAGGTCGACAGAACATTATGTCGACAAGCATTAGGTCGACATGGGCAAGTTTGAAAGTCAAAAGGTCGACATGGAGTTTTTTACTGTTTTTTGACAGATGAGCAGCGGCCGGCAGCGATGATGCGGGAGCGCGCAGCAGCACACACCACTCAGCGCTGACCTGTACACATGCTGAAAGCCACTCGACGAGAAAACTGAGCGGCTTTCACATGAAAATCGCCCAGTGTGTATGGGGCTTTAATTATAAGTCCACCCGCTATAAAGACCACGGATATTGCAAACATCTAAACACGAAACAAGCAATCACCTTGTATAAGACCAGGTTTTAAGCACATTAACAGTGATTTCTTTTTTTTGAGAGAGAGATAAACAGTTACATTTCTTAAAACTTGGACCAAGTGGCAAGAAAATTACTATTGCTTATCCCTCTGTTTATTGGGCTTCTGATGATCCAGGTCAAATATGTGAAATCACTAAAGGACAAACGTTCATTAAAAAAGTTTATTTTCATTTTCTCTGAAAGACATGTATGGATATATAGCATATGTATTCTAAAGTATACAAAATGACATCTTTGTTAATAATAGTGTCATTGTAGGCCTAAACACACATTCAGTTTAATGCTGTAAGCTTGTTTACGTTTCTCGTTTCATCCAGCTATCTTATAGTTAATGTGTATTAGTTTGGTTCCTTAGATTCTTTTAATTAGCTAGTCTCCACAATTGCCATTGATAACACTACATCAATGCAGTTTTATCTTTGGAGTCCTGTAATTAATCCCAGTTGTCTGTTAATGATGGGACCAGCATCACACGGCAGAGAAAAACATTTGTACTTATTCCGAAAACAAAATGATTGCATTTGTCCTAATGAATCCCTTGTGCCAAATATAATAAATGCCTATTATGAGTTTATCTTTTATGTGTATCAGTAGAACTAAGCACCCAGGGTATTTCTATGTGCAGTATTTAGATTTAAGATATTTACTGAATTTAAACTGTCCATTTAGCTAAGGAAACAAGTTTGTTGCATCACTGTTGTCGGGTCAGTCATTGAATATTGGCCCTGGGAAATCAGGATGACGAGTGGATAACTTAAATTCGTAGTAACAAACGCTTAATAAAAGATCTTACAGTTATACTTGTATAAGGAAGTGGGGGTTACAGGGGGCATGTAAGTGTGGGCAAAGTACATTAAGGGAGTGTTCATGCAACAGTGCCAACAATGGGTTTCTTAGATGTCCAATAGGCAACCAATTTACAGGCCTGATTCAGACCTGATCATTAGATAGCCGCATACCAGACAGTAGATCATACTTGCCTACTTTTGAAAACTAGTTTCAGGGAGATTATAGTTGGTAGTATAATTTTGCACAGCTCCCCTTTGAGGGGCCGTGTTATGCTCCACCCAAAGGGCGTGTCTAGTTCCATATATGGATAGGTTGTGAAAAGAGATTGAAAAAGGGGGGCCATAGAATCGTTGTTGTGTACTGCTACATCTGAGAGGAATCTTTTAAAATGACTTATATCCAAATGTAGATGAGCCCCAAAGCAGTTAGTAAGAGCTACTATACTTGGTAAAGTGCTGGGAAATGGTGCTGATGACTCAATGTAAATGTATCTATCTCTCATTCATTTTTCCCCAAAAAACAGTGTAATGTAGGCTAGGTGAAATGAGGGAGATTGTTGTTATTTCAGGGAGTCCCCTGCAGAATGCAGGAGAATAGGCAACTATGCAGTAGATACAAAATTGACGGTATACTCTGAACTTGGCGCTCCTCTTATGGGGCCTTATTCTTTTTGGTACGGTGGGACCGTATACGGCGGATCGGGTTTTTTTTTTCATCTGCGCATGCGTAGCTTTCACTATGCGCATGTGCGGCGACCTCACACCACTCACGGACGGGTCTCTCCGTGCGAAAAAACCTGTCCGCAAGAGTACGGTCATTGTGGGTGGCTTGGTGGCGTTTTTAGGGGAGCGTCCGGAATAATGAGGAAAACTGGGCGTAAACATGGGCGTACACGGGGGTGTGCACCAAAAATTACCGTGCTACAACCGCTCGAACGGCGAACGCACCGTGCATTTTGGGCCAAAAACAGGCGGATGCCAAAGATAGTTTCAGACCACCCCTAGAGATACCGTATGAGAGCGGGCGCCTGGGTCTGCTAATTAACGCTGATAACTACACCTGAATGTAATAAGCAATGCTGCAGCCTATTAAGTAAAAACCATGATTTCACTACCTGCAAGCCACACACAGCCCTCAAACACATTGGAAGCATATCTTTCTACACTTCTCTACATGTAAAGGTTGTTTTAATTTTAGGTAAGATTCATTCTAAGACCTGCTTATATATGTCAAGGTAGTTATTTTATAACCATCTACACCCATTCAGTAAGTGTTTTTGTATACTTTAAAAAGCAGGACACTCAATTCACAGAAGTCGACATGTGTCAACTTTTTCACTGTAACACCAACATAACTTTATTTAAAAGTAAAACCAATGTGGGGACACACAGATAGTGATTAAAATGCCACATTAGAACATAATAAATATACATGTAATGAGGGTTAAAATCATGTTTTATTAGGGTGTTTATTAAGGTAGACAATTGAGTTAATAGAAAACAATTATTGAATAACAGTTAGAATAATTAATTAATTGTCTTAATTATAGTTGAAAGGCAAGATTAGCAGGTCCATATATGTGAAGGGTATGCCAGCGTGCACGGATGTACGCTCACTCTCACGATCGGTGACACACGCTGAGTTTTCCATTGAAAAAAGGCGAAACCCGTCCATGCACTGTGGCGTACTCTCCGATATACGGAAGATGTCGGTGTGAAAACGGACGAGACCCGTCCGTATACAGTGGCGTACGCTCTGTTGTACGCCAGTTAACGGTGTCTAAGAGAAGACCCGTCCGTATACGGTGGCGTACGCTCTGTTGTACGCCAGTTAACGGTGTCTAAGAGGAGACCCGTCCGTATACGGTGGCGTACGCTCAAGTGTACGCCACTTCCCATTGACGTTGTTTGTGACCGTCCGTATGCGGCTGTTCTGTGGGCGGACTTTCGCTCACCGTCCGCGTACGGGAAACGTACGGTGAAACAGACCTTACGTACGTTGCACCGACCTAACCAGAATAAGGCCCCTGGACACTTAGGAATGTGGGGGGAAAAAAACACACAACAATACTCCCCTCCTTCTGTGGGTTAATTGGTTATCTTCAATAGACAATGGTTTTCTTTTAGTCTTTTTCTCAGATGTTCTCGGAGTTTATGAAAATGAGAAAGGAAAAGCAAATGTATAGAAATGTCTGGGTAAACTCAATTTTCCATAGTACTGAGTCAACCAATAGCGTACCGGGACTCACTTTTTATAAGGTTATAACAAGCATATCAAGGTTTCTTTTCAAAATAAGTAGTGCACCCTTACTCACGGTGAAATAAGCAATTCCACATACATAATGGTTTCTTTTAAATGTTCTTATTTTAAAATAAAGAATAAAAAGGTTGAATATGAGGAATACGGATCCAAAACGGGTGTGGGTCACCACTTCTACACTTACCTCCTTCTCAATGAGTTCTTCTTGTAGATAAAAGCACTAGACCAGAGTCAACATGTTTCAAGATTAAGATCTCTTCCTCAGGGCTCTGGCTAGTGCATCCAGGCTGGCTCTTTTATCTGGACTTAAGCTCCTCCCCTTCCGATTCCAGCCATTCGTGACCAGAAGTTAACAGCGCTCGCATAATCTAATAAATTATATAAACATGTACATTCCCAGAAAGCGTCTAACAAATGTCTGAAAGTTCCACAATCAGTTTTATAATATCCGGCTATGTGGATGACAACGACAAACTCTCTATCTTCTAGCGGCTTCTAAAGTTTGTTGCCACTTCTTCAGGTTTGTTACTTCCGGATCTGTTGGAACACACGTGGAAGGCGCCGGATGTTATTCTCGGTCACATCTCCTTAGCAACCACGTGTTGTTACCAGAAGTTGTCTCCTTATACCCCGGAACTTCTGCATTTCCATGGATGTTACTTTGTTTATCTCTATAATAAAAAACCTTTTTAGAAAATAATCTAAATGATAATAAATATATTGATTTATAAAAACTGGGTAAGAATCCTTATTTTGAAGCAATAGGCATATAAGAAATTCTTCAATGTTATTGAAAAAATGGTTCTTAAAAGTAATTAAAATGTATGATTAGTGATGATTCTAAAATATAATGATAAATAGAAGTGGATGGGGACTAATAAACATTTAATCAAATGTGGGGCAGTTCTGGTGGAATCACACTGCTTAGCTATCTAAATCACTATGGAAAAGGAAAATATCACGGAAAAGCTGGAAATAATATCTCATTTAAAGAAACTATTTTAACTCAAAGTCATGATTTAGACCCAAAGGAGCAAGGGTCTTGAGTTTGTAAATAAGTTTCATTCTGTCTCTCGCCAAATTTTGTTCTATATTCCTATTCCGCCAATTGTTGGTAATTTTCTGTATTCCTACAAATCTCCTTATTGAATTTATTGAGCATTGATGGATCTCCTTGAAGTGGCTTGAAAGATGGTGTGTTAATAAGCCTTTTTTAATCCGAAGGTGTTCAGATATCCTAATTTTAAAAGGGCAGGTGGTCCTTCCTATATAAAATAGGCCACAGTCACATTCCACCATATAAATGATGTTTGAAGTGTCACAAGTGATGAAGTCTCTAATTTTGAAGTGAACCTCATTAATGGTAACTTCTGTGGTTTTAGAGATTTCAGCTATGATATTTTTGCAGCTAATACAGAGACCGCATCGGTGGAATCCCTTTGTGCAAATTGAACTCCTTTTATCCTCTGGCCAAGCACTTCTCACTAGATGATTTTTTTTAATTTTGTTGATCTACGATAAATAAATTTTGGTCTATCAGGTATCAATTTTTTTTAAATTGGATCCTGTTGTAATATATGCCAATGTTTTTAAATGGTTTTATCTAATTTCCTATGGTTATTGAGCCAGTCACACTGAAGGACACAGCAACCTGTACCTGAGCGCATGGAGAAACCATTGTGGGCCTGCATATTGCCATTCATTATTGCTTATCAGGGCCACTGATAGAGGGGTGCTGTGGGTACAGCTCCGGGGGAAGGGGCGGACTGGAAATCAGTCCCAGGCCCCAAAATTCCCGGTGGTAGCCCTGTTGATTATAGCTATAGTTATGCTGTAGTGTGGCTCCAAGTCATTCAGATACCATTCAAATACTGTCTCTTTAACTGTATACAGTGTTTAATACAAGCAACTTTGGGCCTGATTCAGGTTGGCTTGCTAGGCAGGTATACAGTTGTTAGGTTGACAGCACTGAGGTCAACATGCATTAGGTCGACCACTGAATGCCGACATGAGCTAAGGCCTGCACCTGGGGAGGTCATCATGGGCTTAGGTCGACAGTCAAAAGGACGACTTTGGGTTTTTCACTTTTCTTTAGCCGACATGTGCCGACAGGCGGTATTTCATGCCCTACCATACACTAGGGCACGGTGAGAAAATAAAATAGTGTGGCAAGTGTAGCGAAGTACGTGCCCAAAGCATGGCAAGCTCAGCGAGCCACGTGAGTGCACACGGTATGTCGACTGTGTTGAAATTTGTGTTAAAAAAAAGAGAAACCCACCATGTCGACCTTTTGACTGTTGACCTTGCTCATGTCTAATGACTTAAGCCCATGTTGACCTTTTCAGTGGTCGACACAATGCATGTCGACCTCAGTGCTGTTGACCCTCTGACCCCTAACTGCTAGTCAGCCGTCCCTCCCCAAGCAGGCATCGCCACGCCTGCTTCTATAGTGGAACACCCAGCATTTTTATGGGGGTGCCCGTAAAATGATGGGTGTTCCCCTGCACGCCCCCAGCCCTCCCCACAGGGAATGGCCCGGCGAGTGCGTGACTCACCAAAGCCATTCGCTGCCGTGGTTTGCACATGTGCAGAAATGTGTATGCGCAAACCCCAACCATCGGGCTGAGGTCAAATTCAGATCGCAACAAGTGATCCTGAATTGTCCTCTTTGTACATGGTAATCTTGGAATCTGTGCTGTGGGCTTTATTAGGTGCCGGACGCAATATCGGTATTCATCAGTGATTTGTTTTGATACTTAAAAATCCCCTGTGGTGCATTAATTATAGAGGCAGACACAAAGGCAATATTGCAATGACGACGCATAGTGCAGGTCATTCATATGTGGTTGGAGAGGCAGCATCTGTATAAACGACCAATTATCGGTAGTTTGCATATATGCAGGACCCGTTGTGTGCAGGCGGAAATAGGTCCAGCAATGATGGACACAGATCGCCATCACATTGTCAGTGATTGTCAGTCTGATTGTTATGGTACACGCGTACCGATGGCAGATACAAGGTGGTTGATACGGCCCAGAACAGAGGTGCGGAGTCTAACTTGCTGGGAGGTGTTCACCAGGGAACCACACAAGGGCATGGGACTTTGCTGCACCCTGCATGCAGGTCCTGGCCCTGTGTCTGGGTCACCCAGTATCTGCACTGGACAATTATACGTTCCATGGAGAAATGCAACTGGCAGGATATGAATGCACAGGGAGCCAATGCGATGATGCGGCATAAGGGGGAGGGTTGTCCCGTCCAGTTTGTGGTCCGACCAGCATGAGAGGGGGTGCGTACTGGTATCTTGTGCCCCCTCTTCACACCTGGGGAGCAGGGCAGCCAGTAGCATGGCTGGGAGGGAGTTTACAGAGGGAACTTGCTAACAATCGTAGCCATCAGCATGGGGAAACACACCAATTTCATTTGTTACACATACATGGGGGAGTGGCATGGCGGACATGAGTAAAAGGTTTCCAGGGCAAATGCGGCGAGGGGAAAACCCACCACCTTCAATGCTAAAGGGTTAGCTGAAAAGGTCACAGGGCCGCAGAAATGGGGTGTGGGGGGCCTGGCATGCAAAAAGGCAGAAGGTAAATGCAGGCCTTTTTAAAGAGCATGCATGTTCAGTCTGCAGTGCTAAGGAGCACAGCAGACAAAGGGGTAATTATCCAGAAAAGAAATCCACAGCAGCAGGGACTGGCAAAGCGGTCAGTCTGCTGGATTCAGGAAGTATCATATTTTCACGAGAGTGAGGATACCAATTAGCTGCATTTTGGGTTCAGGGGAATTTTGTTAGGATACATGCAGCCAGTGAATATACCCTCTGGCAGCTCCAGGAACTCAAAGTCCTCCAGGGGGCAAATGCTGCCTTACCCACGCCGATGCCAGGAACAATAATGGGGCAGGGACAGAAAGAAGGCACCAGCGAAATCCTGGCGCAATTGACACTTGTAATAGCTAGAGGCACTTTAGACAAGGAGGAAGACTCAGTGCAGTAGCAGGCTGTTGATTTGGTTGTCAGGATGATGGGAGCACTGCTCCATCGGCATAAAGTAGACATTGGGCCAGCCATTGTCAGGCATTGGCCACCACAACCAGTCTCACGGGGCTCAGTGTGACGGTATTCTTCATAGACATAGACAAATGTTCACCTAAGATCTGCACCGGGTCATGTCGTTTTTCTAGGCATTCAGCTCTTTCCGGCAGGAGCGCAAGGGGTCAGGAGCAATAGCACACTACCCACGCAATTTCTAGGCAGCGGGCTACAAGTTAGGCTGGAGCAACCCAGCGTACTTGTAGCACAAAAGTGAACAGGGGGCCTGGGACATTCCTATCTACAGGCCCCCTGGGAGAAAGTCATGAAGCTGGGTGAGGACATCAAGGACTGCAAAGGGGGCAGAGAAGGTCACGTGGGAAAAGATGTCGCTGATTGGCTGAGAGCGTCCGGCCAATTTTTTGCAATATTTTTCAAATCCAGCAGCGTTCCCGCCACGCTCTCTGGCAAATAGCGCTACAAGCACCCAGCTGTCCGGATCTGGGTAAGTACCTTTCACACCAGCCAGTAACCTGGGCTAGTCGCCGCGGGAGTAATCCTGCTAGCTAGCAGGGTTGAAATCCCAGGAATTTGGCCCGGGAACATTACACACCAAAGCTAATCGCAGGTTGTTCCCGTGGTCAATCCGAAAATTTTGGCTGGTGTAAAAGGGGTATCAATTGATTAGAGACTCATTACAGCAGCTGTAACTGTTGTCTAACAATAGCTAGGACTCAGACTGTCAGAATCCTGACAGCAGACGTAACACTGATGCCGTTTGGGGAAGGGTAAAGGGCAGTGATGCCCCCCACTTCTCCAAATGCAATTGGCGAGTAGAGAAGAGGCAAGGATCTCCATCAGAGGATGGAAGCTTCCTGGCCTCTAGGTAGCAGCTGCAGTGGCCGGCTTGGGCCTCCCAATGGGTCGTGCAGCCATTCAATAGTGTCATAGATGATTCGATACCGCATCCTTGGACCCAGTATAGATCATTAATACAGCACGAGGTGTGACGCCCCCTTGCTGCAATACCATATTAGTGCTATCACTGCTGCTCTTTTGTAAGCAGCTCCAACCACATCTGAATTCCCTACAGTATCAGAAATGTTCTGGGAAAGTGCTGGACGATCACTTGGGAGGTGGCTACACACACTGGGAGGTGGTCCATTTTATGGGCGTGTTATGGGAGTGTCACAGGTGTGAAAGTGGGGGTGTATATATTCTCAGCCATTCACAGAGGAGGACATACATGGGCAGAGAACCTTCACCTGCCACCATGGGTGGATTTAGGGGGGGGGGGGGGGGGGCACCCAGGCACGACACCCCCCCCACACACACACCCTGTCATTTACTAAAAAAAAAAAAATTGTTTGTTTACATTTTTTTTTACTATGAAGCAGGGCCATAGCTTGTGTGGGGCTAGGGCAGGGGGTCACGCAACCCACAGCTGGGGGCAGCAGCAGCCGACTAACACAGACTGCCACTGCCAAGGTCCAATATGTTGCCGCCGGGGCTTCTCCTCACACCCTAGTCCTTTCCAGTAACGCTGTTCGTGTGATGTTATGCTGCTGCCTGCCCGTGCGTTTGAAGAGAAGGGAAGAGCTACTAGGCACTGAGCAGAGAAGGGGGCAGGCATCCGCTGTCCCAGTGTTGAAAAGCGGAGAGGCAGGAGCCACAGCCCTGGCCAGCAGTGCACAGTAAGTATAGATGAGGGTGGCAACCTTATGACCTACCGGGTGGAGAGCTCAGCAGAATCCCAGGAGTGTGGCCAGAGAGTTTGTCTGCCACTGATATAAGTGGCGGAAGGATTTGGGGAGGAAGGAGATCTGCTGATAATGATGGTGGGAGAGGGAGATGTCATCTGAAGGGAGGGTCCTGCCTGCAAGGACCTTCTTTTCCAAACTTCGCACCTGCAGCCCAGAGCAGGGGCACAGCCAAGGGAGCAGGACACAACAGCAGTGCATTGCCAAATTATGACTGATCACTAGGTGTCCAGTACACACATATGCGGTCACGGGCCACAAATGGGAGAGAGACGCCACGCTGGCTGTGCGACACTTATGTCATATACTGTGTAGTGGGCATTACGGAGTGTCCCATAATGTGTAGTGGGCTCTACGGAGTGTCACATAATGTGTAGTGGGCATACGGCGTGTCCCATAATGTGTAGTGGGCACTACGGTGTGTGCCATAATGTGTAGTTGGCACTACGGCATGTGCCATAATGTGTAGTGGGCACTATGGCGTGTGCCATGATGTGTAGAGGGCACTACGGTGTGTGCCATAATGTGTAGTGGGCACTATGGCGTGTGCCATAATGTGTAGAGGGCACTACGGTGTGTGCCATAATGTGTAGGAGGCACTACGGCGTGTGCCATAATGTGGAGGGGACAATACGGAGTGTGCCATAATGTGTAGGGGGGCATTACGGCATGTGGCATAATGTGGCCAATCCCCTACTGTTATTAGGCCACTCCTCTATTTTCATATGATCATGCCCCCTCAGGGCACATGGACACACTCACTTTTGGCGGGCGCACCTATGGTTCACGCTATTACTTCCAATAAGGCATTATTTCTGCTTGCAGCACCGGGTACAGCATTCTCTTTTGAGGCCACAACCATGTTTTATTAGGCAATACACCCTTTTTCAGAAACCTGCTCACATAACGGCACCCACCTTTGTTAATCATGGTGCAGCCCCTGTCATTTTTTCCTGGATCCCCCCTGCCTGCCACAGAGTTGGTGCAAGTATGGATGGTGCGACCAATGACGCATCTAGAGAAGCACCAATTATTATTTCTGTTCATACTGATGCTGATAGCGGGTGTCTCAGTCCTTGCACATTCAGATGCACGGAGGTACACCAGGGATGGGCTTTGTAGTGGCAGTTGCATAAAGTCACAGGTGGGCAACTTCCAATAGACACTTCCACTGTGTCAAAGGCATAACTAGGGTTAAAACACTCCCACCAGATTTTGCTCAGTCTCCCCTCCGGACACCGACGCCACCCTCTCTATGGGCATCCTGCTCCAATCAGGCGCTGGGGGTCTATGAGGTTCTCTAGACTGGGACCTGCAGATAACTTGTTTGCATTCTGTCCCATTGAAAATATCCCTCCCAAAATGGATGCCGCTTCATCTAGCATACAGTATTTGATAATTGTCTTCTGTGAGGTGGCGGCCATTGCGGGAGGTATATTTTCAATGGGATGGGCCACAAGCATGGCTCACAGAAAAGTTATCTGGCGGTCCCAGTCTAGAAATTGCCCTCGCAGACCTCCAGCACCCACATGTTATTCAGCTCGCCCAAACCCTGCAGGGTCTGTGGGTGCTATTGTTACGGCAAAGGTGTCTAAGTCTACCTCTGCCAAGTGAATGTCCAAGTGTTCATGCAAATGGATGTCTACACTTACACAACCATTCACATGTATTTAGCCAAACGGGTGTAAAAAAATCATTCGATGGTTGCCGACCATCAAATTACTTTTTTTACCCATTCACAAATAAAAGTAAACCTGGACTGTCTTTTATCTGCCACGGATATGTCCGAATCCGGGCGGTGTTGTCATGTGATGTCAGCTGCCAACCTGAGCAGGCTTTGACATGCGTGCGTTCGCATGGGGACGTCCAGCATTTTTACCTGGGCGCATGCACCGTTTTTGTAGGCACTCCCAGGAAACGCTGGGTGTTCCCATGCTTCAGCCCACTGTCCATACGCATGCGCAGCCCTGCAACATCAGTCCCTGGACCGAATTCTCTTAAGACCGAACTGACCTGAATGAGGCTCAACATGTATTTGTTTTAAATAATGTCATAAACTGTTTGCACGTGTCTTCAGCTAAACTAGCGATCAGTCTCATGTGTAGAGATCGTCTTCCCCTAAGGTATTTTACGACTATATAAAAAGATATGCAGAAGTATGGGGAAATCATTTTCTAGCTGATGTGACCCCTGCGATTTAGCGGTGTAACTTACACTCACATTTCATGGTCTATTATATTACACAAAGAAGAACTTTTTCTTTTAAACCATAGATATCCGTTCTGATGTAAAGAAAATGAAGTCATTAGAAATTTGTTCGCTGAAGGTTAGTATTACGTGTCCATGATCTACAGCCTTATACAGGTTTTATACTGTATATCTAAAGGCCCATACACACTGGGTGACTTTGAGCTGAAAGCTGCTCAAAACAGCAAGTTTGAGTGGCTTTCAGCTCAAAGCCGTCCAGTGTGTACGGCCCGGGGATACGCTCTGCTCTCCCGCAACATCTCTGGGAACGGTATTACCAGCAGATGAGCGGCTTTGAGGACAGCTTTGCATAGCGCCATGCTATGCAAAGCTGCCCGCCCCTTCCCCCCTCCGCTGACGGCGCCGGACAGGGGGAAAGCCGCTCAGTGTGTATGCACTGAGAGGCTTTCCCCCCAGCATCGCTGTCCATACACGCTGGGCATAGTCACCCAGTGTGTATGGACCTTAAGTCTCATGCTTCAGATTAATATTATTTTGCTGCTGCTTTTCTCACTTATTTTCCAGTCCAAGTGCTCTAGGGTCTAAATGTAATAAAACACTTTTATAAACAATAATTTTTTTAGATCCAAATGAGAACAACTTTTAAATAAACTAAAAAAGCTTATTATATTATTAGATTATATTATTCTAAGGTCTTTTATTATTATACCCCATACACACCAGAGGATATTGTGAAATATATAGCTTAGAAGGGGGCTTCTGGGCAATATCTTTTACAATATCATCTAGTGTGTAGTGTATGCTCAATATCGTTAACGATGTGCGCTCCCATGCGTTGTTAACAATGATTGATGTCTGCTGAACAGACAGGTCAATTTGGCTATATAGCTAATCGACCCGCATGTTCCGAGACCCCAGTGATGTCACTGAACAATATCGTCTGCTGATATCGTTCATCAGCAGATGATATTGTTAATCATATTGGTCGCGGCCACTATCGCTTAGTGTGTATAGGCCTTTAGAGTATACATACATATGTAATACAGGGGTATTCCTTCATTCCTGTTATGAGCTAAACCAGTGATGGCTAACCTTGACACTCCAGCTGTTCTTGAACTACACTTCCCAGCATACCCTGCTACAGTTTTACTATTTGGCCATGCTAAAACTGATGCAGGGCATGCTGGGATGTGTAGTTCAGCAACAGCTGGAGTTTAGTGGTCTAGTAATAATGTGCATTATTTCTTGTGCTTAAAAGTTGATCTGTTGAACTAAGGTCATTTCAACTACAAACCTTTTGATTTTGTGACCTCACTTTGGGCGGGATGTACTAAAGGGAAAATGCGGTAAAACAGGGGTTTTACCGCATTTTCCTATATACCAATACCCGTCCGCCCCATTTCCGCATGGCAGGGTATCGCCACCCTCTGGGTGGCGATACGCTATAGAAGCCTATGGGCTTCTATCGCCGTCGCCGCCGTCCGCCGTTTTCATTTAATATATTTTTTTGCATTACATTACACACGTTTCAGCTTTGTCAGCAAATCAAAAAAGGACAGAAACAGGCAAAACCATGTTGCACTGCAGGTGGGGCAGATGTAACCTGTGCAGAGAGTTTGATTTGTGTGGGTTATTTTGTTTCTCTGCATGGTAAATACTGACTACTTTATCTTTACACTGCAACTTAGATTTTCAGTTTGAACACACCCCATCCAAATCCAACTCTCTCTGCACCGTTTACATCTGCCCCACCTGCAGTGCAGCATGGTTTTACCGCTATTTCTGCTTTTTTCTTTGCTAACAAAGCCGAATCAGGCCCATATGCCACATGTCAGACCAAAAGAAGAACATGCTGGAATCATATCTGTAAATTTCACAACCCCATAAAATAATAGTGTTAGTAATTAGGGAAACAAGGGAATGACCAAAAATTCCCAAAAAATTACATATGTGTAATCTCCCAGCATAACCCATCAGTACCCAGCTGTATTTTCATTACTTATCTTTTAAAAGCACAGATCTGGAGTAATTGATTTCATTGACGCTTACATTATATTTGATCAACACCTGAAATGACAGGTGGTAAAAGGTTCCTACAAGTACACAGCATAATAAATACAGGGCCTGATTTAAACCATTTGGCTAGGCTGCATATACTCGTAGCCTAGCAAACAGGTAAGCACTGCCCTGCTGAACGCCCCAGCCCCCCCCCCCCCCTGAATCCCGTCGCTAGCTTGCGAGGGGATGTGTACGCTTGCACATCACCTCGCATGCAGCCGCTCAGGAGAAAAATGATTCAATGATCGCTGACCATCGAATGATTTCTGCAGCCTTTGGTCAATACTTACTTTTCAGATGGCTATTGCAGTCTGAATTCGGGGCAGGTGCTGGCGTCATGGGATGCCAGCCGCATGTTTTTTTATGGGGACGCCCCAAAAACACTGAGCGTTCCCCTGCTGCCGCCGCTGCCAGGCTGCTCCCGGCCCTCCCATTACTGTGCTAACGCCTTAACAAGTGTGATCCTCACCAAAGCGTTTGCACAGGAGATTTGCATGTGCGCTTATTCGTGCATACGCAGATCCCCCAACTTCTAAAATTAGTCGAATCTGCCCCACAGTGAGATATGAAGCTGTTGCATACAAAAATATAAAAGCCCAAATTGTATAATAGTTCCACATTTTATTTACTTTTTCCCAGTGTTCCTCTTATATAGTGTACTCTCCGGAACAAGGTCATATCAAAGCAGTGTATAATGTATAATGTACTTATGCAGGCAGCGGCATGGAAATAGGCATTTTTGAAAAACGAAGTAATTAAACAATTTTTATTTTGCCAAATGTCAAATCTGCCATTTAAGAGTACATAACTTGGCAATTTATTTTTGGAGATCACACCCTCGTGGTGACTTCTGTCTCTGCACAGACATTCCTCTAATCCAGTGGATCTCAGACTCGATCCTCAGGACCTCACACAGTTCACTATTTCCAGGTCGCCCGGCAGGTGCACAGGTGCACTCATTACTCACTGACACATTCAGGGGCGGATTGGGATGGAAAACCAGCCAGGGAAATCTGGGAAAGCAGCTCTACAAAAGGGGTGGAGTCAATAAAGGGGTGGAGTCTTTTAAAGGGCTGTGTAGGGGGGAAGGAAGGTAGAGGAGCCCTTCTCAAAAGTAGTAACCCCCTTTTGCCTTTGCAGAGAGAGAGAGAGAGAGAGAGATCGCAGAGAGAGATAGGGGCACATTTAATATTAATCGCATTTACAATGCGATCTGGGCAGAATATTACCGCCCAGGATCACATTGTAAAATGCGATCATACCGGCGGAATGTATGAAATTTGAGTGCGCAGGGACAGGGCTCTGCAAGGAGCCCGTCCCTGCGAAACCCTGACCTGGAAGGTCATGCGTGGTCATGCGCTGACCCCTCTGACCGCACTGCCCTGCTTTGGCCCTCCATAGGCTACAATGGGCTATCGCCATATCAGAATGGTGATAGCCCAGGGGTGCGAAGCCAGGCTGCCCGATGTTGGATGGGGGACGTAGCCGGAGGAGCTGCAGGGGGAATCACAGCAGGGATCGGAGATTCCTGCTGCGGTCCCCCTTTAATACATTCCCTGTCCCCCAGACATCAACAGTAAGGAATTCTGTACAGCCCCTGCTGATGCCCACCCCCCCTCGAAATTCGCGGGCATCAGCGTGGCCTCTGCTCTTCAGGCCACTGGTCCGGCCTGGAAAACATGCATGGTGCGGCCCGACAGAGGGGGTTTGGACCAGCCGACCGGGATATTGCCCCGTGTTCTGGTGGGCCAATCCGCCCCTGGACACATTTTATAAGAGCCACAGGTGGAGCTAATTATTTCACTTGCGATTCTGTGAGGAGACCTGCAAAACATGCACTGTGTGGGGTCCTGAGGACCGAGTTTGAGAACCTGTACTCTAATCTTCCAAGCATGTTACACACAATGTGGCAAAGCATCTCCGCAGAAATCAATCAATTTATTTGATGAATTCTTTCTTTCAGCGCTTCAGTATTGTGCGAGCGGTGAGGGTATGCTTCGCCTTTTAACGTGAGCCATAATTATAAAAAAATCATATGCAGAGAGGTTTGGGGACCTTGGAGGCCAAGTGAAAGGGAATGGGTCATTGGGTCGATGAACATTAGATCGACATGCATTGGACCACTGAAGGTCGACATGGCTTAAGTCAACTCATGAAATAGGTCGAAATGACTAAGGTCAACATGGATGAAAGGTCAATGATGGGTAGGTCGACAGTGAAAAGGTTGACATGGGTTTTCACTTTTTTTTGTCCTGAATGTTGACATAGTCGACATGGACACTGTCAAAGTGTGCCGCGGTGGCTCACTATGCCCGATCTATACCGTATACCAAGTGGCTGGAAGGGGGCGTGGCCTCACAGCCTGACCCCCAATTTCCTGCAGCACTGGCTCATACACTGTGACAATTCAGCATCCGGATCCTGTCACTGAGCAGGTGCTCTGACCGGGTCACATCCACCTGGGTTCGGCCTGCACCCCTGTAGTGACACCACCGCCAGAGGCCATGATGTGGACAAGAGGTCACTTAACCCCCCCCCCCCCAACATACCCCTATGAATTTTAGAATTGCCAATTTCCTTGTTCCACCCAGTACAATTACCTATTTATTTTAAAACTTGCTTTTATTTCAGCAGGTATTTAACAATTGGACGTCGGTGAGGAATCAGACTTGTTTCAGTGACTTTATCCTATTAGGATTTTCCGGTAGACAGATTTTCCTGTCGCTTATTATAGTCGTCATCTATGTGATGATTATTGGCGGGAACCTCACCATCTTCAGCATTATAAAGACTGACAGCCGCCTCCAAACGCCAATGTACTTCTTTCTCAGCTACTTATCCATATTAGACATCTGTTACTCTACAGTTACCCTTCCGTCTATGCTGGCCAATGCTCTCACGGGTAATAGTAGGATTTCCTTCAGCAGGTGTTTTACGCAGCTGTATTTCTTCGTCTCTCTTGGAGGAGCGGAGTGCCTTCTCCTAGCGGCCATGGCATACGACCGGTACATGGCCATATGCAACCCGCTGCACTATCCCTTAGTGATGAACAAGAGGTTCTGTTCCTACCTGGTCGGGGGATCCGGACTCTGTGGATTCTTGAACTCGGTTCTCCACACGCTTATGACATCTAAGTTGACTTTTTGTGGGGCTCGACGCATCAACCATTACTTCTGCGATGTCCCTCCGATGTTACACGCCTCGTGTACGGACACACACATGAGTCAGCTGCTACTGTACATCGTCAGTGTTTACCTAGGAATGACTCCTTTTATTTTTGTAATTGTCTCCTATACGAAAATTATTTCCACCATACTGAAAATACGGTCGGCGGACGGAAGACGGAAGGCCTTCTCCACCTGCTCTGCCCACCTCATTGTCGTTACAGTGTTCTACGTGACTGCTAACTTCAACTATATCGGCCCTGCACCTGGAGATTCGTTCGATGTTATACGACTGTCATCTGTGCTGTACAGTGTCTTAACCCCTCTCTTTAATCCCGTAATTTACTGCCTGAGAAATCAGGAGGTGCAGAAGGCATTGAAGAAAGTATTGACTGGAAAACATCTAATATAAATGCCATAAAATAAAATAAATCTATACATTTGACTTTTTGTCGGCTATGTTCCAGATGCACAAGTGGTTTACTTACATCTCCGATGGGGAGGGAAGTGCACATGTGCAGATCTTGTGCTGTAAAATCGCTAGCAGTGCCCCCTAACCTGCAGCATGATTGGCATACTGTAGTGATTTGGTGGCATGGGTGAAGCAGTGAAGGGCAATGTTCTAGAAAATGCTGGGATGAAACGATCATTCTGATTAGCCTTAGGGCCTCATACACTATGCGATTTGGGCCTGATTTCACCCAATTCTGGCAGATCGGGCCGAGAAATCGGGTGAAATCCCCCTAATCGCATGTCCCGAAATAGGTCCTGTGCGCATCAGATCAGAGTCGGACGTTGGACGGGCTGCACGTAAGATAAGTCATATGTGCAGCCCACCAGTGGCACATCACGGGTGCTTTTTAGCATCCACAATGTATCGCATTTGATGCACTTCGTAGGTGTGGGCCAGTGGTGCCGCATCGCTGACACACACCTATCTGCAGAGTCCAGGCAGATTTTTTGTCCGTATTCAAATATACTCAATAGTGCTGTTTTGCAAGGGGTCCTTAGATTGGAAATAGTGGAGAGCAAACAGGCTCACAAGCTCTGGAGCTTGTGAGCCTGTTTGAGCCTGTTTTTAATTTGAGCCACACTTTTATTTTGGACAAACGAATCTGCACACTAAGGATACAATCTATTCAATTCCGGACCAGCCTATAAGGAGGACTTCCAGGTACCATTTACTCCCACTCAGCAAGAGACGGTCTCCACTATTTCCAACCTGTGGACCCCTTGCAAAACAGGACTATTGAGTATATTTGAATACGGACAAAAAATCTGCCTGGACTCCATCACCCCTAAGCTGGGTATTAGACCGGATTCTTATATGGACCTTTCTCATACCCTCCAACTTGACCCATTGCATTCGGTACACAATGCTCTGCTCCTGGACTTCCCTGGTAATGTAGGATTGCCAGCACCTGTGTGGAACTAGGTAATTGACGAAAAGGGTGTTTCAACACAGGTGATGACAATCATACATTACCAGGGACGTCCAGGAACAGAGCACTGTGTACTGAATGCAATGGGTCATGTTGGAGGGTATGCTTTCTCCACCTGGAAATATTCGTGTGGAGGTGCAGTATATTAGCATTTAATTGTTTACAAATTTAAGGCTCATTTTATTCAACATGCATGCTAACAGAATATAATTTAACATTTTAATTGTGTATTAATAAAACTCTTGTTATACCTAGCCGTGGTATTGTTTTATACATCAGTATAACATCAGCGCTGTTCTACTCCTTTTTCCTTTGTACTACATAGTGTATATAAATTGGGAGCTACACACTTTTATTTGAACAGCTGCTAATTGATTGCGCCAAGGTCTACTTTTCTTCTTTTTTCTTTTCTTTTTAATAAATTAGCAAAAACCTCCCAAAAACCTGTTTCACGTTGTCATTATGTAATATTGGCCGAAATCAGCAGTGCAGGCATGGTGTGGTGGTCACGGGTACAGGGCCGCCGACAGGGGGGTGCCCTAGGTACAGCAGTCCCGGAAGGGGCCCGGGCAGCTGCCCAACCTGCCCCCCCCCCGTACATAGCCTCCCCCACCCGGGGTCGGCGGCCAGGCACGTACAGTACATAGTGCAGCCTGCAGAGTGCCAAGCCCAGGACACAGAGGTGCTCGGCGCTTTGCAGGCTGCACTGTGCAGTGTGCGCTCCGGACCTGACCGTGGAGGCTGAAGGAGCCGGTAATCGTAATGTGGACAGGGTAGGGGGAGGCGGGGTGCTGGCAGGAGGGGGCGGGCGGCCATCGAATGATTTCTGCCCCGCACGCAATCTGCAAATGGATGTTTATGCCCTCGAGCGAGTGGCGGACTGTGTTTAGATGACCCACAAAGCTGCAAATTTTACAGCTTTGCGGGTCAATCCGAATGAGGGCCTTTCTGTGTAGAATTTTGAAGGGATAAAATTAATGTATTCCATTTTGGAATAAGGCTGTAACATAACAAAATGTGGAAAAAGTGAAGCGCTGTGAATATTTTCCGGATTCACTGGAACGGACTCTCCGGCATGCCTACAGTATATATGGGTTCCCTTTAATTGATGTTTTCTGTACTTGTTTCCTAGCAGGGCGCCCAGTTTTCCTATAAAAGCTACCGTAGTGAAATCGCATTTTAGTGCCGTGCGATGCAATTTTTTTATGTAATTTATTCACTGCTCTGTTACATAGTTACATAGGACCTTATTCTAGTTCACTCTTAAGCTGTGTACACACGGGGCAATAGGGGCTGAAATCGCTGGAAATATGGTCGCAGGCGACCATATTGCCAGTGATGGGAGTGTGCCCTGGCGATAAATCGCCGGGTGTGCGCTCCCGTTTTCAGCCCCATTATAATCGCTGGTCGCAGGACCTTGCTCCTGCGACCAGCTGATTACCTCTGCGGCTCCCCCAGCAGAGGTTCGTTTTCATCAGCGACCATCTCTGGTCGCTGATGAAAAGGAGACACTGAGCAATATATTGCTCAGCAATGTATTGCTAGCAATATATTGCTGAGCAATATATCTCCCCCGTGTGTACGGGGCTTCAGAGGCAAATTCCTTCTCAGATGGACAAAACCATGTGCACTGCAGGTGGGGCAGATGTAACAGGTGCAGATAGAATTAGATTGGGGTGAGTTATATTGCGTGAGATTTAATAGGATGAGAGATTCAGAAAGTGAGAGATTTGGTAAGAAATCTCCAGTTTTTTTAAAGCAGCAATCATTTACACTGCTAAACCAGTGTAGTTTTTCAGTGTAAATGATTGCCGCTTTAAAAAAACTGGAGATTTCTTACCAAATCTCTCACTTTCTGAATCTCTCATCCTATTAAATCTCACCCTTTGTTTCTGTGCAGGGTAAATACTGACTGCTTTATTTCTAACCTGCAATATAGATCTCACTTTGAAGAAAAACCCCACCCAAATCTAATTCTCTCTGCACAAGTTACATCTGCCCCACCTGCAGTGCACATGGTTTTGTCCATTTGAGAAGGAATTTGCCTCTTAAGCCCCGTACACATGGGGGAGATATATTGCTCAGCCATATATGGCTGCAGTAGCGCACGCAGGGGGGGTTTCTGAGTACCCAGGAAACCCCCAGGGGTCTAAGGGCCCAAGGCTGAAAGCTGAGGGTCCCCTCTTTCCATGGGTACAAGAATTTTAAAAACAGGCCCTTGGGAATCGGAGATATCTGACTTCAAAGCAGTGGTCCCCATCCAAGCCTGTTAATTGCTTTTCCCAGTCAGATATTTCAGGTTCTGTCTAACTTACAGTTTTTCTGAGGGTATATTCCCAAAGCTGGGACTCTCCCCCTTTGATGGACATGAGTAGCTTGTCTCTACTGTTCCCAGAACCAGAGATTTCAGCCTTCCAGCAGCTGGTTACTGCTCCAGCTCCACACACCTGGTATGTAGTTTTATATACTCGTTGGCAGATTTGCTCTACCTACTGAAGTCTGATCCCCTAGTCCCCAGTACCATTTGGTAGGTGGGCTACAGTGGCGTAACTATAGCACCGCAGCCCCCGCGGTCGCGGGGGGGGGGGCGCTGTGCATATGAGGGTGCCGGGGGGTTGCGGTGCTATAGTAATCCCCCCGCCCCCCATCCCCCGCATGCTTACCTGTCCGCGCGTCCCGGCTCCCATCCTGGCTTCAATCAATGCTATGGAGACGGACCACGATAAAATGGCCGCCCCATAAACCAGACTGTTCTCTGAAACTGTCTGCGGTATGGGGGCGGCCATTTTATAGTGGTCCGTCTGCATAGAATTGATTGAAGCCAGGAGGGGAGCCGGGACGCGCGGACAGGTAAGCATGCGACAATGGGGCGAGGGGGCACGGGGGGCCGGACGGACGAGCAGGGCGCCCCAAACAAAGCTACGCCGCTGGTGGGATACTCTAGTTTTTAATTCCATTAAAACCAAAGAAATCTATTTCTGGAAACTGGAGATATCTGCAGTCAAGCAAGCTGTCCTCCCACCAGAAAATTATGAATAATAAGCCCACTCGACTATACACCCCTCCTCTGCATATTAAACATCCTCCACCACCCTGGAAGTTATGTATCAGGGCCCCTTCATTCAGCCCAATGCCCCCTTCTCCCACCCCATCTCCCACCATCTGTGCAGTAAAGGGGTAATTAGTGGAAATTACTGATCCAGGCCCTACATGCTGAGCGGTTGATATAATACCCCCTACCACCCGGGGGACATCAAAGCTTCCCCCACCCCTACCGCTGGAGGATCCAATACATTGCTATGCCCAGGGGTCTACACTGCTGTTGACGCCCCTGTATGTATATATATATATGTATGTATGTATGTATGTATGTATGTATGTGTGTGTGTATGTGTATATATATATATATATATATATATATGTATGTGTATATATATATATATATGTGTGTGTGTGTATATATATATATATTTTTTTTTATTATTATTATTAATAATAATATACATTTGGTCTATCTATAATACTTTAACTGACCCTGCATATACTGGGGCTACAAAGTGTCCATCTCTGTGCTTTGCTCCGCCCCTCTGGAAACCCCCTTCTGAAAATCCTGCGTTTGCCACTGCGCTGAGCAATATATGGCTGAGCAATATATTGCTCAGTTTCTCCTTTTCATCAGCGACCAGAGATGGTCGCTGATGAAAAAGAAACTGCCGGAAGAGCCCGGCAGTGGAAAACAGCTGGTCGCAGGAGCATGTTCCTGCGACCAGCGATCACTACAGGGGTAAAAACGGGAGCGCGCACCTGGCGATATATCGCCGGTGCACACTCCTATCTTGGGCAATATGGTCGCTTAGCGACCATATTTCCCGCGATATTACCCAAAATCGCCCCCGTAAGAGTGAACTAGAATAAGGACCATAGTTACATAGTAGGTGAGGCTAAATAAAGACTTGCGTCCATCTAGTTCAACCTATGTTTATAGTACAAAAAACACAGTATTATGAACTGGCGCAAAAAGGGGTGGGCAGCCTGTGAATTCCTAGGAGACCATCAACCTCCTCAAACGATAAGGCACAGAATACAAAACATTAGGAAAACACTGGCGCTGTGTTTGACACTTAAATATGTAGGAGTTCTCTGACTTTCTACTTGGGTGTCGGTCAGCAATCAATCAAATGAAGGTGATTCTCAAAACTCGCAGGCGGACAGACACTTACTTATAAGTTCTGACCCGCGTGCACATAAAGGTATCTTTTACCGGCTTCTACTGCATACAAGTATGAGGGGAACGCTGACACTTACTTAATGGTTCAGTCTCGCGTTCATGTAGCAGGTCCTTTAAATCCACCGACACGATGACTCTCAGTCAGGGGGATCAGGTTTATTCATACACGGTAAAAGCACCACACGGGGATATGTACAGACGGTAAATAGAAAAAGGCACTTGCAGACGAGGAACTCCAGGATTTGTCAGATGACCCGGCAGAAAGACGCTGCAGACGTGATGCTGCGAACGGAGAAATCCTTGGAGATAAGCAGGTATCCTCGCTGCTGGTGCGCAGCATCACGTCTGCAGCGTCTGTCTGCCGGGTCATCTGACAAATCCTGGAGTTCCTCGTCTGCAAGTGCCTTTTTCTATTTACCGTCTGTACATATCCCCGTGTGGTGCTTTTACCGTGTATGAATAAACCTGATCCCCCTGACTGAGAGTCATCGTGTCGGTGGATTTAAAGGACCTGCTACATGAACGCGAGACTGAACCATTAAGTAAGTGTCAGCGTTCCCCTCATACTTGTATGCAGTAGAAGCCGGTAAAAGATACCTTTATGTGCACGCGGGTCAGAACTTATAAGTAAGTGTCTGTCCGCCTGCGAGTTTTGAGAATCACCTTCATTTGATTGATTGCTGACCGACACCCAAGTAGAAAGTCAGAGAACTCCTACATATTTAAGTGTCAAACACAGCGCCAGTGTTTTCCTAATGTTTTGTATTCTATGTTTATAGTAGCTTGTTGTATAGTATTATTATTATTATAATTTTATTTATAAGGCGCCACAAGTGTTTCGCAGCGCCGTACAAAGGAACAATACAGGGAGACAAAACTTGGCATAACATTGATTAAATAACAAAAATACAGTACAAATAAAGAGCACCACAGTTCAATACACATTACAGCTTAAATGTAAGTAGTGAGGACCCAATCAACATACAACTAGAGGCTTGAGGCCAATGATGGAGATGAGTATGAAGATGGTCACTGAGTGTTGGAGTAAAGGAGAGCTGTGAGTGAAATGTGAAGAGAAGTGGGCTTTGACAACAGGAGGGAAGAGGGCCCTACTCGGAGGAGCTTACAATCTAGTAAGTATGTTCTGTTATTGTAAAGACAGATTATGTTACTTATTCGTACCCATGGATGTTTTGGTACTCTTTACTTAGAACGGCGCCCATGATTTTGATCGTGGGCATCGCATGCACTAAAAAATCGGGTGCGATGCGACCGACGCGATGCCCACGATTTCCCATAGGGAACAATGTTAAATGTCTCAATTGACCCGATTTTCCTGTTCAATGCCTCAATTGACCCGATTTTTCCATAGGAAACAATGTTAAATGGCCCACAGAGGCCAAATAGGCACCCTGAAGTGTGAAATGGCCCCCACAATTGTTCAATTGAGACATTTAACATTGTTCCCTATGGGAAATCGCGGGCATCGCGTCGGTCGCATCGCACCCGATATTTTTAGTGCATTCAATGCCCGCGATGGCCGTGATGGGCGCCCTTCTAGGTAAAGAGTACCGATGTTTTTAACCAATAAATGTTTATACAAACTTATTTTAAACGTATTTATAGTGTCTGTCGACACCACTTCTCCAGGAAGAGAGTTCCAAAGTTTGACTGCTCTTACTGTAAAGGTGGCCATACACACGCAGATTTATCTTCAGATCTGGCTGGTTGGAACAAAAACATGGTTATGGATGAGCGCAAATGACAGTTGACCATTTGCTTGGAAATGCTGGAAAACTGAAAAACTGTCACTCATCCATAACCATGTTTTTCTTCCAACCAGCCACATCTGAAGATAAATCTTACTAGTGTATGGGCACCTTAAATATTGAATATATTTATACATGTTGACGGAATATGCTGCGCTATATAAGAAACTGTTAATAAATAAATAAATAATAATGTTGAGCATATCTCCCCTTAAACATCTTTTTTCTAGTGTAAATAGTCCCAGATTGTTTAATCTTTCCTCGTAGCTTAAATTCTCCATTCCCCTAATAAGCTTTGTTGCTCTTCTTTGGATTTTTTCTAATTCTACGATGTCCTTTTTATAGTGTGGGGCCCAGAACTGCACTGCGTATTCAACGTGCGGTCTAACCAATGATTTGTACAGAGGCATAATTACATTTGAGTCCCTAGTTTCCATGCCCCTTTTAATACATGCCAGAATTTTGTTGCCCTTTTTTGTTGCTATATTACTAGAGACAGGATTATATGCATTTGCATATTTGCATATGCATTTGCATATTTTGCCCATTCTCACTGGTTATTGCATATTTTACCTAAAATCAAGTGATGGTGCATATTTTAGGCCCAGCCCTCTTCCCACCCGCGAGTCACAGCACTGCTTTGCCCTGCTGCTGCTGGCCAGGTAGTGGTAGAGTGTGCAGGCTGGGGCAATATGTGCGCAGAGTGGAGAACCTTGGATGTACGCTATGTCTGACACTGCTCTAGGCTGCCAATCCATGTTGATAAAAGTCAGTCAGGGCGGATACCATTACGAAGCTCTTGAACCTTTGCCTGCCCCTGGCCTGGGACTTTACACCAAGAGACAGACTTCTGCAGCAGAGGAGGTGGGCAGAAGGGTTGTGACATCACGCAGCGCAGAGAAAATGCTGCGTCACAGTGAGTATGCGGCACAGGGAGGAAGCCTTCTACTGCACCGCCCTCACACGCTATGCTGACATTTGAATCATCGGCGCTGGACATGAGGGTCCGTGCAGTTTATGCAAGAAGAGCTTTGGACGCTGCAGTCTGCTGTAGCAGCCAGGAAGAAAAAAAATCTGTACTTATGTAATATCTGGGCTCCCGTTTTTCTTATGAGACCGCTCGCCTCACTATTTAAAATCAACTCCATGCGTAGTTGGATAGTAGGGGTATGAAAAAATGGGGTGCATTTAACCTGGGAGCCCAGATAATACATAAGTACCAAAAAATCCTGTGTATAGCACTAGACATCTGCAGACATCTGTGGGCCTATTTTTGAGGTTTATTTGCAACTAATTGTATGCTGATTTTTAAATAAATAAGTTAAAAATTACTTTTTTTTATTAATTAATGTAGCATATTTTAACACTTTTCATGCATATTTTAAGTATTTTTCATGCATATTTGCATGCATATTTCAAGCTTTTTTTGTTGCATATAATCCTGTCTCTATATATTACATTGAGCACTACACCCCAGTTTGTTGTCTATTTGGACTCCTAGATTCTTTTCAGGTATTGATTTACCCAATTCATCCTTGCTTAGGTTATAACTAGCACACTGGTTATGTCTCCTAAGGTAAATGACCTTGCATTTGTCCACATTGAATCTCATCTTCCACTTTTTTGCCCACTCATCTAGATTGTCAAGATAATTTTGAAGCGTGGTGACATCTTCTGATGATTTAATAACTCCGCTCAGTTTTGTATCGTCCGCAAAGATGGATACATTGCTGAGTAACCCCAGTATCGTTAATAAAAATGTTAAACAAAATGGGCCCAAGAACCGAACCCTGTGGCACTCCACTTAGTACTGGTATCATATTAGATACGGCACTGTTCACGACCACTCTTTGTTCTCTATTACACAGCCAGTTCCCTACCCATCTACAGATATTTGCCCCTAATCCCAGGTCCTCCATTTTATTTATCAACCTCTTGTGTGGTACTGTGTCGAAGGCTTTAGAAAAATCTAGGAAAATCACATCTACAGCGTTTCCATTATCAAGGTTTTTGCTAACCTCTTCATAGAAACCAAGTAGATTAGTTTGGCATGAACGATTTTTCACGAACCCATACTGAGTAAACTATGAAGGTCTAAATATTCCTGGATATCATCTCTTAAAAATCCTTCAAATAGTTTACCCACTATTGATGTTAAACTAACAGGTCTGTAATTAGCGGGATCCTCCTTTTTTGAATAATGGCACTACCTCTGCTATTCTCCAGTCTTTTGGTACCTTTCCTGATGATAGTGAATTATCAAAGATATAATGTAGAGGGGAAGCTAATTCCTCCCTTAATTCCATTAGTACCCTAGGATGAATCAAGGGGATCGCATCGCATAGCACCTCCCGAAAAATCGCATACGATCGCATGCGATTTTATAGGGTGCGATGCCTTGCCATTAGCTATGTATGACATACAATAAGGTTTTACTGCCCCCCCCCCACTATCCACGCCACCCCGAAGCGTGTCGAGCGCAACAGAATGCGTCCTCCTGAACTTTTCATACCCCCACTATCCACTCCAACGTGGAGTTGATTTTATATGGCGTGGTGAGCCCAGCGAGCCACCAAGCCCGAAGGGTGGCGAGGGGACGCGGAATACATGTAAAGTAATTCGCGTCCCCTCGCTGCGCTTGCCACACTCTATAAAATCAACTCCACGCTGACGTGGATAGTGGGGGTATGAATAGGTTGGGAGGATGCGTTCCGACGCCCCTCACGGGGCTCGTGACGCTTCGGGGTGGCGTGGATAGGGGGGGTGGGGACGACTAAAACCTTATTGTATGTCATACAAGTGTATCGCATCGCATGGCACTAAAATGGCCCATGCGATGCAATGCGATGCGATTTTAGTACGTAGAATAGCCCTGTACGCAAATAGCGTACTGGGCGCCCTGCTAGGAAACAAGTACCATGTTTTCTTTTATGCACTTACATTTTATGTACATTGTTTTTAACATTTATGAAGTTTAATTAAAACTTTTTGTTAAGGATCATACAATCCAGTATCTATTTTTCATTGATTTTCATTATTTGTGCGCTGCTCACTTTTCCTTCTTTTATTTGTCTATATATGGGACTTACTATCCCGTAAATCAAACAGCTGCAAGAAAGTCAACTTCTGACAAGCACCCGCAGTTCTGCCCCTTTGGGACAGTCCTAGCTTTTATTGACTTCGTTCATACTTTACTATCCCAGTGGGCATAGAGTGAGCAAGCCACACTTATATGATGACCATGTCAACATAGACAACAAAAACATGAAACATTTGTGTCGACCTTTTGAGTATCGACCATGCCCATGTCAACCTTAAGCTTGTATCGACCTTCTGTCAATGTCAAAATATGGACCATTTTTGGTTTGACAGTTGTTTTCAGTTGATACATCAGAAAACCTGGGTCGGAGCCAACCGCAGGGCCGGATTAAGCCTTTTTGGGCCCGGGTGAGTTTAGATAGGGGGGCCACATCCCACTTGTCATTACTGGACAGGAGAATATTACACTGTCAAAACACAGAGTAAAGGCAGTATAAACTTGGCCTTTGGGTAACTGCACGGGGGGGGGTCGTCATTGTATTATTATTGTTGAGTGCCAATATATATTAATAAGACCTGCTCCCAGGGTGCCAACTAAGCATTGTTGTTGTATTTTTTGTTGTTTCCAATCCAACAGGAAACTGTGTGAGATAGGTAGCCCTTTTCAATTCAATATACAGTGTATAAATATCTGTTGGCACGTTTGAGGAAAATTGTTGTATATATATATATATAGATAGATAGTTATCAATACCACATGAAAAGCCTGTGCTTGTCCCTCTGTACCTTACTATGTAGGAGCCCTGACATGCTCAGCACTGCCTTTGATTAAAAACCCTCCTATGACAAGGCCGCTGCTGCTGTCCTCCATGGGCTTGAGAAGCATATGATGAGCTCCACCAAGCAGAGCTCAGCACAGGGCTCTCAGCCTCTGACCTTTTGTGCAAAGTCATATTGGACTTAGTCAACTCCCAGTAATGCACTGCACACTTGTGCAGTCAGTGTGTCTTGGCTCCCAGAGCTCAGCACCATTAATCATTGTCACAATGGCAGATAGGCAAAGCACTACCCCACTCCTATGCACAAAACCTTTAGCAATTAAAAAAAAAAAAAAATACATGCCAACCACACTGTCGACCCCCCCCCTCCCCCCCCCTTAATCCGGCCCTGGATGGCTGCACAGATGTACTTACCTTTTCAGATTGCCAGCGAGACACTGGTTTCTCGGGTCGTCGCTGTCCACACAGCATGCTTGACAGGGCCAGTGCAAGGTTTTTCGGAACCCTAGACGAAACTTCAGCTTTCTGCTCCCACCACCTCCTACACACCAATGCTGAATTTCCAGAACCTCAGATGAACATGGAGAGGTGGCGTCCAATACCCCTTTCACACCACACCTATAACCCTGGTTATTTCTTTGTAGTTGCCGGAGCAAGGTGCAGTGTGAAAGCGCTAAACTGAATACCCTGGGGTGACCAATCTGGGATATAAGTAGGGTGGAACTCGGGTCATTCTGTGTATAATGGGTGACCCAGGCTAAGTGTGACCCCCGGTTCCCACCTGGACCCAGGTGGAGCTGTGTCAGACCATGTTTAGCAATGTAAAAGTGATATTAGAAACTGAAAACGTATCTTTGCATTACATTCAACAAGAATGTGTCTCTCAGAGTCATCCTTAATTTTGTGATAGTTAGACTCAGGTGCTCCCCACAGATTCCGGAGCCCCTAGGCAGCTGCCTAAAGGTAGAGCCGGCCCTGACGCTAGTTGACTGCATAATTTCTAAGTGCTCCTGAGCTTCCCAATCAGCAGCCTTTGAGGCATGACCCAGGTTGCGGACTCAGAGGGCAAGACCTGGGTTGACCCTTTTACACAGAGTTGTAGTGCAGGTAAGGCCAGGGTTCTCAGCTCAGCATTAAAGGGGTAATAATGCAGCACTATTATAATCGTATTGACATTGTTGTGATACAATAACCTGTTGGAAAGTAAAGTACATAATAACCACAAGGTAGCTGGAGATGTAATGTCACCAGGTGCAGACTAATATACATTTGGAGCCAGACACCTGTGGGACCCCTGATAGCAGCAGGTTCTCACACATATACCCCCATTGGGTAGAAGCTGAAAGGGGAGAGGGGGCAGGGGTATTTGGGCACAGCTGGGACACACAGGTGCTGTGGCATGAGATGTCCTGACTGTACCAGTGAGGAGGAGAGGTATTTATCACTATCCGTATCTACTACAATAGTGACACTGACTTCCGTTCCAATAATACTACTCCATCCAGTCATCACACACAGGGCGGACTACATGTCAGCACCGCGCACGGTTACCGTGGACGCTAGTGACGTGATCGCAACACACCCAACGGCCAACGCTGGGCGCATCACCGAACCCCCGTTCAATCCCAACGGGCGGAAGGATCTCTTCCCTGGGATGTGGATCCGGAGGAGAAGAAGGATGCAGATGGGATTGCTGTGTGGCGGCTGCCGGTCCCGGGATCGGTGATGTCAGTGCGGTGAGTAAGCGGGGCCGTGTGTCCGCCACCTCCTCTTACCGTGCCCGCCGGCCGCAGCCTGTCATTGTCCACGGGGCCACACTCTGCCTCACTGGCCGGAGGCTCCCAGTTCCCGGGCCCCGCCCCTTCCCAGTCCTCTGAGCTGCAGGGACCAGGCCTGTGCCATTGGGACTGGGAGCAGCTGTGTGTGCCCATCCCAGTCCCCTCTACCAGTGTGTCATGCCTGTCCCTCCACCAATATCTGTGCCATGCATTCATTGTCCCAGAACCCCTTCTAACTGTGTGTGTCTGTATGTATGTATATATATATATATATATATATATATATATATATATATATATATATATATATATATATATATATAATTTCATTTATTCCAATGTTTAATCTATGTTATCTATTAATGATCTATGTAATCTATGATCTCTCATTGACTGTATCTCATCCTGTACCTGAAATGAGTTGTATCTTAATTTATTTTATATCTTATATCTGTTTATTATTATTTATCAGCGTTGTAACTTTCATGTATCAATGACTGCATATTTATATCATATACATACGCAACATAAATATGAAGTGTATCCATTACATAATGCCAGCCTCGTATCTCTGCCTCTGCTTCATATAACCCACTTGAATATAATTACTAATATCACTTTTTTATTATTATTTTACTGCACAATTCCATATAATGCATTATGTACTTTCATCCAATGGAATTGTATTTCTTTGCTTCTCTTTTTCATATTTCTCACTTTTAGAGTGCATGAAACCACTCCTTTCTTGTGTATTTATGTGTAAACATGTCATTAAAGTTTTGTCTGAGGAATTGAGGTTAAACCTGTGTGTGTGTGTGTGTGTGTGTGTGTGTGTGTGTGTGTGTGTGTTTGGTGGGGAATTTAGCCTGTGAGCTTCGCTGGGACAGAAACTGAATCATTTTAAACCCCATACACACTTAGGGGGCTATACAATCCCGGGTCCCAACTGTTGATTCGTCCTTGCCAGTTTCTTGGCAGGTGGGATTCAATGTTCCGCCTGCCGATCGGCGAAAAGGGTGTGTGTCTGCTAAAACGGCTGTGGATTGTCGAGATCCGGCCGTGATATCAACAATTCACAGCAGTTTTCGGCATAACGGACCCAACTGCTTTTAAAGTCTGGTCTGTTCCGTGGAGCTGCCTCTTCAGTGCTGCCAGGAACAACGCCATTGAATAGGCGCTCTCTTCTATTTCCTTTGTCAGAAATAGCGGCAGGGATTGAATACCCTCCTTAAGGGCCATACACACTGGGCAATTTTGAGCTGAAAGCAACTCCGTTTTGTCAGTTGAGCTGTTTTCAGCTCAAAAGCCGCCCAGTGTGTGCGGCCCGGTGGTGAGCGCTAGTGCATGTTCCCACATGATCGCCGCCAATCATCTGCTGGTATTACGGGGTGGATGGATTTCCATAGCATAATGGAAAGCTGTGCACCCCCGTATAAATCGATTAGACAGCTGAAAATCATGTATGCACTGAGCAATATTTATCCCAGCGCCCCCCCATCCCCATCCATGCTGGGTAAAATCTCCCAGTGTGTATGCACCTTAAGTGATATTTCAAATGACAGTGCCAATTTTGGAGATGTAGTTTATAATATTTCTTAGTGCTTACACAAGCCATTAACAACCCCCTACCCCCTCATCTGTACATGCAGGTCAATCTTGCCTATGGGGGTTATTCAGAGCTGATCGCTGTTGTACAAATTCACATGGCGAAAGATTATCGAATGACTGCTCATGCGAACGGCTGGATTGTTGCATTCATGCGCAAAGCCAAACGGCAACAATAAACTACAAAGCATCTTATCGCCATCCCCTTGCAAGTTGACTGACAGGAATCTGCCAATTGTTGGCGGAAATCTGCTGTTTTCTGGGTGTGTAAGAAAACTTGCAAGCATGCTCTTGTGGTTTCAGGGATTACGTGTGACCTCGATCAACCTGTTTCTATCGCCCACTTGTGGAAGGGTCATAGTTACGCACAGACTGCACACACTGGAATTCATTCAATGGTGGGGGATTTGCATTGGGAAGGTTATCGGCAAAGTTTTCGCAAGCCATTTGAAGAATGGCACAGGGCGGACTTTCACTTTATCTGGGTGACGATCATGTGATTGCAGGGCTTTGCAAGATTGCACAGCAGCGATCAGGTCTGAATACCCCCCCCCCCCCCCCCCCATATAATCAACAACTGCATGGGGGGTAACATCACTGAACAAGTGGTTGAGTGGCCATAACAATTCAATAGCCGCTATGATTGCTGCAGCAATAAATCAAGATAATACACTGGCAGCCATTACATGCATTGTACAATATCAGGACCCACTTGAGGATACGGCCACATGCAGTGTACACATATGATCGCTTTTTCCTTAACACCTCCTATAGTGAATGCTCTCCTCTATCATCCTCACATTGCATGTAACTAAACCATCCTCTGCATGTTTAGCTGTATTCTATTGAAGTGATTGATTGAGATGATCAAAGTAAATAGATAAAGATGAGTCCTTATATCAACAGTGCAGCATTGGGGTTTATATGCCAAGTGGTGGCCGCGTGTTGCAGGCTTATCGGCTTCTTACTAAACATATTACCCTTTAGGTTCCGGCAGGTGGAAGATGAAGGAGGTCCAGTTTCCCACACTCAAGGATGGGCATGGGTCATAGGGTCAACACATGAAATAGACCGACATGGTTAAGGTCGACAATGAAAAGGTTTACATGAGTTTTTTCTTTGTCCCGGCTGTCTACATGAGTCTACATGGACACCGTATTAGTGCACCGCGTCCCCTCGCATGGCCTGCTGTGCTCAGCACGCTATTATGTTCTCCCTCCATGGCCAGGTGGATGGTAGGGTATGAAAACCTCATGTCAACGTTTTGACTGTCGACCTAAACCCTGTTGGCCTTTAGTGGTTGACCTTTTATAGTGTCGACATAGCGACTTTATCTCCTCCAGGATGTAGCATAGCGGGAGAATGATTTGTATTCATTCCAGCATGTTCAGTGACTTCCTACTACATAGAGGTGAACAGACCTGTATGTAGGAGATTATTTCTAATACAGAATAACATAACGTGTGTCACTCCTACATGATGCATGGAAACCTGGTGACATGTTCTAGCAGTCCTTATAATGTCCCATTATTGTGACTCATCCCGCTAATACCTATGAATCCAATAATGACGTGACTTATATCTATGAGCATGTCATCAGGCTGCTGCACACTTTGATGTTTTGGTGTGGTTTAAAGCTGGGTACACACCTATACAATCATCTCGCAGATCACAAGAGACACAACCTCTTGGTGAGATACTGTAATGCTTTGGTACACAGAATGTGACACATTGGGGATAATTCAGATCCCGAAATATAGACATACTGAAGCGCAAAGTACCAAGGTTCAGTACTTCGCACATGTGCAAACAGGTGATTGGTAGTTTGGGGGAGGGGGCCATGGCTGGGAAATTGGAGCTATGTCTCTGTAATTTACTGGAAGGGAAAAGGCAAGATCTCCATCATCTTTCAAGTTTGTACCTCACATACGCACCCAATATCATGGTTTATCTTAAAAAAAAAAAAAAAAAGTCTCCCCTTCTGTTCTAATTTTATTGAAGTCATTAGATGGCAATCGATAGTCACAAACTATGTGATGGATAACCATTGATAATTTTAGCTATCGATGGTCATCCATTTTCCTTGGGCCAATCAGAATATGGGGATGGGGTTTCCGGGTTGTCAGCTATGCTCCGTGTCACGGCACCTTGGGCAATAAAAAATGATTGGCTCTGCTGTATCATCGATGAGGGGAAACCATCTGATTCTCACCTATCAATGGCAAAAGTATTCTCCATCGGCCATAAACCATCAATGGACGATTGCCATCCCTATGGGGCATATGTATTTCTAATCACAGAACTGCCACGAATGTTAACACTGTGTTTTACGGCAGATATTCCAGCTATATATGTAGGTAAACCTCCAGGGATAGTGCTAGCGCTAACTCCGGAAGTTAATACCCCAGAATTCCCAGAAATGTGCCACTGTACACTGTGCAGACTGCTTATCAGGGTCAGAGGTACAACCTGATTTTAAAATAGCAAAAAGCACCATGCCCTCTTCGGTCCCATGGGTAGGAAAAGTTGGAGTGCAGCGATCACCACCGGGGAATAGATGCTGTGCGCATGCTCATATATTATATAAACAGTGATTGGAAGGCTTGGGGGAAGCCCAGCACCACTGCAAGTGCTGGACCCCCCCCCCAAGAGTGACACTGACAGGGCCATACCCCCAGCTGGCCACACCCCCTCATTGGAATGCAAGATACTGTGTCCATATTTCAGCACCCTGCCCACATTCTAGCGAGAACACTACATGTACACAGTGTCACTTTCAGGAGCCCACGCTGGACAGGGGCTGCAGGATAGTGATCGGAAGATGGGTGACCTATCGAGACCTGGTTACACATTGAGCGATGTAATGAAGGTCGTCATATCACTCCTACCCTCATTGCCCATGACGCTGTAGCTAGCAACGTCAATCGCGTCCGCAGTTTTCTAGCAGGTCAGCAGCTGAGTGCAAGCAGGGAAAGGGTCTACAAATAGTCCATAGCATCCAATAAGGTGTCTGTCTAATCTAGTCTGTACTAGATCTGCACTTGTCCACATCACTGGAATGGAGATGCATGTAAGGTTAAGGTCGCTGCTCGTGTAAGTGCTGATTCCGTGAACCTATTGGAACTGCTGTTTTCAAGCTTGGATCGGGTAATATCGAAGGGGGGGCGGGTGTTGTGTATGCAAATGTTACACAACAGAATAATACCAAGTAAGCTTTCAGAGCTAAAATAGGACATTTTAATATTTTGGTTTTAGTTTCCCCAGTGAAATCAATAAATATATTATAATATATTTTCCCGTATGATAAAAGACTAAAGCCCCATCCACACTAGTCCATTAGTGGCTGTATCAGTGGTGCCGTTGGGCAAACAATATGCTGCATACACACTGAATGATACCAGTTAACGATATAGTTCTATGATGTTACCAAGGGGGGGTTCGTTATTTTAAAATCATGTGGTGTTCTGTTTTTACTGATGTTACTCTTATGTTGTTCCATTATTTTGATGTTTTTTATATATATATATATATATATATATATATATATATATAATTTTATTTTTTAGCAGCGACAGGAAAGGTCATGTTCTTTCTTTTTGTGCTCCTATAGGCTTCTCTAAGAGCTGTCCGTCGCTGGACCTTGCTCGAATCTTCGCACGTGCTTGGAGTGTTCCGCTCACCGTTTGGTTGATTACTAGAAGGGAAGAGTACAGACATGGCCGGCCATGTGTCTCCTACGGTAAGATGTCAGTGGGGTTTTAATGTATTGAACCAATCACATAAATAGGTGAATTTAAGCCTAAAACAGCTATGATATTAAAAGCAGCAGATGCTGTTTTCCTTTTACAATCATTGATGTTCTATATTTCTAGCTTAAACACACTGATAAATTGACATCTATCTATTGCGTTTATTGAAAAGTTTATATTATTTCCTTTTAGTAATAAAATGTAAGGGGCAGATGTATTAAGCCTTAACAAGAGATAAATGCAAGGGTGATAAAGATAGATACATGTCCAGCCAATCACCTCTTAACTGCCATGTTTCGGGCTGTGCTTGAAAAAAGTCAGTAAGGAGCCGATTGGCTGGACATTTATCTCTCTTTATCACCCTTGGATTTATCTCTTGTTAAGGATTAATACATCTGCCCCAATATTTTGTAGATAGCTGTCATCTATATAAAGGGGCATACACACGTAGAGATCTGTGCTAAGCAATTTTGCTAAGCAATATTGCTGGTGTCAAGATATCCCATGCAGAGCACATACACACGCAGTGATTTGTGCTAAACAATTTTGCTAAGCAATTTTTCTTAGCAATTTTGCTTAAGCAAAAAAAGGCCGGGTAGTTGTTCAAAATGAGAGATTGCCATCAGTATCTCTCATTCTGTACACACAGAGAGATTTGCAGTCATGTGCTAAGCAATCTAACTAGATTGGGACTGCATGCACTGACTTAGTTAGCAAGAGATATTTAATCTCTCGGAGCATACACACAGAGAGATCTGTGCTTACTTTCTAAGCAATCTAGTTAGATTGCTTAGAAAATAGCACAAATTTGCTCTGTGTGTACACCCCTTAAGAGTGAGGTCTCAAAGTATTTACACAACTTTCCACAGTCATGAAAATCTAGGGTTTTGGCACATGAATGTGCACCTACCCGGGATTTTTGTCAGTGGAAATGGACACAAGGTAAAAATCCCAGGTAAAACCCGGGTCACGAGCTGTGGATTTTTGACCCGGGCAGGATTAGCTGGCCAATGCACAGACACCTCCCGCTGCCCGCCTGCTGGTCCTCATTCATTGCCCTGCTTTCACCCTTAGTAGAAACTGTGTCTACCTGGGGATAACCCAGGAACACGGTGCAGTGGAAACAGGGACCCCAGTGTGGAGACCCAACAAAATGCCAGGTCAAACCTCTTAAGATTTGGGTGGAAAAGTGGTACAAAACATAGATTTCCTTAGGTAAATTTAGTCACATGAGTTTTACACAATTTCTAATAAATGATCTCCCGGACTCAGATTGGTTTTATTTTAGTTAGCAATATTATTTCAATGCAAGCTTCAGGCTAATGTACCTGTAGTGCACATAGAAATACAGCAGAAGCAGCCACATGCTGCGAGTCTATCATGCGTCACAGACAATGGCCCTTATTCTGGTTGGTGCGGTCAGAGCCGCACACGGGGCTCCGACCGCACAAACCAAGGGCCGCCCACCAGACGGATCGCCACGGCCGTCCGTACACGGACGGCTGGCGATCCGCATTAAAATGGTGGAGGCTACGCCTCCACCATGGTGGGAGCTGCCCCCTGCATTCGATGGTCGTCGACCATCGAAGGCAGGCCCGCACGCCGCGGCAGCTCCCGCAAGCTAAGACCACACGGACAATCGTCCGTGTGGTAGCTTGTATGGGGGCTGAAAGCTGACATCCGGCGACGTCAGCTTTCCGCCCCCATGTCATGGTAATGAGGGCGTCATGCCCTCATTACCATGCATACGCCCCGCGTTTGCATGGGAACGCCCATGAAACGCGGGGCGTACACATAGGGAAATGAGGGCATGAAGCCTCTCACGCCCCTATACGCCCCCTTTGCGGCGGACGAAATCCGTCTGCGGCGAAGGGGGCTGCACATGCGCAGATTGACCTCTGCGCATGTGCAGAGTCCAAACATCGGCGGTACGGCCGCACGCGGGCCGTACCGACCGAATCAGAATAAGGGCCAATGTGTGGATAGGCTGTTCTACCACAATATCAGATCACCCTAGTAAATGACTCCCTACTAGATCAGTGGTTCTTAACCTGTTTGCCTAGGCATCCTGGGTAGGGTAAACTCGGGTTGGGATCATTTGGTCTACAGCAGGTTGGTCGACAAGCATTAGGTCGGCGCCACTAGGTCAACATGGGGAAAGGTCGACATCGGGTATTTCACTGTTTTTTGACACAGTTGACATAGACACAGTGTAAAGTGCACCGCATCCCCTTGCACCACTTACAATGCTTCGGGCACGGTGCCTCGCTGTGCTCAGCACACTATTTTATTCTCCCACCACGCCCTAGTGGATGTTAGGGCATGAAGTACCGCCTGTCGGCACGTCGGCTCAAAAAACAGTGGAAAACCCGATGTCTACCTTTTGACTGTCGACCTAGACACTGTGACCTAATGCTTGTGTTGACCTAATGACCTGTCGACCTTGACCCACGTCGGCCTAATGATGTCAACCCAATGCTTGTCGACCAACACGCTGTAGATCAAATGAGCGTATCCCGGTAGCTCTGGGACCAGGACCAATTCAATGTAGTAGAAAGAACCAGTGCTGGAAGCTGTCAATTATAAAATGTGTGTGAACAGAAGCAAACCCTGTTCCTCACAACATAACTTAGCCTGAGGATGACATATAAAACACAATCTACTTAGTTTTATACTTTTTTTCTACATTTCTTTTGTCCTAGGGGTGCTGTGAAAATGTTCTAGGGTGCCGTGATTCAAAAACATTTGGAAACCACTGTACTAGTTACTATAAATACAGACAGAGGGCAGTATTCAATGCCCTTTTTCGGCATGTGCAGCGAATCCTGTTTAGGATTCGCTGCACATTCGCCGCGTTCCGGAGGGCTGGAGCATTCGCTGCCAGCCCTCCTGGTCTCCCTATTCAACTCCGCAGGGGCACACTGCCCCTGACGGCGAATTTTATCTCCTGATTTAAGGTGTGAAATACTTAGTGTCCCCAGATAGGATCACTGAACCTTCCCAGCTTTTCCTCCCAAATCCGTCTCTCTGTGCAGAAGAAATGTCCACGTCTTCTGAATGCTTTGCACAAAGTGTGAACAAACCATAAATCTGAAAAGGCTGCATTATAGTTACTAGTGTTTCCTGTCCTGTGTCTTTGCAGCTACTGGGAGTGGCCTTTTATATGCTTGCAGTGAAATCAGGTGCTACTTAAAGTGTCCTATAAAGAGAGCAGTTTTGCTGTTTATGAGAACTCCAGTCATTGCAAATGTTGCCCTATTGCTTGTCTTCTGCTTCAGCGGTCAGAGTACATGAGGCACCAAGAACAGTGTAAAATCCATTTAGCAACAAAATATATAAGCAAAAGAGTTTTGATAAAAAGCTCCCAGAGATGTTGCACCTGCCACACACCAGACAATAGTGAAAGCTGTTTGATTATAATTGTGGGGAAAGACGTGGATGTAAATGAACGAAAACATACAGTATATAACTTTGTAAGTACTTATAAGGACATTTTTAGTATGTAGGTAAATGAAACCATGACACACATTTAGTAGCCGGCACTGCCTGTAAACGTTGTCTGTTTGTTCTGTTTCAGGTGATATTCCGAGATGTTGCAGTTTATTTTTCGGAAAAAGAGTGGAACGTCCTTGAAGGGTGGCAGAAAGACTTGTACACTGGTGTTATTAAAGAAATTCACGGGATCTTAATTTCACTAGGTAATGTGATATTTTTATTTATCTGTCAAATAATAGAAATGCTACATTATGCTGTCATATTCAGTCAGTATTTGCTTTTGCCAATTACTTTTGCTTGTAACTAAGGGGGGGGATTCAGTTGCTAATATTAATGCAATTGTCCGTTCCCGAAAGGCACATGGCACCCACTGGCATTGCTAACTTTCCTTACATCACCATAGAAAACCTTTTATCATGTGGGACAGGTACGTGGACAGGTATGTGGAGGTGTAAATGATGTGGACAGGTACTCGGAGGTGTATATTATGTTGGACAGGTACCCGGAGGTGTATATTATGTGGGACAGGTACCCGGAGGTGTATATTATGTGGGACAGGTACCCGGAGGTGTATATGATGTGGGACAGGTACCTGGAGGTGTATATTATGTGTGACAGGTACGTGGAGGTGTAAATGACGTGGGACAGATACCTGGAGGTGTATATTATGTAGGACAGGTACCTGGAGGTGTATATTATGTGGGACAGGTACCCGGAGGTGTATATGATGTGGGACAGGTACGTGGAGGTGTATATGATGTGGGACAGGTACCTGGAGGTGTAAATGATGTGGGACAGGTACGTGGAGGTGTAGATGATGTGGGACAGATATGTAGAGGTGTAAATGATGTGGGACAGGTACCCAGAGGTGTAAATGATGTGGGACAGGTACCCGGAGGTGTATATTATGTGGGACAGGTACGTGGAGGTGTAAATGATGAGGGACAGGTACCAGGAGGTGTATATTATGTCGGACAGGTGCGTGGAGGTGTAAATGATGAGGAGACAGGTACCAGGAGGTGTATATTATGTGGTACAGGTACGTGGAGTTGTAAATGATGAGGGACAGGTACCCGGAGGTGTATATTATGTGGGACAGGTACGTGGAGGTGTAAATGATGTGGGACAGGTACGTGGAGGTGTAAATGATGTGGGGCAGGTCCCAGAGGTGTAAATGATGTGGGACAGGTACCCGGAGGTGTAAATGATGTGGGACAGGTACATGGAGGCTAGAACTTGCAGATGGGAGCAAAAAATATTTGTTCCCAGTTTTTTAAAACACTTTTTTTCTCTACACCAAAAGTGTAAAGCATTACATTTACTGAAAAATGTTTGTTGGCTATCATTTTTCCATCGTTATGAACAACAATGCAACTACCAGTCTTGTTACAATATTTGAAAACCTCCAGTTCTTCGTTATGGTTAGTAACAGCCTTCTGTATGGTCCTGCTACCCTACTTGGGGACCAGGATGATTTCCTGACATTTTCATGCATTCGGCAGGGTCGCTTTTGTAGAAAACTTGCCCAACCTCTGTGAGTCCTGCAAATAGCCATTTCGGTACTCTTTACCTAGAACGGCGCCCACGATTTTGATCTTAGGCATCGCAAGGTAAAAAATTGCGTCGGTCGCATCGCATGCGACCAAAAAATCGCATGCGATGTGACCGACGCGATTACCGCGATTTTACATAGGGAACAATGTTAAATGGCCCACAGACCCCAAATAGCCACCCTGAAGTGTGAAATGCCCCCCCCCCGATTGTTAACAGCACCCCACGATCAACGTCAACCCGAAGCGTGGCGAGCGCAGCGGTACGCGTCCTCCGACTTTTTCTTACCCCCACTATCCATGTCGGCGTGGAGTTGAGAATAGAAAGTGTGGCGAGCGCAGCGAGCCCGAAGCGTGGTGAGCCTTGCGAGGGGACGCGGATACCTTCACAGGTATCCGCGTCCCCTCGCGGGCTTCACAGCTATCCGCGTCCCCTCGCGGGGCTCGCTGCGCTCGCCACACTGTCTATTCTCAACTCCACGCCGACGTGGATAGTGGGGGTATGAAAAGGTCGGAGGACGCGTGCCGCCGCCCCTCGCGGGCTCGCTGCGCTCGCCACGCTTCGGGTTGACGTTGATCGTGGGGTGGCGTTAACAATCGGGGGGGCCATTTCACACTTCAGGGTGGCTATTTGTGGTCTGTGGGCCATTTAACATTGTTCCCTATGTAAAATCGGGTCAATTGGGCCATTTAACATTGTTCCCTATGTAAAATCGCGGTAATCGCGTTGGTCGCATCGCATGCGATTTTTTGGTCGCATGCGATGCGACCGTCGCGATTTACATTTTAACATGCATTTCTAGGTAAAATCGCGGGCATCGGTCGCATCGCATGCCATTATAATGACATGCGATGCCCGCGATGGGCGCTGTTCTAGGTAAAGAGTACCGCCATTTCTAACTATCTTGCATTTTGTTGGAGTGCACATAGCCACAATGTATGCAAGTTTTATAATGCAGGGTTTTTTTTGTTTTGTTTTTAATTCACCTGTAATTGAATTGACCTTGACCCCAAAGTGTATAATCGCGTAACTCTGTAATAGGCGAAATAACAATCCGAAACCTAGTTTAACAATAACTACTCATCACTGTTTCCTTTTTCTTCTCTGTCTGATAGGCTTTGTAATCCTTAACCCTAACAACTTCCTGAGGATACAGCCAGAAGATGAGCCTTGCCGGAAGAGCCGCCCAGGGGTCGGAAGGAATGAAAACTTGAATACTGGTGGTTCTGGTGAGCAGTGGGATTCTGGGATTACTTCTAGATCTAGTGCTAGTGATTGATAAATACACAGAAGTTCAGAAATGTACAGATGTGTCCAAGTTCATCTCACATAGATTTGCATGGTGGCAGAGATTACTCGCACACAGCCATGACTAGCCGCTACGTGGATATGCACCATGCATTCCTATGGAAGTGGGTGCGTACACACTCCCGCGGGCACAAACTGTATGCAGAAAACCAGATGCGTTTGCCGCCAATAGACTGTAAGCTAATCAGTCTTCATCCTAAATAACTAATTTAGGGAAGGAAGACGGGTGTCATTTATTCTTTGTGATGTAAATTTCCTGAGTGAAAAGTGACAGACAACTGTAATGAGTCACCAAGAGTCTCCCGTCATTGGCTGAGGCCGAGGCTTCTGAAGGAAGCTACAGAACCAATTAACAGGGCAGATATATCTACAGACGGATCGGACAGCGTGTTCTCCATTCACATTGCCCTATCCATCGGGACTGACATCACAAGTGGGCAGGTGCATTTTCATGTGCCCGCCCACTGAGCTGTCAATCACCAGTGGCTCCAGGCGGGGCTGTACGGATGGTCGCTAAATCGCTCGTACACACCACACTATACGCTGATGTATCGGCTGTGTTACAGAGCCGACAAGACATATCTATTAATGATGCTGTTCACAGATATACCGCTCGTACACACTGGCCGATGGTATAGCGATAGTTTGCCTGTTCAATTAAATGGCCGATATATAGGCCAGTGTCTGCGCATCTTTACTTATCCCGGTTTTGAATACATTTTCTGGTCATGCCTTTGGATGCGGGCATCACATGTATGTTCATAGTTATAAACGGAGGATTTATGCTTCATTCCAACCACCCATTGAGAGGGCTGTATATAGACAAGGCGTATACAGCACATGGGGAGAACCCTTACCTGCTGTGTGAGTGGCTGAAGTCATTCTTTCCAGCAATGTTGGCATAGACTTGGGAAGGAGTTTGTGCTCTTTATTTTTTAATATTTTTGGGGTGTAGTGGGCGATGGTTTGGGATCCCTTTTTAGGTAAGGGTAGTAAGTGTAAGTCTAAATAAAAATCTTTGAGTGCCTGTATTATTACATACAGTAGCTGCACAGTCCTTTAGTCTATGTGTTTCATGGGATGGTCTGAAGATCAAGGTGTTAGCATTACTTGCATTGAGATATGGGAGATGTGACTGAAGCTTTATAATAAAGCCTGTTAAATATTACAGCTTTCCTCACCTATTATTGTAGCTGCACACATGCAATAGCTACATATGTAAAATGTTTTATATCAAGAAGTGTGTTGGAATATACAGTATAATGGACAGTGCTGGAAAATAAATGAGTTTAGTCTTCATTAGTAACTCTCATAGGGGTATTTCTGGTTCACTCCTTCTGGCAAATTCCTTCTTAGATGGACAAAACCATGCGCACTGCAGGTGGGGCAGATGTTACTTGTGCAGAGTGAATTACATTTGGGTGGGGTTTTACTTCAAAGTGAGATCTATATTGCAGTGTAAAAATAAAGCAGTCAGTATTTTCCCTGCACAGAAACAAAATAACTCCCCCAAATCTAATTCTCTCTGCACATTTTACATCTGCCCCCCTGCAGTGCACATGGTTTTGTCCATCTAAGAAGGAATTTGCCAGAAGAAGTGAACCAGAATAAGCCCCATAGTAAGGGATGTTCTGTTTGGTACAGCTTACAATGAAGGTCAGGAAAGGAATTTTCTGGTTGCTCCACCATTTAAAAAAAATAATTATATATATATATATATATATATATATATATATATATATATATATATATATATATATATACTTTTTTCACGTTATCGTCCCTATATGCCAATAGTTCAAATAGAATTGTTATGTCTTTGAAGAAAACTGAGAGATTAGCAGCACATTATATGGGTAAATAGGATTTATCACTGATACCTGTACCAATGATATACAGATGTGTTCTCATACATCTTTACTGCAACCACGCCAAACAGCCCCTCTTTGCTCGCCAGGTTGCGTGAGCCTCTTTTAGCATCTTTCTGCTTCTTTACTGGGTGAAAACGTGTCTTAATATACCTGATGGGGCTGTCCTTTTCCATATACAGACTCCAGTCTCACACACAAAAAGTGTCATATATCATATTCTCATTGTGCGTCCTGGTTGTATTCCATTTACGGCAAAAATAGAAGATGCCCAAAATGAACAAAGTTGTGCTGGACTTGGCTGCTCACCTACGCCAGGCATCTCCTGCTGCACGGCGTATTGAGACTGGATGTATGAGGACACATCTGTACCACTGGCAGAATGCCGCCTATCTCATTGTGCCCTCTTCTTTAATTGTTTTTTTCTGTTGTTTATTTCCATCCAGACTGTGGTTTGGCCAATCCTGATATTTTATTAACTGTCCAGCTGGGCGAGAAGCAGCGCATGGCAGAGTCATATGAACAGGATGGTGGGGAAAATTTGTCATTTCCTAGTACAAGTAAGAGCCTCCATGAAACCTTGGTCTATGTGTTTTATTATCGCCCCCTGGTGGTGGGGGACCAATGTGCTTGCAGCTTCCTTGTTAAAAAAAAACTGTTCTCCCATTTTCTGTGGCATAGTATGTTGGATAATATCGGTTCCACATTCTTCCCCGGTCCCTTGTAATGCCTAGTTGGCTCTCATGATAATGCGGTTTCTGAATTTACAACTAATTAGTTTATCTTTGTACATTCTTTATTATGCAGAATCGATTGTTATTTTCAGTTCATCTGCAAACAACTCAATGAAATTCCCTTGTTTTGTTATGGGAAGACTTGATGTCATTTCTTTATTGTATTCTATATTTTTTTCTTGACAGGCAAATTTATAGACCGGTTTGGTGAATACTCAGCTGCTAAGCACGTGGCACCTCCCGAAGATTTTTCTGTTAGCCCTGATATTGAAAGCTTGGACAATACAGTGGCATGTAAGTAACAGCGTAGCTTCACTACCCAGAATACCTCATCCTGATCTTCATTACACCAAGTTTAAACTTGCTAGCGATACCCATGGCATTATTTAATAATGGTGAGTAATATTCTGTAACCAGTTGGTGATGAGTTGCTGCACTTGGTTTTTTTGAATCTGCCCAGAAATAAAGGGATAATTATTGGTAACTTGATTGAATAACTAACATTAATTATAATTTTGTGAAGAAGCGGGCCTTGCTAAGAGAAACAAGAGAAAGACTGAGTACGTCTCTTCTGGGACACTCTTTATTGTATTCATTCATTTTTCATTAACTTTTTGTTTTATTCCTTAAAACAAGGAGGAGAACAATGAATAAGGAAGAGGGGAAAGATTAGTCTCTATCACCGCCTTATTTAAAGATTAAATACTGTATCCAGTTAATATAAAGCTTTCAGTTCCTAAAAACATTAGAGATCATGTGCCACACTATGGGTCATGTAGTAATGTTTTTTTATGCTAGTACTACTTATTAGTAGACACATGGCCTTTTATATAGAAGATTCATTTATGTCCTATAACCTATACCTGCTAATAGGTCTTAAGGTGCCCATACACGTTACAATTTGTATACAATATCGCATCTCATTGCATCTCGGTTTTGTAATAAGATGAGATTTAGTACAAAAAGATGTGATATTGTATACAATAATTGTAACGTGTATACCGGCACCTTTTATATAGTGCCTATAATTAATTAATACAATAAAGAGTGCCACAGAAGAGACGTGCTCAGTCTTTCCCTTGTTTCTCTTAGCAAGGACCACTTCCTGGTGATAAGCTACTGTAATAAAGCAAATGTCTGGAGTCTGTGTGTTACAGCACAGGCGCTCTTGTAGACCGAGCGTCCATTGACGAATCCCTGCGTGATTAGACTTCTAGATTGGACAGTATTGGGGGAAATGCTGCTGGATGTATTAGGGGGGAGTGCCGCTGGGTGTATTAGGGGAAAGTGCCGCTGGGTGTATTGGGGGGAGGTGCCGCTATGTTTATTGGGGAGGAGTTCCGCTGGGTTTATTGGGGGGGGGGGAGTTCCGCTGGGTGTATTGGCGGGAAGTGCCGCTGGGTGCATTGGGGGGGGAAGTGCCGCTGGGTGTATTGGGGGGGGAAGTGCCGCTGGGTGTATTGGGGGGGAAAGTGCCGCTGGGTGTATTGGGGGGGAAGTGCCGCTGGGTGTATTGGGGGGGAAGGGCCGCTGGGTGTATTGGGGGGGAAGTGCCGCTGGGTGTATTGGGGGGGGGCACTGGGTGTATTGGGGGGGGGGAAGTGCCACTGGGTGTATTGGGGGGGAAGTGCCGCTGGGTGTATTGGGGGGGGGGGGGAGTGCCGCTGGGTGTATTGGGGGGGGGGGGGGGGAGTGCCACTGGGTGCATTGGGGGGAAGTGCCGCTGGGTGTATTAGGGAAAGTGTTGCTGTGTACAGTGCTCACACTTTTGTCTGTTACAGGTTATTCTTCCAACATCCCAGTTGTGCGGAGGGTTAATTTTCAAGAACACCCATCTAATAGCAACAACTTGCAGTTAGACGGAAAACATGGTATCAAGTACACAGCTGGTAAGTTATCTTCCTCAACATCCCCGTTTATTACTATGGCACCATAGAATCGATATGACCAGACAGGCATACAGGTATTATATACATGTATATAATAGCAGCACGAGGGAGCAATTCAGCAGGGTAATAGATGCATGGATGCAATTAATGAATCACATGGCATACATAAAAGGGGATTTTTGGTTCTTACCTGTAAAATCCTTTTTTCGTAGGCCGAGGTGGATGCTGGAAAAATGAGTATACCTGGACAGGAGGACCAGGCACCAAGGAGCACTATGTCTTCAAGATAGTGCAGCCCGTAGCTCCTTCCGCTTATACCCCCTTTCTGTCCTCAGAGACCAGTTTTAACTTAACAAGCTGAGGAATAGGGATAGGAGAAGAAGAACCATTCAACTGAACATACAACTAAGGGGCAAATGAATAACTGCCAACATAGCTAACTGCAATTTTTTAAATAAGAGTAAAAAGTGCTTGGGGGTGTGGGTATATAAAAATAAATAAGTAAGTACAAGTGCTTAGCCGCTAAAAAGATAAGGAGAGAGTAAAAACAATGTTTACAGCCCTTTCCTGGTGGGTGGGGTTGCTGGTCCGTGCTGAGGCAGTGAAAGAGTGGCACTATTTTGCGTAGACCTGGTAGCCCTATCTGTCCCTTAGCTTACCTAGGTCTTCTGGCCTTCTGTCTTCCTTCACGCCGCGCTCCGGACCTCCACGAGTGTGCCGCGCTCGGCCGGAAGTTCGGGTTTGTTGACTTCCGGTATCGGCGGCGGTGTACGGACTCGCTTCTTCCCCAGGCTTCCAACGCGTTTCGAGAGACAGGCTCTCTTTGTCCAGCGACTCAATAGCGTGATTTGGAGGTGTGCGAGGATGGAAATGTGCACACTCCACCATTGGGAAGATTGACACCATCTTGCAGACCACTTTCATGCACAGGTGTATTGACACCTTGCAATGTTTTAAGAAAGACCAAATCAGCGCCTGTAATTCCAGGTACTTGTCCTGAGGCAAGAAGACCCCCTGAGAGACTTGTCTATGAGGGCTCCTAGATGAATCATGGAGGTCGAGGGTATTAGGCTGGATTTTCGCTGGACTGGAGGAGGTCCATTGTCAACTGCAAGTGTGAAAGGAGAATTTCTGCCGCGTGGGCCAACAGAAGGAGGATTCGCACTCCCTGTAGATGTCTCTGAGCTGCCATTACCGCCATGATCTTCACGAAGACTCGAGGCGCTGTTGAAAGGCCAAACAGTAGGGGCCTGAAACTGGAAATGGCGCTCTAACACTGCAAACCGGAGAAACCGCTGGTGTTCCAACCTTATAGGTATGTGGAGATAGGCATCGTGGATGTCCAGGGATGCCATTAGGTTCGATGGAGTGTAGAATTGACGTGAGAGATTCCATTCTGAATTTTGGTACTCGAAGGAAGAGGTTCAACTTCTTTAGATTGAGAATTGGATGGAATGAACTGTCCGGTTTCTTGATTCAGAAGATGTTCGAGTAGAAGCCTGTTCCTCTTTGCACTGGAGGTACCGGAATAATGACTTGCGATTGCAATAGGGTGGAAATTGCTGTTTCGAGGGCGGCGGCCTTCAATGGGTCTGCAGGAAGACATGTTGTAAAAAACTGGGTTGGAGACCTGGACCAAAAGGTGTGGGAGTAGCCTTGTGACAGCACATCCAATACCCAAGAGTCCAATGTTGAGCTTGGCCAAATTCCTGTAATTTGAAGACGGAAGCCTCCTACCCTTGACGCAGTTGAATGTTGACTTTTGGCGTCAGGCAGCAGGTTTGTCGGTCTCCTTATGGGCCTGTTGATGACCGGCCCAGCCCTGGCGCTGCTTGGACTTCAGTGTCTTAGGGAGGATAGGGAAATCTTGCAGAGGTTTTGAGCTGTTGCCTTACTCTGCGGTCTGAAAAAACGAAAGGACTGCTGCTTTAGTTTTGAAACTCCAGAAGGAAGAAAAGCAGATTTAGAAGCTGCTAGGGAAGCGACTATTTTGTCCAATTCAGGTCCAAAAATTACTATCCCTGTAAAAGGCAGGGCCTCCAACTTTTTTTTTTGGAGTCGTTATCTGCCTTCCATGATCTGAGCCCCCATCTAAAACACTCTTACTGACATAGGAGATTGCCTCTCTGATATTGTTTACAAGGGACAGGAGTTCCGATCTGCGTGTACCAGATTGTAGGCCTTCTAGCAATTCATCTGCCTAGTGACCGATGGACATGGTAGTCCAGGCGGCTGCAAAGGCTGGGCGAATGGCCACACCTGCATTGGTATATATAGATTTTTTAAATTGATCCAAATTCTTTTCTAGCGAGTCCTTTAGAGAAGTGACGTCCGGTATAGGTAGTGTGGGTAGACTTCACTAGTCTGGTCACGTGGGCGTCTAACCTAGGAGGGATCTCCCATTTATTATAATCCTCTGGTAGAGGATAGAAGGCTGAAATCCGCTTAGAAAGCAGGAATTTTTCAGGCTTCCTGGAATATTTTGTCCAGCTGAGTGGACTGTGGGAACCCTGCCGGGTCCTTCTTTTTTCTTTTGAAAATAGGACCCTCAGAAGGAGGCTGCAATTCAGATTCCTTAATATTTAAGGTTAGTCGGATAGATTTAATCAGACTATACACCCTGGCCTGAGCCATATGATCTTTATCAGGCTTAGGATCCTCTTCACCCTCCTCTACAGGATCAGCTGTATCAGGGTCCTTGTCAGTGACTGTTGTATCTTGTGCAAGTAACGGATGCGACGTGCAGGAACAAGAGCACTAGTGGCTCCTAAAGCCTGTTGCAGTGAAGCTCATACCTGTATTAAGCCTTGAACAGACTGCGACAGGCTCTATAACCACACTGGCTCCTCTGGTTGAGGTGGAACCTGGGGAATAGGGGGAGCAATTACAGTACGTGAGGCCGCCAGTTCCCTCATTGCAGAGGACAAGGCAGTAACCCAGTCAGACTCGCAGGGAACCTCCGCAGTAACCTGCGGACCGGGTCCCAGCAGAGTGCAGCGCTCACAAATGCCAGTATGGTCATGCTCTGCACATGCAAAATTTTCTTTACATGAATTGCATGTAAATGCGTGCAGCACTGGAGCGTTACCCTTTCCCCTAGCTGACATTGTAAAATGGTTGGCTAACACTTACAATGTAAACCCTATTCACACAATAGTGTGAGAAGAAAAGAAAGAACTGTACACAGGCACTTATAAACAAATTAGCGACTAATACTGTAAACCCTGTTAGCCAGATACAGGGGGATGTTAAGTTATGTAACTTACATCAAGAAAAACAGTAAACTGAAGAAAATAATAAAAGCAATAATGCAAACAGTATTTGTACAGCCATCCACACAGAAATCTAGATATGTACTATATCCCAGCACCAACACTAAAAAGTGGGGTGAGGGGGTTAAACCTGGGCACTGATAAACAGTGGAGGCAAAGGGGGACGAATCCTGTGGCCAGCCGGATACGTAGTGAGAAAATGGCACCCGCAAGCTCTGAGGGGTTAGGAGAGGAGCACCCTCGGCGGGAAACTCAGTGACACGTCATAGCCGAGGGGATGGGGCAGAGCTATAAGACAAGCGCCCTTTCCACCGGGAACCCCAGGATAAACATGGCCCCATATTAAACCCACTCACCCTGGTGGTCTAGCGGTATCCATGGCATGAGCTGGGACCGCTGCCAGGACCGCCGATGCGGGGAGTCGCTTACCTGCTGCCTCTCCCTGGCTCCCTCCTAGTGCAGGGAGGTGACTGGGATGCGCCGGACAAGATGTCTTGGTATCAGTCACCGGGGGAAGGACGCATGTGTCAGAGCCAGTGCTGCCGCTGCACTGACACAGTAAAGTAAAACATAAGAAAGAAAAAAATTAAAATAAAAATGAAGTGCGGAAGCTGCCCTCTCCTTAGTAATGGCGCCCTGTTCCTCAGAGCACCAAGGAGAAAAACTGGTCTCTGAGGACAGGAAGGGGGTGTAAGGGGGGGGGGTGTGCTACAGGGGGGTGGTACAGATCTTAAAGACATAGTGCTCCTTGGTGCCTGGTCCTCCTGTCCAGGTATACCCATTTTCCCACCAAGTGTTTTGTATAAGATCTAACTAAGACAATGATAAAAACATAGGCACAGGTAAGCGGAATACAAATCACATGTCATACACAAATGATGCAACATAAGCAACACACACATGGAAAAAAAGAGGATGTATTGTAGCACTTACAATCTAGTGGGGTTTTAAAATGTGACAGTTGGGTGACTTGGAAAACGTTACTTGTTAGGCTGCGGCCACTCATAGCATTGCAGCGGTTCCTGTTCATGCGCGGCCTGCTGCACACAGGCTCCTATGCGGCCGCCCACACATTAGTGGTGGAGCCGCACCTGCCAGGTCCTACAGCGTGCTGTGGTAGGACCAGATGGCGGAACGCCCTGATTTTGGAAAGAACACATACAATTACTGTGCAATGTATATGTTACATTGCTGTGCCGCATTGTGTAATGCTAGAAATACAGTCGGCAGTGGCCGGATCCCGTTCTAGCAACCAAGTGCATTGGTCTGAACGGGGCTCACTTGGCCACTATGTGTGGCCCCAGCTTTAGGGGTCCCGTTTAAGATCCTTTGATATATAGTAACTCAGAAAAAACACCAGTTCTTCTCCATCTACTTTGTGACATTTTTTCTTCAGTACCTGGCAAGCAAAAATCTGAATTTCAATGTAGTATAATGTATTTTGTTTGCCTCCAACATAAACTGCAAGGGTATGGATCATTAGGTCTCCACCAGTTAGATCGACATGCATTGGGTCGACACCATTAGGCTGACATGCAGAAAGGTCTACATGGGTCTAGACCCAATGCTTGTCGACCTAATGACCTTATCCCCCTGCAAGAGGCAGGTGCTATATGGGACATGTATGTTACCTAAGAGACTGCAAGAAAGTCAGTTAGGCTGCAAATGATTGGTGCATAACTGAACATTGCATTAAAGCAATGCTTATTCCATGGGCCGTATTCAAGGAGAATATTCACTGCGTGCAGAGAATCCTGTTTAGGATTCGCTGCACAGTCGCCACTGCCCGCCGTGTTCTGGAGCCTCGCTGTACCCCCTATTCAACGTCGCAGGGGCTCGCTGCCCCTGACGGCGAGTGTGAACGGAGCCTGAGGACGGTGACAGGCAGGGCGATGGAAGAAGCACAGGCTGCCCAGTACGTATATGGGGGGGGCTCCCTGGGAGTCAGGCAGCACAGGCTGCCCTCCCGGGAGAGCCAGCAGGGGACCAGGTATTCACTGCACCCGATCGTGCATATGTAATGATCGGGTGCAGTGAATATATGAATAACTAATGAGCTGCTCCCGGCCCCTGCTCTGTGTAAAAAAAATATATATATATATTTTTAAAATTAAATATATATTCATGTGCTATAAGCACATGAATAAAAATAGCATGCCCCTCCTCAGAATAAAATTCCTGATTTTTTTACACCAAATGTAAAACAACAACAACTTTATTTTACTTTCCACTTCACCATGAAAAGATGGCAATTTGCTACACATCGACACACGGCGAAAATCACTTAGAAGACGGCGATAAGTGCACGTTGAATAGGGTGATTCGCTTTCTGACCCAAAAAATCACCTTCCAACTCAAAAATAGCCCAAATTCGTCGTGAAACAGGGCAAATTATCCTCATTGAATACTGCTGCATGAGTAAACAGTCAGTCCAGCTATGTGAGGTTTGTTATTTTGCATTATAATACACTTGAGGTGATTATACAGATGCATTGTTTTTACTTTTTTTTTGTCTCTCATAATTTTCTTTATCCCCCAGTACAAGGACACAGAGCATCTACCTCTGGTGTAAATAGAACAAATATGGTTGCAGTTCCTCAGAAGCTTATCATAAAGAAACCTTACAATATATGTGATAAAAATGTGTCCATGAAAGGTGAGCACATACGTTGCCATAGCTTGTTGTTATACATTGGGGGAATCATGGGACTCATTTACACTTACAGGGGAAAATGTACTAATGACAGTTTTGCTAACTATTTTTTTGAATGGATTTATCCAGGGTTTTAGAAAATCACCGATTTTATTAAGGCAAAATCTCTGAAAAACCACAAACATAAATATAGAATTTTTTCTGTGAAAAGTATTGTTTATATACATTAGGGGAGGCAAAACTGCGATTTATTAATAGTTTAATAATAATAATTATTGTACATGAGTAATATTCATAAAATGTGTAAAAATATATATTTTAAATATTTATTATTTTGTGATGGGGTTCCACTTGTATAAAAGAAATTCCTCTTGGTTAAAAAATATCTTTGCAGCTATTTACAATTAATAATGTCCCTTTTAATATAATTAATAAAAGTTGCTTTAAAAAAAAATGTAACCTTAATGTAGACAACTGTTGGACCCCACCCCTGTATAACTGTCACAATATTGCCCACATAAAAAATGATCTGCCTCCTTATTCAATCAGTAGTAATTGCCCTTATTATAAGTATATAATGATTCCTCAGCTTCTGATTGGCCAGAAGGATGCAGCAGTTTTTTTTTTTTTTTGGGGGGGGGGGTTGTTTGCCCGCCCCCTAAGTGTCTAAACCAAACAGAATGACTGTTCAAACAGCCTTGATAGTAAGTTATCAGTTTCAAAGCTACCTTTAAGTAGATGTTGCTCAAAAGATTCAATTTTGCAAATTTGGCAAAATCATCCATATTTGTCAGTCTGATTTCTGATTTCTTGTTTCTCTTTCGTCCATCCTGGTGACACAGCTCACCATGGGATGGAGGAGGGTCCGCTATGCTTACATCTTTGAGAGGCAGGCTCCTCCCTTCTGCATCCCAGCATTCCTCAGTTTGTTTTAGGTGCCCACCGGAGTGGGTGGCTATGCTGACAGGGCTGCAGACTGCAGCTGTTTTTAGAATAGCTAGAGTTTGTTTTTTTATTAATATTTACACTAGTTAAGTGCAGGTCACAGTGTGAAATTTCCAGAGGAAGTTTCTTTACACTGGCTGCGCAGCAGAGGCTAACAGAAGCGCTTCCTGTCAGCTCTCTGTGTGCTGAGAGACGCTGTCTGGTCTCTCTGCACAGTGCTTTGATCTCCATTTCAGGAGGTCTCCTGGGCCCTGGAGAGCAATGTTCCCTCTAATTTTACAAAGGCTGTGTGCGGCAAAAGATTTTGGCTGTGCAACTTTGGAAGGAAATTTTAATTTTTGTGCGTCACTTATATAACTGGAAAATGACGTTCAGCATTTGTGTTAACTTTACTTCAAAATGATATTAAACATTTAAACATTCAAAACACAGCACACAATGTAGTTAATGAGTAAAACACACATTAATTGAGTCCACAACTGCAAAAAGGGACCACTGCTGCTTTGTGCGCTCTGTTGTAATGTCTGTGCGCACGCTCGTAGAGTTGTGTGCGCGCGCACGTGCGCACAGCTTAGAGGGAACACTGCTGGAGAGCATCCTGATCCAGCTCCCTGCTTAGAGGGATGGGGCTTACAGGCTGAAATTTTGGAGTAGATGCCTGTTACAGGAGCCCTTACAAGTGGTCCCATTCAGAGGGGAGACACTGGAGGAGAGAAGAAACACTTGGTAGGAACAGCTGCAAGGGGGGGCAAAAACAGCTTCCCTCCCTGCTGAAGCGAGTTGGGACTTGGTCTCTTCCTACACTCTGTTCTGGCGCTGTTTTCCCAACACTGTTCTAAGCTGAAAGGAGGATGTTGTGGGGGAGGGAGCATCTTCCATGTTAATAGACTGCAGATTTTGCGGAGTCAAATTAACTGCTGAACAGATGGACCCATGGGGATTTGTGCCCTACATGTGAATCTGTGCCCAGTGGGGCTCAAGCCCAGAGGTCTGAGCAGCATGAACCTGCCTGGGCGGTTGCCCTGGGAAGGTCTATGACTGCCTTGGTGCAAGCTTTGAATAGACAGAGGGATGAGCCGACTAAATCTCCTAGGCCTTTCTCTCCCTCACAGCTTTCTGTGGGCTCCATTGCTCCCTCACAAGGGTACCCTGCCTTATTACAGGCTATGCAGGACACTGTACAGAGGCCCTTATTCTAGTTCATTCTTTCTGACAAAATCCTTCTCAGATGGACAAAACCATGTGCACTGCAGGTGGGGCAGATGTAACTTGTGCAGAGAGAATTAGATTTGGGTGGGGTTTTACTTCAAAGTGAGATCTAAATTGCAGTGTAAAAATAAAGCAGCCAGGATTTACCCTGCACAGAAACAAAATAACTCAACCAAATCTAATTCACTCTGCACGTTTCACATCTGCCCCCCCCCCCCCCCCCCCCCCTGCAGTGCACATGGTTTTGTCCATCTAAGAAGGATTTTGTCAGAAAGAGTAAACTAGAATAAGGCCCAGAGTGTCCACACAATTTATGCTCTTTTGGAACAGTTTATCCACACATCCTGGATCCTGACACGGCTGTGGCGTATCTCAGTCATCAGGGGGGCACTTGCAGCAGGATTGCGATGCAAGAAGTCTCTCAGATATTTCAGTGGGCAGAATCAAATATTCCTGCTCTTTCGGCTGTGATCATTCCAGGGATTCAGAATGTGGAAGCGGACTTCCTCAGCAGATCACAATTGCTGGAAGGGGAATGGGCGTTGCATCCGGGGGTGTTCCAGGACATTGTATCCCTCTGGGGGCTCCTAGAGGTGGATATGATGGCATCCAGACACAATTGTCAGGTGACCAAGTTCTGCTCAAGAACCAGGCATTCGACAGCGTGGGCAGTGGATGCCATGGCGGTTCCATGGTGTTTCGGCCTCGTTTATGTCTTCCCACCATTTCCCATGATCCCTCGGGTCCTCGAGAGTGAGGATGCAGGAGTCGAGGGTTATTCTGATAGCTCTGGATTGGCCCAGTCCTGGTATTCCGACATACTGAAGTTGTCGACGGCGTCTTCCTCTTCGACCAGACCTGCTCAGGCAAGGTCCGTTTCTACACCAGGACCTAGCTCATCTCAATTTGATGGCCTGGCTTTTGAGACCGCCTTGTTAAAAAAGAAAGGCTTCTTGGATGCAGTTATCTGAGCTATGCTCAGTGCTCGGGAACCTGTGTTGGCGGCCAATTATCATAGAGTCTGGAAGATTTAAATCAGGTGGTGTGAACGACAGAAGGTTTACACTGCTTTGCTTATCTTCTTTCAAAGGAGAGTGGTTCTGTTGCTGGAGGTTCAGACCTTTCTCCAAGGAGTAATCCGTATCAAGCCTCCATATAGACAGCCAGTGGCACCTTGGGATCTGTCACTGGTATTGTCGGTTCTGCAGAAACCACCATTTGAGCCTTTAAGGTCGGCTAACCTTAAATTCCTTTCCTGGAAACTTACTATTCTATTGGCGAGGCAAAAGTCTGAATTGGGGGCTTTGTCTTGTAAGTCTCCTTTCCTGGTATTGAGGATAGGGCTGTTCTGCAAAAAGGTGCCTAAATATCTCCCAAAAGTCGTGCCAAGTATCATGTGAACCAGGAGATTGTGCTCTCGGTGTTTTGTCCAAGAAATAGGGACAAACTAAAGAAATTGGATGTGGTACGCGCATTGCACATTTACATGGACAGAGTGAAGGAATTTCGTAACACAGATTTGTTGTTGGGTACTGTATGATGTACATAAGAGAGGGTGGCCCGCTTCTAAGCAGACCATTGCTAGGTGGTTAAGGTCAGTCATTGCCTTTGCCTATACTAAAGTTGGCAGACCAGTTCCCTCCAGGATTAATGCTCTCACCGCTGTTGAGCTAAACGAAAATGGGCCAGGGTCACGGCTGTCGGGACGGATCGACAGTCGTGACCCAGGATTGAATACCCCCCTAAATCAGGAACATCTTGCCCACATACACTATAGTTATATTGATCTGTCAAGAGCCACAGTTTCTGCTAGAACATCTGGATATCCTGCAGTATGTGAGCATTCTCAATAATTCTAAATAATCTGACCGTATTTCCCGTGTTCCATGATTTCCACTCCTCCTTATGGGCAGACACTTACAAATTCAGGGGCAGATTTATTAATCTTGGAGAAAAGATAAATTGGAGATAAAGCGGAGAAAAGGTAAAAGGAGATAAAGCACCAGCCAATCAACTCCCAACTGTCTTTTTCAAACACAGCTGATTGGCTGGTGCTTTATCTCGTTTTACCTTTTCTCCGCTTTATCTCCAGTTTATCTCTTCTCCAAGCTTAATAAATCTGCCCCTCAGTGTGGTATAACAAAAAATCAGTTACTTGGAGAAATGAAATTGCATAGTGTGTAGCTCAGATAGCATTTCCATAAATTTGTTGAAAAGTTGCCCTGATAGTTGGGGTGACCAAGAAAATCTGACCGTGTATACCTAACAATAGATCCATTTTACAGTTTTGTAGCTTTTTTTAAATAATTGAATTTTTACTTCCCATTCTATACAATGTGCATATTTTTTTTTGTATGTATGTATGTATATATATATATATATATATATATATATATATATATATATATATATATATATATATATATATTTTTTATCATTTACATGAAATACATCTTTCATGTTAACCTTCTAGCACCTACATCAGTTTTCTAGAATACGTCTCACAGACAAAATAACCCTCAAATTTTGTTTATTTGTATTGAGAATAATTGAATAATGAATGTTGATATAATTGAATAGCTAACGCCAGAATGTAGCAGGAAAGTTTAAGAAATGTGTTTCTTTAAAGTTATTGAAATGGCATAGGTTTCAGTTTTTACCACAATTTTTGTCTTAGCAGAGTTACCCAACATTGAACCTGTTATACTGCGAATTAAATCAAAAGAGCTGCCATCAAATAGTGAAAATGTGTGCTTAGGTGGCAGAATGAATTACACAATTGGTAAGTTTTCTACACACACAACATGGAATTCTGCATTTACCCCCTGTGAATTAAGCTATAATGTTTTTAGGGAACTTATATGTTAGTTGGGTGCCCACTATAGTTAGTACGCTCATACCTCACTATCCATGTCGGCATGGAGTTGATTTTATATAGTGTGGCGAGCACAGCATGCCCCGCGAGGGGACGCGGAAAACTAAGCAAATAGCTTAGTGGGCACCCAACTAACATATAAGTACCATTTTTAGTAAAGGGTAACATTTATTAGGCCATTTTATTTGTTCATGCATGATCCTTAAAATAAAAACGGCGTATTCTACATTTTTCCGCAATAGTTAGTTAACAGCATTTATTACCACTTTCGCATTATAATTGTCTGTAGTTGGCGGAAATAGTTGTGGGTTTTTTTTCAATTTTTTTTTTTTTTTCTGCACATGAGCCACACTAATTAGAAAATTAGATCGATTTATTACTTAATTGGACAGGAGGCAACTATAGCTACTGTACGAACCACAATACCTAATAAGGAGGATTACATTAGGCACATGCTTTTTTAACACTCTCACATATTTCACTTTGTTTGTCCTTTTACTTGTTATGTGTTTTTTTATATATTTCACAGTCTTAATATAAATATGAAAAGTTACATTTTATTAATTTTCTTCCTTTTGGTGTACCACACCCTAACAAACTGTATTCTGTCCTGTTTAAAGGTTATTTAATAAAGTCTTAACAATCAGTACATTTATATTTAGAAGAAAACATTGTTATTGAACAAGAAGTTTGTGGTTTTTATACATGTTCACATTTTTACCCCAATAGTAGTTTAGGTAGTTTTTTTTTTATTGTGTCAGAGGGGTGTCCTTTACAGTTAGAATCAGTTGGACTACCAGTTTAGTTTACTGGGTACATCTTTCGCAGTAGAGTCTTAGAGGGGAGCACAGATCGGGATACATACAATATCTAGGCAGTGGGGATGCCGGCAGTCAAAAGACCGACCCCGGCATCCCACTATGGAGTATTCCTACAGGGGCTCTGTAAGTAACCTAACCTCCCCCTACCCCTTAACCCTCCTTGTTAGTGCCAAACCCCATATTTCGCTGTTCAAAGCTGAACTGCTCATGCAACCTAAACCACCCAGCCTCACCCTAACTCGCTCTGGCAGACTTAAGTTTGGGATGCCAGCTTACGGTATTCCGGCATCAGCATCCCAATGTTTTCCGAAGTTCTGATGGCAGTTGGGATGCCGGTGTCAGTATAGTGAACACAAGCATCCTGACCGCTGGGACGGTTATCGCATTCCTACAGATATTTGTATTTCACTTGTCTTTATACAAGCTATAACGACTGACCAGAGAACTGTTCTCATTTTGCTCAGATTGTTTTGTCTATGATATAGATATTAAAATAATTATTTTTCTTCCTTCTTACAGAAGATGAAATGATTATTGAGAGACGGGGTCCTGAGAAGTTCAATCTAAGAAACATTCCTGCAAAAAATAAAGTGCGAATTCAATACAATATGAAAACAAGTGGATATTGCCAAAGATTAGTTAGGTGGCCAGTTGGTCACAGGGAGGAATTTGCACAGAAACGGTATGGATTGGGGTCGGCAAAGGAACCTGAGAGAACCTATAACTGCACTGAATGTGGCAAGAGATTTTTAAAGATAACTGACCTCAGGCTTCATCAAGGAACCCATAAAATGAAAGTAAAACAATACAATGGGTCATTGGTCCAGCAGAAGGTGGAAACCCTTCAAAAACTTCCCATCGACCAAAAGTTCCCCCAGGCAGTTTCCATCAAAAATGTATCTGGGACGAAGTCTTTAACTTGTGTCGTTTATGGAAAAAACGTCAACGCAAGCTCCAACGTTGTCCAAACCCCAAAAACATTTGCGCGAGAGAGGCGATTTGTATGCAGGTTTTGCGGCAAACGGTTTCAGAATAACAGCAACCTTATAGGTCATGAGAGAATACACACGGGTGAAAAGCCTTTTGAATGCCCAGAATGTGGCAAAAGCTTTAGCCAGAAGGCAAATCTGACCACTCACCAGAGGCTTCACACCGGGGAAAGGCCCTTTGTCTGCATCAACTGCGGCAAAGGCTTTGCACAAAAGATAAATCTACTAACACACGAGCAAACTCACACAAAAAAGAAAAAGAAAATTGACGGCAAGCATGTTTTAATGACTTAAACCAATATTCAGGTTCCGGTTGAAGGCTCATTAGCCGGAATTACCATAAAGTGCCTGGGAAACAGTTGTCCCTCTTCACCGAGTCTACTTATTTTTCAATGCACAGTATACATACGTTGACTCACAGGCTGATTTTACTGTTTCGTCTAGTTTATGTGGACTAGTATTACGACAGGTGCTACTCCATGAAGATACAGACAAAAAGAAAGTACCTCAGACATGAGAAGTATTTTAGAGATTTTTCTAAAATACGAATCATTCGTTCCAGTTTTTCTAGCCTTATAATAAAGTATATATAAATAGATGTTGTAACTAATTTGTATATAACAGTTGCAGTTTAGAACTCGGCGTCAGGGCTGGAAAACTCGTTCTCGTTTGTTCACCAATAATAATTTTCAGGGGTTTAAAAAAAGCTGTCTGTATATACAATAGTATCTACTCCCCCAACTATGAAAACTCAGTGAAACTTTTCCAGTATGGTATTTGTTGGTGTTCAACCCTAGAAAGAAAAAGTCTCTATTTTTAAAACAATGTCCGCATCTTGTAGACTTGGGAGGGGGAGTGGATGTGTGATTTTTGTTGTGTTATTTATTGCATTGTATATCTTTTTGGTGCACAACTTTCCATCAGGTTTTTTTGGTAAAGACTTTACTATGTACACTAAACCTCCTGCTAAGGGTATATAATAACCTCCAGCTGTAATTTATAGTGCAGTAGTTCTCCGGATCTGTGCTTCTTTGTAGGCAATGCTGATAAAGTTACATAAACCTCCATGTTTTAATGGTGCGTTTGTTGCCAACTGAACTCTCAACAATTCCTGGATTAAAGACCAGAACATGTTCTAAGATGCTGTTTTGTTAATTTTTTTGTAGGAACTCTACCTGGTTGTGTTATGCTGATGTCAGCAAAGGGTTTTCATTTTATTCCAAGTTCTCCTGTGTGGTATATCCCGGAAGAAAATTAGGCTGTTGTGTTTCAGAATGAGGAAAGAAAGTTACACAACCTGGGCTGTGACAACACTAACCAAACCTTTCCCCCCGGTTGTGCAATCTTCACTCCTATTAAACTTTTAATCACCCTTGACTATTACTGAGCATGTCCAGTATAGTGGTTGGTCACTAGCTATCCTATCTAATGTAGTTCAGTCTCCTGCAGCCTCAGAATGTAGGCGATACGATTCTTGGTGACCTGATTTGGCAGTGGCCATTGATGGTTTCATAATGATACACAATAGTTTTACTCTTGATGGGGGAAACGTGTTGTCAAAGTTTTTCATTGCTGCCACTGTGCTGGGTAATAAGGAGACGCAACACAATGTCGGTTCCCACCTATGGTTAAAACCCATTGATGATTAACCCACCAAAGTTTATCTTTATTTTGGAGCAGTTCTAAAAACACTCTTTATTACAGCAATATGCAGAATAGTACAGAGCAGGACATTGTGGTGATCTGAATTGGCCTCTAGTGTTCATTCTAACACCCTGCACCTTTCAAACACAGTGCAGTTCTTCTTTCCTGCCTGTGATGTCGCTTTCTGTTGTGGCGAGTCTATCACATTGTGTCCTGTGTCTCAATACAAACCAGACTGTACAAGAAGCACCAAAGCAGACAACGATACCCCAGGCAGGAAAGAGGAACTGCACAGGTTTTGAAAGTTGTAGAGTGCTAGAATGAAGACTACTGTGTCTACAGTTTGATCGACTGTGTTCAGAGGTTGTCCCATCTGCTGTTCTGTTACTTGTGGTTAGAGGAGACTGTTATCAATCAGATCTTTGACATAAGTCGATATCTCCTTTAAATAACATTGTGCTGCCTAAATTTCTGTCTATCCCCGGTTACTGCTTTTTGCACATAAATTAGCTGCACATTGTATACCCCGATAAGAAATACTGTATAATGCATGTCGCTCCACATGACAGCATTAATGTGGTTTCTGTTGCACTATGCACTCACTGTTCAGGTTTCCTTCCACTCTTACTCTACATATGGTTGAGTAGATCTTATTTGAAGCTGCTCTTTTTCTGTAATTGTTGGACACCCCCTGCCAACAGAACTGTGTTTTTCTGGTCCTTATTATACGGAGTACATCATTCATCACAGTCTCACATTTTTTAAATAAATTCCTAACATCTGTGGAATTGTAAAGAACATTTTTGGTCAACGACTCATCAAAAGTGTGCAAAGGACAGTAAGGCTGTGTAGACATTGCATAGATAGTATTGGCTGCGTGCCTTAAACAGATGGTAAAAGAGCAAAACAAAGATGTTCAACATTACATTTCGAGTTTATCTATTGTGCGTTTGTTTGACTGATGAATAGTTATGGCCTCCATGTAATATTAGAATCACTTTCTTTTTCAAAAACTTTAGAAAAAAAAAGCAACAAAAATCCATACACTGACTTTCTGTTTTTTTGTAATTGTGTTCTATGTTGAGTTCATTATTATATCATATATGTGTTTTTTAATATCCTTTTTTGGTTACCATATTAGTATTTATCTGGTTCTAGCAGGAAAGTGAACTTTTAAGTTAGATTCTTAGGAAACTGACCGGTTTAAAAGTCACCTCATCTTTATTTAAAAAAAAAAAAATTCCACACAGCTACAAGGGTGAGCCTCTGTGTAGACTGGCATTAAGGTTTTCTATTTAAGATGTGTTCCACACAGATTAAGCGCCTGACAGACAGCTGTAACCACCTGTCATGGCCGCATTACCATACGTACGCCCAGCGTTTTCATGGGAACGCCCATGAAACGCGGGGCGTACGCATATGGTAATTAGCTCAAACAGCCATTTATGCCCCTCTCCACCCCCTGTTCGGATTGTACAGAATTCACGCCGTATTCGGACATGCGCGGCGTTCACACATGCGCAGATACGCCTCTGCACATGCGCAAAAACAGAATAAGGCCCAAAGTGTCGAAGTAAGTCCCCATTTAAGACCTAGGTCAAGCCAACTACTCTTCTGTTGTGTCCTCTTGCAAAACTTTACTTGACAGTTATCTGCATGCAGGAATCTAAGCAAAAACTATAGATGGTTAACAGTAAGTTACAAATTTAACAATTAATAGTCTGAATGGTCTATTTTACTCAACATATAAAAACTAATGAGTGACAGCATGATTGCAATTGGCACTTGTGATTTATGAAATGTATTTATTACATTTTTGTTTATTGTTTAAACCAGTCCGGTCCCATTTGAAGTTGGTTTCCTTTCTGTAAAATCTGTTGCTGAAAAATGGACACAGTATAAATGTAAATTATGGGACTAGTTCAAAGTCAAGAGCAAATAAACAAAAGGGGAGCAATTTGCTCCTGGAATGATGTTGCAATGGAAAGATTGCTAGTGAATTTATTGTTTTTGCATGCAGGAAAAATACGGACTCCTTTTGCATGTAGTGAACAGTCAGATTAGGAGGACATGACCTTCCTAACTCTAAATCTCTCTGCGCATTTCACATCTGCACCACTTTCCCCATTGTTTTACCCAGGTGTAAGTTGCTCTTTCTGTATTTGCCCTTAACTCCAAATTCCAGGCCTAAATTTGGAAGGTGTCCGACCAGTAGCTCATACTGCATTTCATTGATTAACCCTTGCAGTCAACTGTAGAAAAAGTCTACAAATACTTTATGGGAAGATATGTTCAGGCTTGGTTAAATTTGCCATCTTATCTCATGTCTGCAGATTTGTTCATGAAATAAAAGCTTCAAGTGTCACATTAGTTAACGGCTGTTTGTCTCAATATAACACTTTTTGCATTGCCCGTTTCGGAACTGGACGGGTGGTTCAAGACTTACATACGAGTAATACGAATAGAGTTCACTGCTGCTTTTGTTAATTTAATTCTGATCAGTGATTGGTCTTACATTCAGGGTATATGTGTTGCATTTTGTCTTAAATACCTGACTATATACATGATTTAATTAGAATGTTAAACTTTGTTGTATTTAATGCATTTACTAGTTTTTTGTTTTTAACTAGCAGCTTCAGTTTTGTGTGTTTTTATGAAGAGCCAAAAACAAATGGTAAACTTTTGACATCAAGTTGAAGGTGTAAATTTAGGCATGTCACAGTAATGTCGCTTTAATGTGAAGATATTGGTATTAATAAACGATTTTACCAAATGTCAATTTGATCACTTAATTCTTCAATTTGCGACAAAATGTTTCCGTTGAATGTAAAGTTTTTAGCAAATAGAGCCAACATTAATTATTTCTTTTCCTGTGATATATATTGTTTAATGATCCTTAAAGCATACATTTAATTCTGTTAACCCAGTTCTAATGAAAATATGAAACCAAAATATTATATATGCAAAGTCTTTGCTGTTTTCTTTCTTTCTCGTTCGTCTCGTTGGAAGCAAGAACTATCGGTCTTACAACTGTTTCTGTATTTGTCTGTCAGTGTTGTGTGTAACATGCATTGCTCTTTAACATGCTATTACGCATGTTACATGTTTTTGGTGTGTCTGAAATGAATAGAACCTAAGGTATTTCTAGATGACGATTGTTAGCTGTATCTATAATCTTCTTGTTTAGAATGAGTGCTTCTTAGGAGTTGTCTGTATATGTGATTCTTTATGGTTGTCATAAATACTGTAATATCTTCCAATAAACTCAGTTTTGTTACCTATTAAACATTTCTGTTATTTCTCTTTGTTCATGAAAATGTGTCTATTACAGTGGTTCATAAACTGTGAGTCAAATAACTCATGGGGTGAAATGTAATAGGGGGTCGATTTTGTAGACGTGTGCGATTTTTGTCAAAAACCGCCGAAATTGCATGTTTTCCGAAAATCGCGATTTGCGGTAAAAATAAATCGCAATTTTTGCCGCGAATTCGCACATTTTGAAATGCCAATTTTAAGTCACACTTCAATTCACATCTAGATGTTTTCCCATTAGAAATTATACAACTCGTGGTACTTATATGTTGGGCGCCCACTAAGCTATTTGCTTAGTGGGCTATTCATCGTAAGGAAATCGCATTTCATCGCATGTGCATGACACTTTAAGTGTCACACTATGCGATGCGATATTACTAATTAATGTATTTTTCTCTTTCAATGGTCCTGGTGACACAGCTCAACACTGGGATGTAGGAGGGTCCGTAGGAGCCAGGCACCTATCCTAAAGCTTTAGAGGGTAGGCTCCTCCCCTACTGCATCCCAGACTCTTCAGTTCGTGTTAGGTGCCCACTGGAGTGGGTGCTATTCTAAAGGGCTGCCGGAGCAGCCGAAGGATTAGAGTTAGTTAGGGTTTTTATTGTTTTATTAACTTTTACACTAGCTAGGTAGGCACAGTGTGAGGATTCTCCTTAGTGAATCCTCACACTGCTAGCGCAGCAGGAGCTGACAGAAGCGCGTCCTGTCAGCTCGCTGTGCACAGGGGAGACGCTGTCTGGCCTCCCTGTGCAGCGCTTACAGCTTCTTTTAAGAAGCTGCCTGGGCTCCGGAGCATTCTGAAACCGGCTTCACGCTAGGTGGGGATCATGGCGGACAGGCGCTCCGTGATGGCGGCGGCCATTTTCTGCGGAGCTTACACACTGAGCTCCTATATGAGAGGACAGCAGTGTGTTACAGGCATGTTCCGAGTGGTCCCCAGCTGAGGGGGAGATACTGGAACTAGGAAATCCTACAATGGGAGCGGATGTCTGGGGGTGGTTGGCGCCAAAAGCTACAGACCCCGCAGCAGCAGGGACTTGGTCTCTTCCCTCACTCTGTTTTTTCGCCATTCGGAACGCTTGCAGCGGAGCTGAGCTGGCTTACAGATCCTGACAGAGTGATTGGATTTCCTGGGCATCGCTTTCCCCATTCTGAAGACTACAGACTGCTATGTGACTGTGTACACTGTATATAATGCCTGTGTATTTAATGCGCTGTGACTGTGTTATTTGAGAACATCATGTCTGAGCAACAGTCTGTGGTTTTGGGGGAGGGAGCCTTAAATGCATTGAGCGCTTGCAGTGGTTGTACACTGAAATTTGTCCCTGAGCAGATGGCCAAGGGGGGCTTATGTATTTCTTGCGCTGCTGTGAAACCCATGGGGAGTGAATCCCAGAGGGTAGTGCTATCGGAACCTGCGTGGGCCAAGTCCCTGGTCAGGTCTGTTAATGCTTTGGTGCATTGCTGGACAGGCAGAGTGATGTGCTGGTAACTTCCCCTAGACCATTGCCATTATCTCAGCAGTCCTCTGGCTCCTTGCTTATTACAGGTCATACAGGATACTGCTAAGGGAATCAGCAGGTTTAATTACTTGTTGGACAAGTTTGATGGTGATTCTGTGGGGACCCCTAAAAGGTCTTATTCAGTGCCATGTTAGCTGCTGATGAGGAAGGAGAGTATTCAGACATTCCCTGGGAGCAGGGTGTTGATTCTGAAGAGTCCTCAACCTCAGGGGTGGAGGATTTGATTACTGCTGTTAAACAGGCATTGAATTTGTCTGTGGAGGATAAAACTCCTGCAAAGGGTGTTTTTTAAGAGACAGCGTAAAGAAACTGTTACTTTCCCTGCAGACGAGGGGTTACAAGATTTTTAAGCCTGTACCCCATACCTGAGGCGCATGCTGACCTCTGGAAAAAAGCCTCAGTGGTAGATGCTTCTGTGGCACGTTTGTCAAAAGCCACTGTGCTACCAGTGCAAGGGGGAGCAGCGTTTAAGGACCCCGTAGACAAAGAGCTGGAGGGTAACCTCAAGGCAATATTTGAAGGGGTGGGATACACCCTACGCCCTCTGATTGCTTCAGCCTGGGTCTCTAAGGCCATGATTGTGTGGGCCAGTGATTTGTGCACTATTTTACACGCTGACCCTTGTGTGTTATTGCTTGCGGAGAAGCTTAAAAGCAGCTGCAGAGTATGTACTGGAGGCTGAGGAGGAAGCTCTCAAAATGGCTGCCAGAGTTTCCACAGTGTCTGTAAATGCCAGGAGAGTGTTCTGACTTAAGGCTTGGGAGGCCGATAATGAGTCTAAGAAAGCCTTAGAGATATTAGCTTTTAAAGGAAAGCTGTTATTTGGTTCTGAACTAGAAGAGATTATTAAGCAGGCCACAGGTGGCAAAAGTACTTTCCTGCCTGCCCCCGCAGCCAAGCAGACATCAAGGTTTTCTGCTTTCAGGCCGTCCTTTCGGCCCTCCCCTAGAGGAGGTGCGTCCTTTCGGGGGCAGTCCTTTAGGAGAAAGTTTCAGTCCTCCAGGGGCAAGGCCCCAAAGTCTAAATTTGGTTCCTTTCATAAGAAACCAAACACAAAAGGAGAGGACAAACCCTCCGCATGACTGCCAAGGGTTTTGCCCGGCGGGGGTCAAGGTGGGGGGACGTCTGACACTGTTCAAAGACGCATGGGCAATGTTAGACCGGGATTCTTGGGTATTAGAAATTATAATCCAGGGTTACAGAATTCCCTTCAAAGGTCTTCTTCCAAGAAGATTCATTCCCACACCAATACCAAAGGAGGCTCGGCTCCGTACAGCTCTCTTGGGAGCGGCTCACTCTCTTTTAGAGAAGGGTGTGGTGATCCTGGTCCCCAGAGCGGAGTGGAAAAAAGGCTTTTATTCCACTCTGTTTTCTGGTGCCCAAACCAGACGGGTCTTTCAGACCGATTCTCAATTTAAAGTCATTAAATATCCATTGGTGGGTAGACCATTTCAAAATGGAGTCTCTATGGTCAGTGCTGCTAAGCCTGGACCAGGGAGAATTTTTGGCTTCCATGGATGTCCAGGATGCGTACCTTCATGTGCCTATCCACCCAGAACATCAGGCTCTATTGAGGTTTGCGATAGGAGACCTGCACTTGCAATTCCAGGCGTTGCCCTTCGGCCTGGCCACAGCGCCAAGGGTATTCACCAAAATAATGTCTGTAATGGCGGCTGTGCTTCGACTGAGGGGAATCACAGTGATTCCATATTTGGATGACTTGCTGTTCAAAGCGGAGTCAGCAGACATGTTGAAGAGTCACTTGGCAGAAGCCATCATGTTTTTTGCAGGCTCACAGTTGGCTTTTAAATTCACAAAAGTCTCAGTTGGTGCCGTCACAGAGACTCCAATTCCTGGTAGTTGTTCTGGATACCCACCTACATCGGGTATTTCTACCAGAGGCAAAGGCCAGGGATCTGGCTGCCTTGGTCCAGGAGATCCTCGGGTCTCAGAGCACATCAGTATGGAGGTGCCTTAAGCTGCTGGGGAAGATGGTGGCGTCTTTCGAGATGTTGCAGTTCGCCAGGTTCCACTCTCGAGTGTTCCAGTGAAACATTCTGACAACTTGGTCAGGAAATACTCAGACCATGAAGTCAGAACAAATAGTGTTGTCTTCAGAAACTCGATCCTCCCTGAAATGGTGGACGGAGGTGGATTCCCTTCAGTGGGGTCGGTACCTGCAGTCCTGGAGCTGGCTGGTAGTCACTACCGACGCCAGTCTCAGGGGCTGGGGGGCAGTAGTCTTGGACCTGCGTCTGCAAGGCTTGTGGACCTCAGAGGAGTCTGCCTTGCCGATCAACATCTTGGAACTGAGAGCTGTGTGGAAGTTGATTTCTCTGGCGGGAGGAAAGATTACAGAGGCTCCCTTTAAGGATTCAGACCGACAACGCCACAGCTGTGGCATATCTGAATCACCAGGGAGGCACACGCAGCAAGCTGGCTATGTGGGAGGTGTCCCGAATCTTCTTGTGGGCGGAACAGAAAGCATTATCAGCAATATTCATACCAGTAGTGGAGAATATAGAGGCCGACTTCCTGAGCAGGGAGGAGCTGATGGAAGGGGAATGGAGCCTGAACCCACAAGTATTTCACCAGATTACACTGAGGTGGGGTACTCCGGATGTGGACCTGATGGCATCCAGGTTCAACCATCAGGTACCCAGGTTTTATGCCAGGACGAGGGATCCACTGGCAGAAGCAGTGGATGCCATGACTATCCCCTGGGAGGGGAAGCTGCTTTATGTTTTTCCGCCAGTTCCAATGCTGGCAAGAGTGTTGAAAAAGATACAGGCCCAGGCAATTCCAGTGATTTTAGTGGCCACAGATTGGCCAAGGAGGACCTGGTACTCGAGGCTTCAGAGATTGTCTGTGGACTCGTGGCGTCTACCTCTGAGGTCAGAGCTTCTAAAACAAGGACCGTTCAACCATCTGGATTCAGCTCTATTAATTTTGACGGCCTGGCTGTTGAAACCGCTATTTTGAGGAATAAAGGGTTCTCAGAGGTGGTGGTTAACACTATGATTAAAGCCAGACAGTCAGTGTCTTCTGCAAATTTTTATAGGGCCTGGAAGACCTATATTCGATGGTGTGAAAGACAGAAGTCACACACATCGCGCTTTAAATTGGCTAAATTGTTGGAGTTTTTGCAGGAGGGCTTTTCCTCCGGGTTAAGCCTTCAGTCACTCAAAGTGCAGATCTCGGCCTTGTCAATTTATTTCCAAAGAAGGATTGCATTATTACCGGAAGTACAGACCTTCCTGCAAGGGGTGTCCCGATTGAAACCTCCCTACAAACAACCAGTAGCACCATGGGATTTATCTCTGGGTTTGGAGTGTCTTCAAAAGGCACCTTTTGAACCATTAAGGTCGGCTGACCTTAAATTCCTTACATGGAAACTGGTATTTTTGTTGGCAGTGGCGTCAGCAAAAAAGAGTATCGGAGTTGGGAGCATTGTCATGCAAGTCTCCCTTCCTTATATTTCATGATGATAGGGCTGTCCTTCGGACAGTACCCCAATTTTTTACCAAAAGTAGTATCTGCTTTTCATTTAAATCAGGAGATAGTTCTGCCTGTGTTTCAACCCCCAAAGGGTTCAAAGAAAAGGGACAAATTGAGGAATTTGGATGTTGTGTGCGCATTGCGCATTTATGTGGACAGAGTTAAGAGTGTCAGAAAGACTGATACTTTGCTAGTTTTGTATGACATACACAAAATTGGTTGGCCTGCTTCTAAGCAGACCATTGCTAGGTGGTTGCGCTCTTTTATAGCGTTTGCATATACTAAAGTTGGTAGGCCTGGGCCGGCCAGGATTAATGCGCATACCACCAGGTCGGTTGCCACCTCTTGGGCAGTTCGACATGGGGCAACAGCTGAGCAGGTTTACAGGGCTGCCACTTGGTCATCTGTTCATACCTTTGCCAAATTCTATAGGTTCCATGAGTTTGCGTCGGAGGACGCATCATTCGGGCGAGCAGCGATGAGAGCTGCAGACCTGAGCGTACCCACCCAAAGGACCGGCTCTGGAACGTCCCAGTGTTGAGCTGTGTCACCAGGACCATTGAAAGAGAAAAAGGGATTTTTGTAAGAACTTACAGTTCGAATCCCTTTCTCTGATATGGTCCTGGTGACACAGCGATCCCTCCCTTAAGCTCAGTAAGTATGCCAGGTTCATGATGTTTCATGTTATATGGTTAAAAGTTGTTTTTGAAAAATGTGCATATAATGTGTGCAGGCGTTTGTACTGAGTTAATGTATTCCAGTGGCTTTGAAAGATTGAACTGAAGAGTCTGGGATGCAGTAGGGGAGGAGCCTACCCTCTAAAGCTTTAGGATAGGTGCCTGGCTCCTACGGACCCTCCTACATCCCAGTGTTGAGCTGTGTCACCAGGACCATATCAGAGAAAGGGATTCGAACGGTAAGTTCTTACAAAAATCCCTTTTTTTGCCGGTCTTATTTTCCCCGCTATTATCGCATCGCATGTGCACTTTTAGTGTCACACTATGCGTGCGATGCGATATTACTAATCAATGGGGTTTTTTGCCGGCTATTATCGCATTGCATTGTTCAGCACACATTTTATGACACTAAAACGTGTAATGCGATGCAATATTACTAAATAATGTATTCCCTCCTATTGTAGGTACCCCCTATTATCCATACCACCCCATACTAACCCCCCCAGTATCCACACCACCCCATAGCATTGCAAGCGCAGCGTTGGCCCACTATCCATGCCAACCCGAAGCATGGCGAGCGGCGGCGGAACGCGTCCTCCCGTCCTTTTCATACCCCCACTATCCACGTCGGCATGGAGTTGATATTATACAGTGTGGCGAGCCACCGCAGAAAACATGTAAAGTAATCCACGTCCCCTCGCGGGGCACGCTGCGCTCTTCGGGCTCGGTGTCTCGCTGCGCTCGCCACACTATATAAAATCAACTCCATGCCAACGTGGATAGTGGGGGGTATGAAAAGGTCGGCAGGACACGTTCCGCCGCCGCTCGCCACGCTTTGGGATGGTGTGGATACTGGTGTGGTTTTAGGAACACATTCACAGCATCCATACAACACATCTGAGACAGTAATGTGGACACGTTAACGTTCAACTGTAAATTTAGTAAGAACTGATTAAGATAAATAATACGGAATAAATATCAACAGCAAAAAGAATGATTAATTATAAGAACAATCACAAAAACAAATAATATGAACAATATAATTAAAAAGAAGCAGAAAAAAAAGCGAAGCGCTAAATGGGCACTGCAGTATCCTTTGGCTGGAGGCTCAATGCATACAAAATGCACTCGAAAGGCTTTACTTTAGCAACACTTTTCCTCCACATGAACTCCTCAAGGTAGGAGGTCAAATACTGCCTTGCAGTGCCACGGTGCTTTTTGTTCATCCACTTGGTGGCCCCCCACATCCGTTCAATGTTCTGGGTATGTACCCCAGATTCAGGGTCTACAAAGTTATACTTATGATTCACCCTGGCGTGTTCGTAGCCGGCCGCTACCAATTCATCCATTTTATAGGCTTGCCAGCAGTCACTATAAAATATAGATCGATCCTTGGGCAATATGCGATGTAATGGCAGCCATCAGTGTTGGGGCGTCTCTCCGGTCGACGGCTTTCATGAAGCAGGCCCCCGACTCCCTGCCACCGAACACCCACTGCTGTGGCAACATCCTCCCCACGGAATACTTGCATTTTGTGAAGAGGGTCTCGTCAACCTCCACCACAAGTCCCGGTCCTATCTGTGTTCGAGGCTGTGAAAGGAGATCATACGTGCAAGCCTCCCTCATTCGTGCATTATACTGCACCGTTGAAATGCATACATCAGTACTATATGCATATAAAGTACTGGGATCGCATCACACGGCACTAAAACGGGACATGCAATTTCCTTCCGCAAGAGTACGTAGGTAAATTGGGCGCGCAACTAACCTATAAGTACCCAACTCGCAAATATAATATTCGCCAAAAATATAGACCAAATTAGACAGAACCATGCACAGATCATTGAAATCTGTGCATGGTTCTGACTTTAAAATTTTGTAAAAGTTAAAAGTAAAAAAAATATGGCGTGGGGTCCCCCCTCCCGAGCATAACCAGCCCGGGCTCATTGAGCCTAAAATACAGGGGACAAAAAGCGTAGGGGTCCCTCGTATTTCTAAAACCAACACTGGACTCTTGGACCTGTCCTGGTTCCCAAAATACAGCAGACAAAACTGGGGGTCCCCCCGTATTTTGGAACCAGCTCCGGGCTCCAACAGTGTTATGCCACAGCAGGGGGACACTTTTTACATAATGTCCCCTGGTCGTATCATGCTCACCGTGGCTGGTCATCCCTGGACAGGGTACCTGGGGTCCCCCCTGTCCCAGGCTGAAGCCCGGGGCTGTGCGGTGGATGACGGCCTGATATGTTAAAATCCCACAAAAAAATATTGCTTTTTACAGGTGAACTACAAGTCCCAGACTTGTAGTCCACCTGTAAAAAGAATGTTAAATAAAAAACACCTACACTGAGAACAGTACAATTTTATTACACACATATTCATTTTACACCAATATACTTACACCACCAGGCTCCAGCACTGACTCCCTACTCCAATGCAGGCTCACTCCACACTGACAGCGGGTTGAGCCGGCTTCCTCCGTCCCCGCTAACAGCTTCTATAACGCTGTCAAAGCGCTATAGAAGCTGTTAGCGTGGTTGGCTCTATGCATCTCCATGGAGAAGCTTTCAGCCAATCAGGTTCCAAAATATGGGGGACCCCCAGTTTTTTTTGTTCCCCATATTTTTGGAACCAGGTCCGGGGGTCGGGGGGACCCCACGCCATTTATTTTATTTTTTTAACATTTATTAAGACCGAACCCATGCACAGATCTCAATGATCTGTGCATGGTTCTGTCAAATTCGTCTGTCATAACCTGGTCTATTTATTTGATGATTTTTAGTAACGTTTATCAAAAATCACATTCCATTAAATTTGCGAATTGTATACTTTATAATGGGAAAACATATGGATGCAATTTGAAGTGTTACTAAAAATCGCCAGTTCTGAATGTGCGAATTTGCGGCAAAATTTATTCCCTCCCCCCGCAAATCGCATCCTATAAAATGTGTCATTTGCTAAAATAATGGGACTTCAAAAAAAATGGCAAAAAAAAAAAATCACATGCATCTTTTGTTACTTGATGTTTGGTACACATCTTCTGCGTTAGAGAATCTTAAGGTGCATACAATCTGTATGCACAATATTGTTGATCCAGGACACTGGAAAGTTCAATGGAAATTGTTGAGAAATATTGTTTGCTGTACACATCGTCTAGTGTGTGTGTGGGCCTTTATTTTAAACATGTTACTTTGTTCCTCATGTATAAAGATTTCAAGACCAGAAACTTTTCATTAAGTTTGAAATAGTTTATTTATTAAAGGACCAAAACAGTTTTTTAATTCAACTTTAGCGGAACATACACATCAACCAACATTGTAAATTTGTACACAAATTGCTTTCATTCCTATGGGTTTTTTTTTCATGCCATTAATTTATCTCAACTCGGAGGGATCGCTGAATGTCATTATTTTTGTCCCTGTGGCCACTTTAGAAATCTCATTACACTATAAATATCACTGAAAGATGATATACAAATCTATGTGCTAGATGGTATGCTTTATCTGTACTGGATTCATACACGAACCATGATGGTAACCTCATGTTGACCTTGGTGTAACCATCAGCCGCTTGCACGTTAATTAATCATCCAAGTTATACTGTGAAATCAGTCTGCTTTCTTTACATTTGTATGATTTAAGGTGCCCATACATGCACCGATCCCGGCGGTGCGATGCTATGCGATAAGATGCGCGCTCCTGCGGCATCTCATCGCACAGTACAAAAAGTATGTGCTGCACATACTTTTTGTACTGTCTTTTTATCGCATCTATGCGATGCACTAGGCATGCGATGGATGCTAGTTTAGCCCAGAATGCACGCCGGGATTGGTGCGTGTATGGGCACCTTAACATCTTAAATTGCATGTCCACACCACGGAGGTAAATTCTTTTAAATATTTTTAGAATTTAAACACATTTTGATTTGATGTCTTTTTTTATGTTTTGAATTTAACCCCTTGAGTGGTGGGTTTTGCTGGGGCAGGACAAACCTACCAGGGCAGGTTTGTCCTGCCCCAGCAAAACCCACCACAGGAATTTGGAAGCCTCCCCCCCCCCCCCTCACCTCTGCTCCGGCGTTAGTAAGCCAGAGCTTCCCTGCGCTGTCCGTGCTGCCTTAGCCACCTGCCAGTCACATTCAGCAGTGACGTTGGCGGCAGGCTGGGGGATGTTCACGGCGGCTTGGGAGGACTTGGGTGCCTGAGCTCCTCAAACCTGCTGTTTTGAGCTACTTTCAGCTCAAAGTCGCCCAGTGTGTATGGGTCTTTAGCATGAGGCAGTCATGTACTAGGCAACATAAGGACTGATTGTTGAACAGAGGAAAGGGCATTCTCTGGTTTGTCCTATCAGCAGTTATTTTACAGACAACTAGTACTCTAAAATGTATATTATTGTATATCCTTAACAATTATGAAAGCGCTAGCAATTCAGTATAATTACTAATAAATAATACTAACAAAATATTTAAAGCTCCTGTTGGATTTTAGTTGTGTGTGTGGTCAAAAAGTTCAGCTTGTTAGATCTGTTCCTGATGATAAAATACAGGAATAACTCACCATGACTTTCCCTTTTGTAGTAAGGTATTATTTTGTATGTTAGTCCTGGGTATGCCGTATTGCAGGCTGTAACAATATCCGGGACGGTGGTGGCAAAGCCCCATCTAAAGGTGACCACACACAGTGCTATTTTTACCTTGCGATGCACGATCCAGTGTACATCAAATTACAATGTACAAAAATTATGTGCGGCATGCACTTTTTGGAATAGATGTGATCTAGTCCAAAACGCATGGTGCTCATTGCACGGTGCATAGGCAGCCTTATCTACGTCAAAATCCTCTGATCGTGGCTGGGGATGACCACGGGGATCATGTTGAAGCGGCAGTAATCTTGCTGAGGTCCATGCTCACCAGATACACTACAACCCATTTTGCATTGGTTGTCAGCAGTTTCAAAAACAATGTTAAGCAGCTGTGATTGCAGTGGAAAGAAAACAAGAAATTTAGTTTAACCACAGACTCTTATAATTCAACTTTGCAGTCCTTTCTGTGTATCAGATAACACATAAAAGTAAAGAAGTAAAGATCTACAATGAAAGATTCAACACCATTTTGTTATTTTGTTATATATATATATATATATATATATATATATATATATATATATATATATATATATATATATATATATATGTACAAGTCCAATCGGCACTCACATATAAAAGGTAAAAAATGTCTCCGGTGCCCTCAATGCAACCACCATTCCGGGGTCACCACATAGAAGTCCACTTCAGCGGCACTCAAGGAAAAGTATAACGCTTCACTCAGCTGGTTGTAATCAACGTTTCGAAATCACTTTATTTCGTCATCAGGATATATCCTGATGACGAAATACACTAAAGTGATTTTGAAACGTTGATTACAACCAGCTGAGTGAAGCGTTATACTTCTTGAGTGCCACTGAAGTGGACTTCTATATCTATCTATCTATCTATCTATCTATCTATCTATCTATATATATATATATATATATATATATATATACACATATATATATATATACATATATATATATATATATATATATTAACTTAAAAAATAATAGTAATAGTTTTTTTTTTCAATAATACATTTTATTGGATTTATATAACAAAATACATGGTACAAAAATCAGAAAGGGATGGGAACGGGAAGGGGAGGCACACAAATGAAGTAAGATAAGGCAAATTTTTGGTACACAAAAAAGAAACTACACTTGCCCAAGAAAATAATATCACACAGTATTTAAAGACCAATTTTACAGAACTGCTTAATTTACATTTACATGTGTTCTGGGAAAAGAACAATGTTTACTTTTACTTATTGGCCTAGAAGTCTGAACTGCAGGGACAATCAGAATATTTGGCCCAATGACTAATAAACATATATATATATAGATAGATAGATAGATAGATAGATAGATAGATATAATATATGTTGAGGAATATACTTTACCATCATTTAATAATAATAATAATAATAATAATAATATTTATTATTATTAGATGTTAAAATATTTTAATTTGCATCAGAGTGGCCATTTTAAAATACCAGTATAACACAATTTCTAGTTAAAATTTAAATATAGACGAGTGCATCTGAGGCTCATCAATACACAAACTATATTGTTATTATTACAAGAAAAAACTTTTATTACATTTTATAAAACAGCGTGAGATGACTTATCAAACGGCGCACATTCTGAAAATGGACATTTTTGGAGTACCTGTTATACAATTCATTTAATTATCAATAATCTCACTGATCCATTTTCATAATAGGCACCCTTCTGCACCCAAACCTAATTAATGACAATATATATAAGATTATATATAAAATATATTTTTTTAAATATATACAACATAATACATCACATCAGAGTAATACACAGTTTAAAATTACAATCTACAACAGATTTTTTAAAAATCGCAAGGACATTTCACAGAGCAATCCCAAAGGTGGGAGAGAAATGACAATCATATTGCACCATGGCTTGATGGGTCTGAGTGTGTGGGGCAATGCAAGGACGTGTGTAGGGATATCTCTGTCCAACAACTACAATGTCTAGTAGAACACCAACCCAAGACGCCCAATTATTCATGGCAAATCAATTCTAATGGATTTAAAGGAATGGTACTATGATCACATCCTTCCTTTAAACTATTCGTAACCATGAAATGAAGGATGTGATATAGTACCAGGATAGGGGTGGTAACCGGCCATTTCATGGGAGTGTCAAGAAAGACGCAAGAGGCATGAATAGTGATAAGAAGAGAAAAAATATTGCGATATCAATTTGTTGAACAAAGACATAGAATGTGCATGATTATAAAACTTTATCATTTCATTTAGTACATTATATTTTAGGATTTATTGTTAAATTGTAATTTTTATTTCAGTACAGCTGGAGATGGGGAACAAAAGCTCTGTGACGGAATTCATCCTCCTTGGATTTCCATCTCTTCACTCTGTCCAGATTGTGTTATTTTACACGTTCTTTGTGTTTTATCTATCAACCCTTACAGGAAATGTTCTCATTATCCTTGTAACCTCAGCCAGCACTGAGCTCCAGACCCCCATGTACTTCTTCCTCAGCAATCTGTCTTTCCTTGAGATCTTTTACACATCCATCACCATCCCGAATATGCTTCTTAATTTCTTACTAAAGAATAATTCCATTTCTTTCTCTGCATGTTTGGTCCAGATGTACTTTTTCATTGCGCTGGGCAGCATAGAGTGCACATTGCTTGCAGTCATGGCTTTTGACCGATACATCGCCATCTGCAATCCACTGCGTTATGTCACAGTGATGGGCACTTCTACATGTGTAATGTTAGTCTGCATCTCCTGGATGAGCGGGTTCACCAACTCCATGGTCCACACTCTATGCACCATCCACCTCAACTTCTGCTCCTCCAATATTATAAACCAGTTCTTCTGTGACATCCCCCCTTTATTAAAGTTGGCTTGTGGCAGTACATGGCTTAATGAGATTGTTCTCTTCATTGTTGGAGGGGTTTATGGACTCGGGTCTTTCCTATTAACAGTAATATCTTACATTCATATTATTTCCACCATATTGCAAATCAAGTCAAAAGAAGGACAACGAAAGGCCTTCTCCACGTGTACATCTCACCTCACTGTGGTAACGTTATTCTTTTTAACCTCTTTCTCAGCTTATTTAAAACCTACTTCTAAGAACTTATTGGAAGAGGAGAAATTGGTTCCTGTGATTTATGCTGTAATCACACCGACACTGAACCCCATTATATATACCCTGAGGAACAAGGAATTCAAACACGCTTTAATGAAGATAATGGGTCATGAATGCAATTTACACTAATTCATTAACATATATGTGATGCATTGTAATATTACACATAGATGATTTCTAAAGGTAAATTGTTACCGATGCTTTAAAAAATAAATAAAATAATTATTATAATAATAAAAATAAAAATAATAATTTTGTTTATATGTTGTTTTTCTTTACTAGGATTCAAGGTGCTTTACAGACCATTCATTAAGGGATCGGGATTGGTGGGATCCCGGGATTTGGCCCCAAAATTGCCAGGATTGATACAATTTACACTAATGCAGTGGTGTCAAACTCATGGTCCCACAGCTATTGTGGAACTACATGTCCCAGCATGTACTGCCACAGATTTTATATAATGGATTGCTAAAACTGTGGCAGAAGATGCTGGGATGTATAGTTCCACAACAGCTGGAGGGCCATGAGTTTGACACCACTGCACTAATGCATTTATCAAATATGTGATGTATTGTAATCAGGGCCGGATTAAGCCTTCGGGGGGGCCCGGGGCACTTTAGACAGGGGGGGCCCCTCCTACTTGTCAATACTGGCCGCAAACTGCATGGGAGAATATAACACTGTCAAAACACAGAATAAAGGCAGGATAAACTTGGTCAATGGTTAACCGCAGGGGGGATTAATATAAACATAACGCCGTGGCTCCCGATGCTCAGCACCGTTAATCATTGTCACATTGGCAGATAGGTGAAGCTGCAGCACTACCCATCTCCCATGCACAAAACCTTTAGCTAAAAATACATGCCAACCACAGGGGGACCTTGGATAGAGTGGGGCCCAGGGGTACTGACCCCCTGTGCCCCCCCTTAATCCGGCCCTGATTGTAATAATACACATAGATGGATTTCAAATGGTAAATTGTTACTGATTCTAATAATCATTTTGATTATATGTTGTTTTTCTTCAATATGATTCAAGGTGTTTTACAGACCTTTTCATAAGGGCAGACAATCCTGGGATTTGGATTGGCGGGATCCCTGGACTTTTGGGATTAGATTGCTCTGCTGCTGTCACCACCCACTCGCTCCTGGAGGCACCGCCACTGTCTGCCCATCCATTTAATACCCTTTTCACACCAAAAATATGCAGGGACTTACCTAGGAATATGGTCCATGAATGGTTATCCCGAGTGGGCCTATTTCACACCAGCCTAGTCCTTGCATTTTCTGGTGTGAGGTGGGAGAGAAACCCCCCACTTGCCACTCGTAATCTATGGTACAAGTATTAGTTTTCACAGAGTTTGCTGCCTCATTGTTTTTAGACCTTTTTGTCATATGTTACTATGGTAAGAGTCAATATTTGCAGTGTGGATTCTTCTTTTTCAAGACTTCTGCAAGTCATCCTGGCATGCTGTCAATCAACAACTGGGGCACATACTGTCTGATGGCTTCCCATTTCCTAATCAATGCTTGGAGTCAGAATTCGTGGGCTTTTGTTTCCCACCCTCCTTTTGAGAATTGACCAGAAATTATCAATGGGATTAAGGTCTAGGGAGTTTCCTGGCCATAGACCCAAAATTTTGATGTTTTGTTCCTCGAGCTACTTAGTTATCACTTTTGCCTTATGGCAAGGTGCCCCATCATGCTGCAAAAGGCATTGTTCCTCACCAAGCTGTTCTTGGATGGTTGGGAGAAGTTGCTCTTGGAGAATTTTTTGGTACTATTCTATCTTCATGACGGTGTTCTTAGGCAAAATTGGGAGTGAGTTTGGCAAGAAGTAGCTTCTTTGCTGCCTTTCTTTATAGGCCATCCTCTAAAAGTCTTTCCCTCACTGTGTGCAGATGCACTCACACCCGCCTACTACTATTCCTGAGCATACTCTGCACTGGTGGTGCCCGATCCTGCAGCTTAATCAAGTTAAGGAGATTCTTACTCCATCACCACGACCAAGTGAGCTCCAGCCTTGTCCCCATCAGCACTCAAACCTGTTTTAACGAGAGCATCACTGACATGATGTCAGCTGATCCTTTTGTAGCAGGGCTGAAATGCAGAGGAAATGTTGTTTTGGGGAGTAAGTTCATTGTCATTGCAAAGAGGGCATTTGCAATTTATTGCAGTCAATATGATCGCTCCTTATGACATTCTGGAGTATATGCAAATTGCCATAATAAAAACGAAAGCAGACTCTGTGAAAATATATATTTGCCTCATTTCTCAAAAATGTTGACCATGGCTGTATATATAGACAATACAAAGGTTGGTACTTGTTTCCTAGCACGGCCACAACGATTTGGATCTCGGGCATCGCAGGTAAAAAAATTGCGTCAGTCGCATCACATGCGGGCTAAAAAATTGCATGCGATGCGACCGACGCGATGACCGCGATTTCCCATAGGGAACAATGTAAAATGCCTCAATTTACCCAAATCAACATAGGGAACAATGTTAAATGGGCCAGAGACCCCAAAAAAAACCCCTGAAGAGTGAAATGGCCCCCCAAAAATAGTTAACGCCACCCTACGATCAACGTGAACCCGAAGTGTGGGGAGCGGTACGCGTCCTCCGACCTTTTCATACCCCCACTATCCACATCGGCGTGGAGTTGAGAATAGATAGTGTGGCGAGCGCAGCGAGCCACCGAGCCCGAAGCGTGGCGAGGGGACGCGGATACCTTCACAGGTAAACGCGTCCCTTTGCGGGCTTCACAGGTATCCGCGTCCCCTCGCGGGGCTCGCTGCGCTCGCCACGCTTCGGGCTCGGTGGCTCGCTGCGCTCGCCACACTATCTATTCTCAACTCCACGCCGACGTGGATAGTGGGGGTATGAAAAGGTCGGAGGATGCTTACCACCGCCTCTCGCGGGCTCGCTGCGCTCGCCACGCTTCGGGTTCACGTTGATCGTGGGGTGGCGTAAACTATTTTTGGGGGGCCATTTCACTGTTCAGGGGTTTTTTTGGGGTCTCTGGCCCATTTAACATTGTTGATTTGGGTAAATTGAGGCATTTTACATTGTTCCCTATGGGAAATCGCGGGCATCGCGTCAGTACCATCGCATGCTTTTTTTGGCCGCATGCGATACGACCGACGCGATTTTGACTTTTTCAATGCATTTCAATGGGAAATCGTGGGCATCGCGTCGGTCGCATCGCAGACCATTAAAAATGACCCGCGATGCTGGCCGTGCTAGGAAACAAGTACCCAAAGGTTAACCTCTGACATGAGCTTTTTCTAGTTTAACAGCTGCTCCTCCGATATGGTTCTCCTGTTAGTGAGAGCCAGGGGTGTACAAAAAGCAAAAACGGGGGTTATCGGAGTGTGCTAATTGGGGTACTATCTAGCCAGATTTCACAATTAGTCCATTACACTGATGTGCTTATCAGTAATTTTAAAACACACGGCTCTTCCGTCCACTTTTTCAAACAAGAAGATGACTCCAAGTTAGACAAACGGTCCTTTATTCATAAAACGCAGCGCATTTTGTCACAAGGCACTTCATCAGGGGTATGGCAAATCAGCTGCCACCCTCACCCCATAGAGAGTTTTAAATCTTATGAGACACGCCGTCTCATTATCACTCAGTGGCGGGCTGGGCCGGGGAGCAGGGTGCCATGTGCCCCCCAGGCCGGTACATATATGCAGCACTAGGGCCGGCTCTGTATTACAGCAGGCAGCGGCAAGCAAGCAGGGTGATCATCCATGGTCAGTAGCCACAATCACCCCGCCAGTGCTGTTTCGCTTGGAAGCCTAGGGCTGGCTCTGTATTATTGCAGGCAGCAACTGCAGGCAAGGAGAGCAGGGTGATCATCTGTGGTCTGCAGCCACAATCACCCCACCAGCGCCATGCCGCATGCCTGCTAATAGTGGCGCTGTACCTCCTTCTCTGACTCCAGGCATCGGTGTCACACTGCGCGATGTCGTCGCGCATGGCATTATGAGAGTGGCCGAGAAAGGTGCAGAGGCACCGAAACGGCCGTCGAGGAGACGTTGCCATTATGCTCATTACAGCCTGATGATTGCTAAGTATAGCCTGCTGGGTGTTCTGTTGTGCTGACATGATTACATGCCTACAGTGAGATGTGTCCTCCGTGACAATAAACTATTTTGATTTTTTCATTGGACTGGTGCTGGTCTTCCCATTCATTTGTGGGATCTTTTGCTATTTGTATTACTGGCCTAAGCACGGTCACTTATCACTCTGTGAAGCTGGTGCGATATCTGCTATCAATATATATATATATATATATATATATATATATATATATATATATAAATATATATATATATATACAGTCCCAGTAAACCGGCACTCACAGGGTAAACCAATAATCTTTGTCTGTTACCTTGCTCAGGTGCCTTCTCAAAGCAATACTCGGTCCAAGCCCAGCAGCATACACATACAGTGGTGGGGAGCGGTACTCGGAGACTTGTAATGAGCGTGAAAAAACTGTGGTTTATTTAAGCGACGTTTCGGGGCTCGCACCCCTTTCTATGTTTAAGACCACGTCCATGACGCGGAGTTACATGGTGGCTGGCATTAATACTTGCCCCCCACACTGTGATGTGATTTGTGACCGACAAGTGCACATGTCACTTGCTTCTTTAAAACCAAGACCATACTTAGTCTTAATAAACGTGATGTGCTCCTAAAAAAACAGTAATTGAAAGAAAAAACAATTCAGATCATCCCATCTAATTAACAGTAGCACATAGTAAACAGCACATCAGCTTTTTGGATATTAACATAGCCATTGAAAATAAAAATATTGTTACATCTATGCATACAAAGCAGACTGATAGAAATACGTTGTTGCATTACCGAAGTTTTCATCCCCGGTCAACTGTAAATTCATTGCCTTATTCCCAGTATGTAAGGGTGCTGCGATGCAACAGCAACCCCGTAATTGCAGAACAACAACTAGATGAAATGACCAACAAATTCCGCGAGAGGGGATACCCCAAACAGGTCCTTATGCAAGCCAGACATAGGGCCAGTAAGGTGTCACGCAGTAAATTATTGGAAGAGCGCGACAAAAAGGGCAAGACACTGGCAGTGCCTTGGGTCCAACAATTTCATACGCAAAGTAGGGCCCTCAATAAACAAGCCAAGTCATTATGGCCCATCATTACATCTGACCCCGATCTGAAGATGTTTAAAGATCACAAATTAATGCCCAGTTATACTAGGAGCCGCAATTTGAGAGATTGGGTTGTAAAAACTGATGTCACACCTCTGGGTAAACCAGAAATCAAAGGAGGTACCAGTGGGTTCCTGAAGCGTGGCAGCGGGTGCTTTAAATGCACTGGCTGCATGACATGTAGCCACATGTCGGTAGGAAAGTTCATAGATCATCCCCACTCAAGCAAAAAATTTGCCATCAGGATGCCCCTCACATGTACATCAAAGTTTGTTGTGTACATTCTGTTTTGCCCATGTGGGCTCTACTACATGGGCAAAACAGAGCGACAATTCAAAGAGCGCATGGCACAACATAGGGCGGCCATCAGGGCAGCACTGGGTAGTGGCACCAGTGACCAGCCAGTGGCTCGCCACTTTGCCCAGCACAAACATTCTGTTGCAACATTACACCATAAAATAATTGATCAGGTGCCCCCATCCCCATAAGGGGGGGATAGAGGGAAAAAATTGGTCCAGTTAGAAAATAAGTGGATCTTTAGGCTGGATACAGTCACAACTAGGGGGCTCAATGACAGCCTATGGCTGAGCTTTTTTATATGACACATGTCCTAGTGATTATGTTTATAGCCTGCATGTGAATATGTCCCCTGGTATAAGTTTTGTGAAGATCATGGTGTCAGTTTAAATTATATGCTGAGTTTCAGCGTATAAGACGCAGATTGCATAATATTTAGGACATTACTAGTTGTAGACATTTACAGTAAGAAAGTTCTTTATATATGATCCCTAGCGAGGGTTTTTTTTTAGGATCACATCACGTTTATTAAGACTAAGGGCCTTATTTTGGTTCATTCTTTCTGACAAAATCCTTCTTAGATGGACAAAACCATGTGCACTGCAGGGGGGGCAAATGTAACATGTGCAGAGAGAATTAGATTTGGGTGAGTAATTTTGTTTCTGTGCAGGGAAAATACTGACTGCTTTATTTTTACACTGCAATATAGATCTCACTTTGAAGTAAAACCCCACCCAAATCTAATTCTCTCTGCACATGTTACATCTGCCCCACCTGCAGTGCACATGGTTTTGCCCATCTAAGAAGGATTTTGTCAGAAAGAATGAACCAAAATAAGGCCCTAAGTATGGTCTTGGTTTTAAAATTGGGAACTCTTACCTGCTAACTTCTGGAGCCTCTTTCATCCCTGCAGTGAGGTATTTACATCTAGCCCACCAGTGGAATCAGAGACCAAGGCCTCCAGCAGGACCAATTGGACCCCCATAAGTATAAGCCAATCCGGACTTCCACCCTCCCTTACCCCACCTTGCTTCTTTCCACCTTGGGACTTCAAAAAAACCCAAACCAACAAGTAGCAACATCTTGGAACAAGCGGGACTCACTTAAGTATCCTACCTATATATTTTTCATATATATTGACAAGTGGTGTACTGTATGCCTTATTTTACCAAAGCAAAAATTATCAGTCTTTTAGGTGTAAAAATAAAGTGCATTGTATTGAATGTGTTTTTAATTTGTTGTGATAATTAAATGTCTTTTTTACTCAGAAGAGGACACTGCGGTTTGCCAGCCGAGAGCCCCACAATTCCATCCCGTCCATGATAGGAAAGAGCTCCAGGAGCAGCATGTCCCTGATCAAGCCACTCTCCGACCATGAGGCAGGCCAGGACTGCACACACCAGCTTCCACTGAGGAAGCAACTGAAGCCTGAAGAGCCAGACACATCTGTGTAGAGCTGAATCCTAGCATTGTCCACTACCGGTGACATCCAAATGCGAACGCCATTAAAATCCTCCAAGAAGGTGGACCAAACAGCGAGGTCGCGCCTAATTTCTGTTGAAAGGCATACCAGATGGTGTTGTCTGGCAACCCCAGCTGTGGCCCGCTCTAACTTGCGGCAAAACAGCCTGACACGCAAAATTGAGCTGCCCTAACAGGGCTAGGGGTTAGGGTTAGGGGTGCCAGCGTGGAATTGCTGGGTCCGTAAATAAGGCTAGTAGCTGGTTCAAGGGGTGATGGTGGGTATCCAAATGGTGGTCAGAATACAGACAAGGGTTAGACTGACGCGTTTCGTTGCGCTCTGGCAACTTTCTCAAAGGTATGCCACTGTTAGCATGCTGTGGGTTTATATACCAGATAGCAGGAAGTGCATCATCATCATACAGGAAGCAGTTACCCAATTGATCATAAAGGATTAAATAAACAGTAATAATAGGTTTCTAGAGACTCCCTCCACCAATCTTATTTAAGACATCACTAATAAAGCGCGCAAATGCGCATCCAATAACGATATATTTAGTGTTGTACTACAACCAAATGGTCCCCCCATTGATTAACATGGTGCGTTGCAAAAACCGGAAGTTGGACGCGGCGTGCGTTCCAACGACCGGAAATGGTATTCCTTGAGCCTTGTTTAATGTTTTTTATGCATAATAAGTATATGTACTACATCCGACTGCCTCCTATGTGACCTGAATACAGTGATATTTTTCAAAAGATGTATAGAAACCTATTATTACTGTTTATTTAATCCTTTATGATCAATTGGGTAACTGCTTCCTGTATGATGATGATGCACTTCCTGCTATCTGGTATATAAACCCACAGCATGCTAACAGTGGCATACCTTTGAGAAAGTTGCCAGAGCGCAATGAAACGCGTCAGGTTAACCCTTGTCTGTATTCTGACCACCATTTGGATACCCACCATCACCCCTTGAACCAGCTACAAGCCTTATTTACGGACCCAGCAATTCCACGCTGGCACCCCTAACCTGGATGTATAAATTGGGAACTCTTACCTGCTAACTTCTGGAGCCTCTTTCATCCCTGCAGTGAGGTATTTACATCTAGCCCACCAGTGGAATCAGAGACCAAGGCCTCCAGCAGGACCAATTGGACCCCCATAAGTTCAAGCCAATCCGGACTTCCCCCTCCCTTACCCCACCTTGCTTCTTTCCACCTTGGGACTTCAAAAAAACCCAAACCAACAAGTAGCAACATCTTGGAACAAGCGGGACTCACTTATGTATCCTACCTATATATTTTTCATATATATTGACAAGTGGTGTACTGTATGCCTTATTTTACCAAAGCAAAAATTATCAGTCTTTTAGGTGTAAAAATAACGTGCATTGTATTGAATGTGTTTTTAATTTGTTGTGATAATTAAATGTCTTTTTTACTTTGTGATACCCAATTGATCAAATTTATTTTTTAAAAATTATTTAGTGTTTAACTACACCTTGGCGCTCTACACAACGTTCTGTTTGTTTTTTTCTATCTCTACCCAGGGGATTGAACCCCCCTATGTGTGAGCGACCTAACAACAAACCACCCCATCTCTCCAGTGCCTTTATCACCTGGTGGTGATTCACACTTTTTCCAGATGGCACTCTGCGACCTATAGGAAGTACATACGGCCACACCTCCTGCCCTGATGGTCTGTGCGTGTTTGGTTTCCGTTTTGAGTGGATGATCTCCTGTGTTACCCTTCCCCTTAGGCCTTCCTACTCGGGGACTAGCTACGCTCTGCTGTTGGGCCAGCGTCCGGAGTTTTCACGCTTTTTTACCTGACTGACGGACTGAATTCGGCTTTAGTAATTTGGCTAATTCGGCACCAATTAAGAGTTCCTCAGCAGGTCCAGACGTTTTTTCTCCGGCCGAGTTATCCCCCCCCCTTTTCCTAAACCTATCCAACCTCTACCTTCCCTTGTTTGGTCTTTTTCCTTCTGTGTCTGGAGTGGCTTCAATTAGTATTGAAGCGGTTCTAACGCACCAAATTTGTGCACAACCAAATTTTTCTTTTGGCAGATCCTCCTGATAAATACAATTACCTGTCCTTGAATAAACAATTCTAACTCCTATCTACGCATTTCTCTCCATATAGGTGTGGGCTACGATAACCGCAGGGTTTGGGTTGTAGGCCACTCGTTCGTGCATTGGGAGTCTAGGCTGATGGCTTCTGGTGAATGACCTGTTATGGAATGTTGTCATCTGGTGCGTTGGTTGGGAGTGAGGGGGATGTCCTGGCGCGAGCTAAGGGCTTTCCTCCTAGTGAATGTGAAGCTATTTGGTTTACCCGAGGTGTTGGTGATCCATCTCGGTGGTAATGACCTCGGGAAAATGTCCCAGTTGAGGCTGCGGTCCATGATCTTGGATGATCTGGACGCAATCAGGAATGCTTGGCCTAGATGCACCCTGATTTGGTCATTTGTGGTGCCCCGTCTGTGTTGGAAAGGGGCATTGGATTGTCGAGCCATTGACGAGGCCAGAAAGAAGCTGAATTCAGCAGTTGCTCGGTGGGTGCTGGAGTCAGGTGGTGCTGTGGACCGGCACGAGAGAATTAGGTTTGGTTATCAGCAACTGTATAGGCCTGATGGGGTTCACCTAGCCAAGGAAGGTCTTTGGATATTTGTGGAGGATCTGTTGTTGGCAATTGTGTCGGTGCTTTAGGTTGGTGGCGGGCGGGGCCTCGGGATCGAGATCCCCGCTTTGGCGGGAAAGAACGGCTAGTTGATAGGTTGTAAGACTTTCACTAAGTTATGATTGCTGCATATTTGATTGGTTTCGGTGCGCTCGCCTCTCATTGGCTTAGGCCTTTCGCTGTATCACCGCTCGGGGACAGCGTCCCCATCCGGCTGGGTGGGGTAGTCTTTGAAGTAGGAGGAGTGGATACCGTTTTGAGTTAGGCCAACCTACGTATGCTAGTTTGGAGTGGAGTTTAGTTAAATGGCTGTTCTTTTCTGGGCCACCATTAAATTAATTAAAATTAAATAATTAACAAACAAACAACAAAAATTAGCTTAAAGAATTATAAATAAATTCAGCTAACAGTTTCTGCCAACCTACGTCTCCGAGTCTTTATTTCTATTAGAGTGTGTAAGTTTGATGGTTAATTAAGGTATACATGACGAAGGGTCACACATCTGCCATTACAATGTTTAGAACTACGTAGTGGCTGCATAGACAGGGAGTAGTTTAAACATGATAGGCTGGGTGTGCAGCCCGAGTGTCATGTGACTCGGTGACCCTATTAGATCCCGGTTTGACTGGTTAGCTGGGAATATTACCTAAGGAAAGGGAGGAGTCTGCCTCTCTTTCCTGAAGAATCTCCCGCCCTCCCTCCCTCTTTGTTCACGGTTTGCTTGGGGGGGTTAAAATTTTGTCTTAATCGCGTTAGCTGTAGGCGGGAAAGAACGGCTAGTTGATAAGTTGTAAGACTTTCACTAAGTTATGTTTGCTGCATATTTGGTTGGTTTCGGTGCGCTCGCCTCTCATTGGCTTAGGCCTTTTGCTGTATCACCCGCTCGGGGACAGCGTCCCCTTCCGGCTGGGTGGGGTAGTCTTTGAAGTAGGAGGAGCGGATACCGTTTTGAGTTAGGCCAACCTACGTATGCTAGTTTGGGGTGGAGTTTAGTTAAATGGCCGTTCTTTTCTGGGCCACCATTAAATTAATTAAAATAAAAAAATTAACAAACAACAAAAATTAGCTTAAAGAATTATAAATAAATTCAGCTAACAGTTTCTGCCAACCTACGTCTCCAAGTCTTTATTTCTATTAGAGTGTGTAAGTTTGATGGTTAATTAAGGTATACATGACGAAGGGTCGCACATCTGCCATTACAATGTTTAAACCCTGTGGTGATGATAGTAGCAGTGTTGTATTCAATCTAGGTTCAAGTACTTGCTCGTCTAAAAATAATTTCAGGTCTATCTCCCACTATCTCTCATAAATAGGGATCCATTTTTATTATAGACCAGCGTTCGCCAACCCGTCGCTCGCGAGCGACGGGTAGCTCGCCGGGTGTTTTAGAGTAGCTCAATGACCTCCTGCCGCGCAGCGAGTCCTTGCTTGGCGGCAGGAGGTCAGGAAGTGAGTTAATGCCGCGTCTCTGTACCTGGCGGCGGCGGCAGTGACCTCCTGCCGCGCAGCGGGTCCTTGCTTGGCGGCAGGAGGTCAGGAAGTAAGTTAATGCCGCATTTCTGGACCTGGCGGCGGCAGTGACCTCCTGCCGCGTAGCGCTTCCTCTCCTGACGTCCCCAACATGCCGCACTTATCGACGCCCCCACAGCCTCTGCTTAACTCTGTTAGGTAATTTTTTTTTTTTTAAACTGTGTGTGCGCAACTGTTTACTGCTTAATGGGCATCATGTGTATGACATATGTTTAATGAGTCATTAAACATATGCCACACAAATAATGCCCATTTAACATATGCCCCACACCTTGATACTCATTAATTAATAATCATCAAGGTGTGTGGGGCATATGCCACACACATGATGCCACACACTTGATGCTCATTAATAATGAGCTTCACGCTGTGGGTCATTTGTATAATGGGCATCATGTGTGTGGCATATGCCCCAGATACCTTGATGATTATTAATTAATGAGCATCAAGGTGTGGGGCATATGTGTAATGGGCATCATTTGTGTGGCATATGTGTAATGAGCATCACGGTGTGGCATATGTATAATGGAGCATCATGGTGGGGCATATGATTAATGGAGCATCACGGTGGGGCATATGATTAATGGAGCATCACGGTGGGGCATATGATTAATGGAGCATCACAGTGGGGCATATGTATAATGGAGCATCACGGTGTGGCATATGTATAATGGAGCATCACGGTGGGGCATATGTATAATGGAGCATCACGGTGGGGCATATGTATAATGGAGCATCACGGTGGGGCATATGTATAATGGGCATCACGGTGTGGCATATGATTAATGGAGCATCACGGTGTGGCATATGTATAATGGAGCATCACGGTGTGGGGCATATGATTAATGGAGCATCACGGTGTGGCATATGTATAATGGAGCATCACGGTGTGGCATATGTATAATGGAGCATCACGGTGTGGCATATGTATAATGGAGCATCACGGTGTGTGGCATATGTATAATGGAGCATCACGGTGGGGCATATGTATAATGGAGCATCACGGTGTGGGGCATATGTGTAATGAGCATCACGGTGTGGCATATGTATAATGGAGCATCACGGTGTGGCATATGTATAATGGAGCATCACGGTGTGGGGCATATGATTAATGGAGCATCACGGTGTGGCATATGTATAATGGAGCATCACGGTGTGTGGCATATGTATAATGGAGCATCACTGTGTGGCATATGTATAATGGAGCATCACGGTGGGGCATATGTATAATGGAGCATCACGGTGTGTGGCATATGTATAATGGAGCATCACGGTGTGGGGCATTTGTATAACGGAGTATCACGTTGTTGGGCATATGTATAATGGGCATTGTGTGTGTGGCATATGTATAATGGAGCATCACGGTGCGGGGCATATTTATAATGGGTATCACGGACTGCACTGTTGAGGGCATATGTGTATCACACCCCCATTTTCCATGGCCGCACCCCATGTGGCTACAGCTCTTAGAGAGCTGACCATGCCCCCATAGCGGAAAAAATGGGGGATGTAGCCTCGCAGGAGTTCCACGGTAGTAGCTGAACCCTCTAATTTTTGGCGCGTGCCTTCGGCACGCGCAGATGTCTCTTCTCCTCTATCTACAGTGTTGGGAGGTATGTTTGTGACATATTGGACATTGCAGTGTGTGCCATATTATGTCTGGGGCATTGCAGTGTGTTTTTTTTTATATTATGCAGATTTTTTAACATTTTTTACTTTAGTAGCTCTTCGGGCGGTTTATTTTGTCGCGAGTAGCTCCCGACCCAAAAAAGGTTGGAGACCACTGTTATAGACCAATGTTTGGTCAGTACCCGTCTTATTTCATCACTCTTGGTATTATATGTTGTGATGAAAGGACAAACAAGATCTTTATTTTTCTCTCTCTTCGGTTTATATTATATATATATGCTTATTAGCAGATAGCACGTATGTCATGGGTGAGCTACAAATGTTTATGACAGAAGACTCTTTCAATAATTTTAGCAATTCCATAGGTGTAAAGTAATAGGGTGAGAGAATCAGAAAGTGAGGGTTTTGGTAAGAAATCTCTCAGGTTTTTTAAAGTGGCAATCATTTACACTGCAAAACCAGTTAGATTTTGCAGTGTAAATGATTGCCACAATCTCTCACTTTCTTATTCTCTCTGACCCTATTACATTTCACCCAATATATCTTAAAGTTACTGTATATTGCAGAATAAATAGAAATGCAAGTAAGTTGGACATTGAATCTGTTTTTTTAAAAAGCTTATCTAAGATCATTTAGAGACCACCAAAGAGTTTTCTTTGGACATAAGATAATTTATTAATAATGTTTCTCCAACATGATATCCAGTGGAAGGTCACAGTAGTAAATGAACCAACACGTTCAACAAAGTTCCTCATATATTTATAAATATCAATTTATGTGTATTCACAGTTTTGTGAATTAAGGAGGACATTCAGGTTGATTCGAAAAGCTGCTTTGCGAGTCACCCAAACGTCACCTGCATGATCGCCACTCCGCAAGTGGACGGGCAGCTGACATCCTCTGATGTCAGCTGCCCACCCCCTACACCTGTGTCATTGGAAGTCACCATGGGAACACCCAGCGTTTTCATGGGAATGCCTTTGAAACACTAGGCGTTTCCATTGGCACGAAGACGGCCCCGCCACCCCACACTCCCCACCCGAAGTGCTGTGTGCGATCGGCCGGCGAATAATTAATTTGCCATGGACGCTCACGTCAAGTGGCTGCACATGCATATAAATGTTTATGCGCATGCACAGTCGTGAAACATCGCTCACCTGAGAGCCTGAATGACCTTCTATATTAATTTCTACACAGGCTTTAGGCAGCTGCCTAGGGTGCCAGGATATGGGGGTGCCGCCAAGTATGCCTATCCAAAAATCAAGAATTTCTATGACGATCCTTGTTGTACTTAATGCAGGTGGCTGCTGTGGAATTTCTAAGATCTCACTTCCATACTTCCCCTTGTGGCATACTTCCCTACTTTTCTGCCCCCTCCTCCTTGTACTCTGTAGTGGGTGGCAAAGGGAGACCTCTAGGGAAAGCAGGAGATTTGCACACCTTCCTTGGGGGTGGGAGGACCACCCGATTTCTGGGAGCCTCCCTGCCATTCCGGAATGTTAGGCAAGTATGCCTTAATGTGTTGGAAAGCGGGCATTGGTGGCAGTGTGTGCTTGTGGGTGGGGGGGGGGCAGTTGGTTGAAGTTTTGCCTAGGGTGCTGAGAAGCCTTAAGGCCCCCATACACTATGCGATCGGCCCAAATTGCACATGTAGACAACCTGTCCAACCAATGCGCAGTCCCATAAGATTTGCTGAACCTTATATGCAGCCGTTGCTGGGCAGGGGGTGGCGGCGGGCGGGGGATGCTGGCAAACAGAGAGCTGGGTGGAGGGAGCTGGGGGGGGGTGGCGGACGCCGGCGAGGGGAGCAGGGAGCCGGGTAGGGGAAGTCGGCCAGTAGGAGCACAAAAGTGGCTGCCCATTCATTTGTTTGGCTTTTTTTTAAGTGTGCCGCTGCCTGGCTTCCCCTGCCCTGCTCCCTAGTTCCCTCCGCCACCCCCCCTCCTGCTCAGTCCACCCGGCTCTCTGGTCACTGGCATCCTCCGCCCGCTGCCATATGCCGCCTACTGATCCCTCCACTTGCAGCTCACCGGGAGTTGCTCATTCAAAACTTGGCACATGACGTGTGACCCCTTCCAGGGAGCTGCCAGGGAAATCAGGTCCAACTTGTCCCTAGGACAAGTCAGACTAATGTATGCAGGCCATTACACCAGCCTTGGGTATACACAGTTTTTGCTTTGAGTTATTTTGCAGTATGTCCAATTTAAATATTTTACATTGCACAAATGAGTTTAGGTTCAACTCTGGAACAGCCCAAATAGGTCTTCTAATCCAAGAATATTCATTATGAGTGTATTTTTTATAGAAATGCTTTTTTAAATGCTCTTTTCACCTCTTGGTTTCTCAGACAGTAAATAGCAGGATTGAACAATGAAGGTAGAACACTGCATAAAATAGATGACACTTGGACAATGACAAAGTAATCTCCAGAAATAGGACCATTGTAGTTAAACATTCCAGTTATGTAAAACACATTGACAACAATGAGGTGAGAGGAACATGTGGAGAAGACTTTCTGTCTTCCAGCAGAAGAGCGGATCTTCAGTATAGTGGAGATGATATTTATGTATGAGTAAAGCACAAGTAGGAAAGGGGTCACCCCCACAAAAATTGTAAGAATATTTATTAACACCTGGCTACTGTCTGTATCGCTACAAGCTGCTTCTAGCATGGGGAGAACGTCACAGAAGAAGTGGTGGATTTGCCGATCTCCACAGAAGGTCAGTTTTACAGTATTCAAAGTGTGGAACACTGAGTTGAAGAATCCACAGACCCAGCATCCTGCTACAAAACATGAGCAAATCGTCTTATTCATAATTCGCAGATAGTGCAGCGGGTTACATATGGCCACGTATCGGTCATAGGCCATGGCAGCTAGGAGAAGACTTTCTGTTCCTGAAAAAGACACAAAGAAATAGAGCTGTGTAAAGCACCTGTTGAAGGAAATCTTCCTGTTGCCCGTTATAGCATTGACCAGCATAGCCGGCAGAGTGACTGTAGCGTAACACACATCTAGTAGGGATAGGCAACTCAGGAAAAAGTACATTGGTGTCTGTAGATGGCGGTCAACCCGAATAATGCTAAATACGGTGAGGTTCCCAGTAATAATCATTGCATAGATTATCGCAAACAGAAGAGAACATATTCCTGGTGCATTAGAAAATCCTAATAGGATAAATTCATCTAAATATGTCTCGTTATTTGCCATTTAGTCAATCAGCCCATATCTGTGGGAAGAAAATGAAGAAGACATTGACATTGAGCAGTACAGGTTCCTGTATAATATCATTTGTATGACATAATTAGGTCTCTGGATTTGATACACTCTCCAAATAAACGTCTATTACACCAGTGCACTGTGTGAATTTACAAAACAGGACTATGCTGGATTGTAGATGGCCAATAGAAATAGGCAAATCATTAAAGTGTAACTTTTAATATGGTTTCCCTTTGATGTTTTTGAAAAAAATCGGTACTTATGTATTATCTGGGCTCCCATGTTAAATGCACCCCATTTTTTCATACCCCTACTATCCAACTACACATGGAGTTGATTTTATATAGTGTGGCGAGCGCAGCGAGCCACCGTGCCCGAAGTGTGGCGAGCGCAGCGAGCCCCGCGAGGGGACGCGGTCTCATAAGAAAAACGGGAGCCCAGATATTACATAAGTACCAAAAAATCTACTTAATAGACCCCTATTTGGTTACTCTTATACTAAGTTAAGTAACTTAACAGTTGACAACAACAGTGGAATGTTTTAATAAAGTTTGAATTCACAAATTTCAGTATTGGTGCTATGTTGTAATCCAGGGCTTAAAGTGGTCCTGGAGAGATGGACAAACTCATTTTCCTCTGTCATCTCGTTCCTCCCCCATCAGGTAGAACCAGGGCCAGTGGTAGGGTTTTATGTGGTATAACATAAATTGGAGGGCATTACAATGTTACATAATATGTATTGGGGGCACTGTAATATGGCACAATATAAAGCGGAGGCAATTAAACAATATAGTGTGGCAAAATAACTTGGGCACTATAATGAACAGGAGGCACTGTAACATGGCTTCATTTGAAATGGGTACACTGTATATCATTTGAAGTATAGGTACTGTGTGGCATAATGTGTACTGGCAGCCCTACAACATGACATAATGTGAAGTAGGACACTACTATAGGGCATAAATTCAGCTTGGCACTACTAGAATTTGGAAAATGAAGTAGGGCAATAGTATGTGTCATAAAATTAGTACCTGCTGCAGAAAAGGGCCCCCTCAAAATGTTGCTATGGAACCTGCAAAGCTCTGGCTACGCCCCTGATTGGAACCATGTAAAGGTTTTGGTATCTGCACAGGTTTGTTTCATTTTGCAAATACTATGTTATCTAGTATTTTATCCTGCTTTTATAGAAACTGTGGTAGAGGGTCACTGATTTTCAATCCAATAAAATAATTACGTTTATCAAAAACAGGCAATGGTTTATTGTTGCTCATACCCCAAATGCTAATTTTACAATCTAACTGTAAACGGGGAACAATGTTTTGAAATTCTAAAAGTAAGATGTTAGTCCCCAGTGTTTTGATAGGACAATTATTTAGATTTTTCGATACTTGTTTCCTAGCACGGCGCCCACGATTTTCATCTTATGCCATCGTTTCGATCGCATGCGCATGATTTTTTTATTGTACAGGCACCCTGATGGGTGATTAATATGTTAAATGCACCCCCATTGTTAACGCCACCCCCACTATGAACACAAACCCAAAGCGTGGCGAGCGTAGCGAGTCATCGAAGGGCGGCGGTATGCGTCCTCTGACCTTTTCATACCCCCACTATCCACGTCAGTGTGGAGTTGATTCTATATAGCGTGGCGAGCGCAGCGAGCCACCGAGACCGAAGCACGGCGAGGGGCCGCAGATTACTTCACATGTATTCCACGTCCGCTCGCCACGCTTCGGGCTCGGTGGCTTGCTGCGCTCACCACACTATATAAAATCAACTCCACGCCGACGTGGATAGTGGGGGTATGAAAAGGTCGGAGGACGCGTACCGCTGCGCTTGCCACACTTCGGGTTGGCGTTGATAGTGGGGGTGGCGTTAACAATGGGGGTGCATTTAACATAGTAATCACCCATCAGGGTGCCTGTAGAATAAAAAATCGCATCGCATGACATTGTAATGACATGCGATGGGACGCAATATTAAAATTGTACAGTGCAGCTCTTAGGATCTGAAAATCGGATCCCATCGCATACCTTAATTAGTGGTATGCGATGGCATACGATGGGCGCCGTGCTAGGAAAAAAGTACCGATTTTTCTATTAGCAAAGACAAGACTTTAATAAAAAACAAACACTGATTGGTTCACCCACCTTTCAGATGCCCTCCATTGGTCCAAAAAATATACACCAAGTATCACATGACCATTAGACAAACTGTCCCTTACCTAAAGGAAATTAGAGATGAGCACGTTTGGACACCCCCGAACAAGTCTCACCTCACCTGTGTGCAAAATAATCAATCTAATTTTTTGGGACAAGAAGGGTTACTGACTTAAATTCCTTAATAATAATCTTTTTAAATTTTTCTGTGTCTGCTGTTGTGTGACTGTTTGCTGGAAATGGGTACTACAAGTCTCACCTCACCTGTGTGCATACCGGTGCTGCATAATAATCAATCAAATTTTTTGGACAATAAGACAATAAATCTAGACGCGCACCCCAGCTATTTGCCGTATGTCTGTCTCTAGTCAGCCTGCTGGCTGACTACATCTAGACGCGCACCCCAGCTATTTGCCGTATGTCTGTCCCTAGTCACCTTGCCGGCTGACTACATCTAGACTCGCACTCCAACTATTTGCCGTATGTCTGTCTCTAGTCACCCTGCCGGCTGACTACATCTAGATGGCCAGATACACCGTTTTTCAGAGCGGTTTGCCGGTCTTAACTTTTTATGTGGCACTACAAGTACCTGTGCAGCAGGGGTGTTAACTATTATTTATTTATTTATTTATTTACAGTTTCTTATATAGCGCAGCAGATTCCGTTGTGCTTTACAGTAGTAGACAGTGATAAAACAAACTGGGTAACAACAGACAGACTTGGAGGTAGTAGGGCCCTTCTGCAAGCTTACAATCTATAGGGATATAGGAGGGAAACACAAGGACAGGTGTTCGTTTCCTCCGGGGGATTGGGAAGGCAAAGATTGGAGAAAGCTGTGAAGAGGCGGATGCGGTTGAAAGTAACTGCTTTTATTATTTGTAGTTTGACAAAAAGGAAATATGACGGCTTCAGGCCTACGGTCTCGGCCACAATCACAAAGCTAGTGGTACAATTTCCTGAAACCCACTATACCCAATTCCGTTTAACAGACATTACTTAAACAGCGTCTCTCACTTCAAAAACTGAACATTGACATACATCTGACAATACCTAGTGTGCAGCTAATATAGGGTGGACACATCATTATCTTAACGGCACCAACATATGCAGGGTCTACCAACATGTAACTAAAGATATTGATACCCAATTACTGTCCTGAACCCTGAGTCTAGGACTCAGCCTGTGTAACAGGGACAATTTGTATCACTCCCCGGGGAAGGTGTCTCTGAGGGCCTTATTCGAGTTCACTCTTTCAGACAAAATCCTTCTTAGATGGACAAAACCATGTGCACTGCAGGGGGGCAGATGTAACTTGTGCAGATCTAATTAGATTTGGGTGGGGTTTTACTTCAAAGTGAGATCTATATTGCAGTGTTAAAATAAAGCAGCCAGTATTTACCCTGCAAAGAATCACCAAAAAAATCACCAATCTATTTCTATCTGCACGTTACATCTGCCCCCCTGCAGTGCACATGGTTTCGTCCATCTAAGAAGGATTTTGTCAGAAAGAGTGAACTTGAATAAGGCCCAGAGTGAGAACCCTGGCCTTCCTACGGATCAATAACCCGGGTCTCACCTTGATCAGGCTTTCCTACGGATCAATAGCCTGCGTCCCGATTTGATTAGGCCTTCCTACGGATCAATAGCCTGGGGGTTGGGAAATCCTGTGGCTCTACGTTAAGGCTGTACTGGCAGGTACTAAGGGAGAATAGGTACCCCACCTCACCCTCAGGTGCCTGACTGTGCTTTTGTCACTTACGCCGGCACTGACCCTACAGGACTTTACTCTATCTCCCTGCCGGGACTGACCCTGAGGAGTTTATGGCCACCAGGGCCTGACTCACAGTTCTGTGGATGATCACTGGGGAGGAAGGGGTTAAGGCCCCTCTGTGCCCCTGTCACGAGCCGCTACTCTCTCCGTCCATCTGCTGCCCTGTGGGGGGTGATCCTGGGAATCTTCGGGGTCATCTGCCCTTGTTGTGTGGGATGCCGGAGCACACCCTGTATGGGAGTGCGGCGCCGTGTGTACCCGTGTTCAGTCTGCGGGAGGCTGGTACCAGAGCTGTCACTCAGCTGGGACCGGAGCTGTCGGCGCTTCTCCCTGCGCTGTTTAGCTACCGCTCCACACTGCCCCTGCTGTCGGTCACCTCTGTCTTCCGGCGCAGCCCTCTCCTGCTGCTCTAGGTCTCCTTGTGCAACGCTGCGTGCTCCTCCCGAGGCTCCACGCTGCAGCTCCTCTCCTGTCCTCCGGCTCCTTCCTCCAACACTTCCTGGCTCTCCTCGTGCCAGACCTCCCAGCCAATCCCAGCCCGGCTTCCTCTCTCCTCCCCAGGTGAGTCCCGCCTCTTCTCCTCCAGTGCCCGCAGTGATGGGGGGTTTATTTAACCCCCTCACTGCAGTGGGGTCAGTATCATGGGCACAGTTTAGTGGGACCCGCTGCCGGGTGCCACACAGGCACCAGTAATAGCATAGCAGTCCCACCAAGTTACAAGTCCAGAAGGGAAGCTAAATAATACATAAGTGCCTCAGAGGGTTATGCGTGTAGAACTTAAATATGATAGGCTTGCCTGAAGAGGTGAGTTTTCAGGGAACACTTGAAAGTTTGGAGGCTAGTGGACAGTCTTATTGTGCGTGGAAGGGCATTCTATAGGATGGGAGCAGCCCGATGAAATTCCTGTAATAGAGAATGGGAGCTGGTGATCCATGCAGAAGAGAGACGCAGATCTTGTGCAGAGCGGAGTGGTCAGGATGGGAGATATTTTGTGATAAGTAAGGAGATATATGCTGATGCAGTATGGTTAATAGCTTTATATGCTAGTAGAAGTGTTTTATATTGAATACGGTAAGATACAGGCAACCAGAGCGGATCAGCAGACGATGAGCGTCTTGCAAGGAAGATCAGCCTAGCAGCAGCATTTAAAATGGATTGCAGTGGTGAGAGTCTGTTCTTTGGAAGACCAGTTAGGAGACTATTGCAATAATCAATGCGGGATATAATGAGTGCATGGATAAGAGATTTAGTGGTGTCTTGTGTGAGATATGGTCATATTTTGGATATGTTTTTAGATGCATGTAACATGATTTGGAGACAGATTGAATGTGCGGAAGAAAGGACAGTTCAGAGTCGAGGATGACCCCTAAGCAACGAGCTTGTGGGGTAGGGTAGATTGTTGAGTTGTCAACAGCGATGGAGATATCAGGATGGTAACTGTTCTTAGTTGGCAGGAATATAAGTAATTCCGTTTTGGAAATATTTAGATTGAGTTGGCGAGAAGACATCCAAGATGAGATGGCAGAGAGACATTCAGAGACTCGGCCCAAAACCACTGGTGACAACTCTGGGGTTGATAGATTTGAGTATCATCCGCATACAAGTGATACTGAAATCCGAAAGAGCTGATTAGTTTGCCAAGAGAGGAAGTATAGATTGAGAAAAGCAGAGGACCTAAGACTGAGCCTTGCGGAACTCCGACTGACAGAGGTAGTGAAGAGGAAGAAGAGTCAGAGAAGCGAACACTGGATGTTTATCGCTCATACAGAGGGAGTCGGGACAGCGTACACACCTATGCAATCTGGACAGCCGTCCTTCCCAGAATGGAAGAACGGCCCGACGATTGTATAGATGTGTACCCAGCTTTAGTGTTAGTGTAGTGTAGTGTGGTGGTACATTGACAGAGTCTATGCTGTATATTATATATTTATCCCTGTAGTCGGTGCCTGTGCCTCAAATAGATTGATTTACCTATCCTCCAGTCCCTACCACTAGTATCTTTGAACTACTAGGTGGCAAATACAGAGTCACTCAGTGTACTGTACAGTACACTTCTTTTGCAGTCCAGTCCTATTTTTTTTTGGGACAATTAGGGTTACTGACTTAAATTCCTTAATAATAATCCTTTACTGTTATTTTTCTGTGTCTGCTGCTGTGTAACTAAGCAACTCATCTGTGTGCACACCACACATTAGTGCTGCACAATAATAATTTATAATCATTTTTTAAAATAAGGGTTACTGACGTAAATAATAATCCTTTTAAAAAAAAATTGTGTCTCTGCTGCTGTGTGGCTGTACTCCAGAAAGACAATGGAGAACCAAAATATGGAGGCTACAATAATACAAGAACCTCTTCCTACAAGTTCTGAATCTGCTGCCACTAGTCAAGGTATAGAACATTATGATGAAATGCCATCAACATCTTCTGCCAATACTGATGCCCAATGTCATCGTCGAGGGCTAGTGAAATCCAAAAAGGCAACGTGGAATACGTTTAAGAAAAAAATATATATAAATCCTTGGAGGAGAAACATAAGCTTGCCAATATGCCATTTAGCACACGAAGTGGCAAGGAACAGCTAAGGGCCTGGCCTATGTTCTTGACTAGTGTTCCAGCTTCACACGACGATCACAGCCCTCCTCCTCATCCTCCTCCCCACTAGAAATGTAAAGAGAGTTAAGATGTCACCAAAAAGACAGCAAACAACTCAGGTTTCTAAAGACATGGTATCACAATTCCCCAAGGAGAGTCCAAGGGTGTTGGTGGTTGCGAAGCCTGACCTTCCCATCACTGTACAGGAAGAAGTGGCTCCTTCCACCCTTTGCAGCATGCCCTCTGCATATGCTGGAAGGATCACCCACAGTCCAGTTCCTGATTTTGAAGTTGTCAATGTTAGACACCAGGGGGTGGAAATTGATGTAGCTGGCGCTGAGGAGGAAGTTGATAAGGAGGACGCTGCTGATGGTGATGTAGTTTTCTTAAATGAGGCACCGGGTAAGACAGTTGTTGTCCATGGGATGCAAAAGGCCATCACCATGCCTGGGCAGATGACCTAAAAAATACACCTCTTTGGTCTGGAATTATTTTTATCCAGATCTGGACCACAACTGTCTCACCATATGTAGCTTATGTAAAGCTGGAATAAGCAGGGGTAGGGATGTTGGTCATCCTCACTTGTGCATCACCTGAAGTTAGTTCATAAGTCACTGTTTAGTTCAGAAACTTTGGCTAGGAACATAAGCAGTCCAGGGACACCTAAATCCCTTGATCCAGTTGTATCCAAGTGCTAGAAAACCTAACCAGCAAGTCACTCCTCATCAATTTCCTCCTCATCTGGATGGGAGGTAGTCCTGCAGGCCATGTTACCATCATGACTGACTCCTCTTCCATCCGGGATTCCTCCAGAGGAACCTGCTGTGGTACGCGTTCTACTGCTGCGGCTGCTCTTGCTGCTGGGAGTTGGTCATCGTCTCAGAGGGGAAGTCGTAACACCACTATGTCTTTCACTAAGCAATTGACTGTCCAACGGTTATTTGCCTTGAGGACGAAGTACAACAGCAGTCATCCGATGGCAAAGTGAATAACTGTGGCCTTGACAGCTATGTTGGTGTTAGATGTGCCACCATCAGTGGAGTGGGATTTAGACGGTTGATGGAGGTATTGTGTTCCCGGTACCAAATCCCATCTAGAGTCCACTTCAAGATACTTGTGGGGTGAGGCGGCACTCCAGTCATAAAAAAATACTGAAAGCCGAAACTTGGTAGACAACATTTCAGCACCTTTTATGTGATCACCTAAGTTTACCTCACCATATTCCCCTTATTCAAATAATGCAACACAATAGTAACCCCCTTATACTGTGCTTGCCTCTTACACATTATGCCACAAGGATTGAGCCAAAATTCACATTGATTGAGCCAAAATTCACACTATGGCACACAGATTAAGGCAAAATTCACATTTTGCCACATGGATTGAGACAAAATACACACTGTATACCAAACAGATTGAGCAATAATGCACAATATGCCTCATAAACAGGGGCATTGTGCGCCAAAGGCGCGCATTAAAAATTTACACCATAATGGCAATTACATGTTAAGCCACACACCATAATCTCCATTACGTATTATGCCAAACACCATAATGCCTATTAAAAATTATGCTACATAAATGTTGCTTACCTACATGTTCATTGCCAGGGGTTCCATGTTCATTGCCAGGTTGTCCATGCTCATTGCCATGTGGGATTACATGCTCATTGCCAAGGGGGAATACATGCTCATGGTAACTGGGGGACAGTTACCGTGCCGAGCAGAAATGACAGGCATTGACAGCCAGACAGAGAGCAGGGGGCTGCCTGGCTGTATTCAGAGCACTGCATGTCCTGGCTATTTGAAATAATACCCCTTTCACACCAGAAAATGCAGGGATTTACCGGGGAATATTGTCCCAGGATAATGCAGGCATTCCCAGACTGGCCCCTTTTACACCAGCCTAGTCCCTGCATTTTCTGGTGTGAGGCGGAGAGAAAACCACCCCCGCCCAACTTTAAACAACCAGCTATATCTTCGGAACCAACTGACCCATTTACTTGTAGGATTCAAATGATTTTGGTCCTGTGAAACTGGGCCATTTGGTTCCAGAGAAATCTGTCCTCAAACAAAATTTGGTTTATCCGCAATATCTCTAGAACCAATGAACCCATATGGACCAGGTATCAGATTGAAGGCCCAGCGATTTGGGTTCGACTGAGATCAACCTCGAGCTTCTGTGATGCCGGAGGGGGAACTGGCAGCCGTTGGAACAGGGTGGAGAATTAGCGGGTCCCATGTTATCCTATGGGGAAAACGTTCCAAGTTTGCCTGGCGGTATCTCCGGTTTCCGGTGGGCTAGTGACGTGGGGCTGGGCTCGTTGGAAAGCCCTGGCCCTCAGCTTCAAAATGGGCCTATTTGGAGTGAGCTGTAGCTCCATCAGGCCCATTGTTAATCCGGCCCTGCTGCAGAGGATGGAGGAGCAGCAAAAGGCCATCCAATCCTACTCGGTCACCTGCGACATAGGCAGAGGAGTGGGAATGCACCTGACTCAAGCACAATGGAGGCTGATTTCCGTGTTGTGCAAGATTCTCCAGCCATTTCAACTTGCCACACGTGAAGTCAGCTCTGATACTGCCAGCTTGAGTCAGGTGATTCCCCTGATCAGGCTGTTGCAGAAGCAGCTGGAGAAAGTGAAGGAGAAGCTAAAGTTTTGCGATTCCGCAAAGCATGTAGCTCTTGTGGATGAAGCCCTCCATATGCAGACAGAGGAATACATTCTGGCCACCATGCTCAATCCTCAGTTTAAAGCTTATGTTGTACCTATTTCCAGCGGACACAAGTCTACAAAGGTACAAAGACCTGCTGGTCAGGAGATTGTCACCTGAAGCAGACCGTGACATGGCAACAGCTCCTCCCTCAGTTTCTCCCACACCTGTGGCTGCAAAGGAACAGCTGCAATTTCCCACACATCCCGCTGGCAGGGCAGGCAGGATGGAGTTTGGAGTTGGTCATCTAGTCCGGATTATTGGACTTGGCAACAATTGCTGGTGTGTCTACTGTTGCTGCACTGGATGCTGTCACCATTGAAAAAATGGTGGAGGATTACTTTAGTGACAGCATCCAAGTAGACATGTCAGACAGTCCATACCTGTACTGGCAGGATAAAAAGGCAGTTTGGAGGCCCCTGTACAAACTTGCTCTATTTTACCTGAGTTGTCCCCCTCCAGTGTGTACTCCGAAAGAGTTTTTAGTGCAGCGGGGATCCTGGTCAGTGGAGGTTGCTTCTGCAAAATGTGGAGAAGATGATGTTTATCAAAATGATTATCAATTCTTTAATGAAGACCAGGAATTGCCTCCAGAGACAACAGAGGGACCTGTGATTGTGGAGTCCAGCTACGATGAATTGATAATCTGTGAGGATGAGGAACTACATGCTGAAGGGGGTGAGGAATTAGAGAAGGAGGATGCCTCTATAAAGCCAGTTTGTGCAGGGAGAGGTGACTTGCTTCTTTTTTTGTGGGGGCCCAAACAAACCAAAAATTTCAGTCACAGTTGTGTGGCAGACCCTATCTCTGAAATGAATGGTTTGTTAAAGTGAGCATGGGCCGGCATGCAAAAGCAGTGGCTGTGGGTCAGGAGGAAGTGGTTTCAAACAGCTGCGGAACAGCTCAGAAGACAGTGAGCGGCCCACTGCTCCCTGCCCGGCTGTCACATCTCTTCCATTCTGCCGGGCTCATGGCTGTCACCATGAGCCTCAATCCCTCATGGCAATGAGCATGATCCTACCTTGGCGGAGCATGTAATCCCCTGTGGCAATGAGCATGAATCCCCCTTTGGCAATGAGCATGCAATCCCCCATAGCAACAAGTATGTAATCCCCCATTGCAATGAGCATGAAACCCCCTTGGCATCGAGCATGAAGCCCCTGGCAATGAGAAAGAAACTCCTAGCAATGAGCATGTGGGTAAGTGTGTGTGGTGTCATGTGTAATGGGCATTGCAGCGTGTGGTATAATGTGTAAGATTCCTTACGGTGTGCTGCATAATGTGGCTATGTCCATATTGTCATGTAACCATCATCTAGTTTCATATGACCATGCCCCCTCATGACACGTGGCCATGCCCACTTTTGGCACGCACTTATAGTACCACTAATAATATAGTACCACTAATAATTTATACTTGCGCCACTGTGATATACACAGACACTGTCTCACCTGCCGCTCTCATCCATGTGTGAAGGGTTTACACAGACACTGTCTCACCTTCTGCTCTCATCCATTTGTGCTAAGTATACACAGACACTGTCTCACTTGAAGTTGTCATCCATGTGTGAAGGGTATACACAGACACTGTTTCACCTGCCGTTCTCATCCATTTTTGCTGAGTATACAGACACTGTCTCACTTGAAGCTGTCATCCAAGTGTGCAGGATACCACAGACACAGTCTCACCTGCCACTTTCATTACTTACATTGTACTCTACCTAGTAGCTCTGATGATGCAATCTTCCATAGCTTTCCAATCACACAGACTGGAATTCCTCACTGTGCTTGTAAATGTGCCTATTGTGGAATTCATAGTCTACGAAAAGACATGGTATGAATGGCGAAGGTCAGTGGTTTCCACTGCTTGGCATGGTTGGTGTAGGACTGAGTACATTTATAATTACCTGGGCAAGATGTGACAATTTGCAGTAAAATGAGGCAAATGTATTTCCTATCTCTATGATCAAGTTTAGTTATGACATGTAGAATTAAATTTTTAAAAAAAATACAGTCTACTTAATTGACTCTTTTGCATTTAACAATAAGACTTATTACAGACCCTTTGGACTCAAGAACTAAACGTAAACTACTATAGTTATTAAAAATAAAATAAAATTAAATCTAAGCAGGTGACACAAGAATCCTTATTTTGCCACTGACATTTTTCCAGCATAGTAAATAAATCATTTGATAAAATGATTCCTCAGAGCACAGGGAACATGGCGGTTCTGTAAGAGGCTTCCCGGTGGTTATGGCTAATACCTCTAAGATTTTATACTGTTAGCTCAAATATATAACACATGCTGAGACCTTATACCACAGGGATAGTACATAGACGTGGTCTACAGAGACCGTTCCCAGTTACCTAGGGGAGCAAAACTCTACATTGCATCCTAATCTGAACCCGTAATGGAAAGCTAAATATATTTATCAATGTTTTTAACATTTCCAATTTTAGTGTAGAGACCTATCACGCAAATACAAAGCTGTAAAATGTATCTAATTATTTCCATTGCTCAGGTACTTTGAATACTTATAAAAATTTGGCTGAAAACAGCGGTGGAAAAAAATTGTTACTTGAAATGAAATTCAGAAATGTTTATTGTGTAGCTGCCCCAATGGTAAGTTTGTAGAAATCATGTCTGCACTGGGTTCAGGGCTGCCACTAGAAATTGTGGGATTTTTATTCCGCCCCCCCCCCCCCCCCCCTAAATTATCGACTCTGCTTGTCACTTGAGGGTGAGCAGAGTGAAGCGAAGCACAGGCTCGCCCTTCTGCTGTGCTGCCCCAGCTGAAGCATTTAAAATATAGAGCCAACTTGTAAGCCAATCGGGACCCGCGGCCCGGCAGCCAATCAGAGTGGCTGCCAGTACACAAGCTCTGATTCACTCACCAAAGGGTGCTGCGTTTTAAATGGCTTTGATAAAGTAGGCATATGAAGAGGTCAACATGTGTTTTTCACATTTTTGGTGTCTATGTTGACAACTGTTGCCATGGACCCCAATTAGTGCACGCCATACTCAGTGCCTTTCTCATGCCATTCACAAACCCCTGGATCCAACGCCTGCCCTAAGTTCTATACTTAACAGGGCATTTGCAAAATGATTGACAGGCAGGGGGCGGTCGCTTGGGTCCACCCAGTGTTTCATAGGCATGGCCACAAAAATGGTGGGTAAGTGTACACATCCTCTTTCATTATGTCACGAGGATTCGGTTGGCGGGGGTGGGCATGCATTCGGAAGGGTGCCATTTACCTGCTTGCTAGGAATCAAATATACGCAGCATAGCCAGCAGGTCTGAATTACCCCCTTTGTATGTAATACAGCACATCAAACATATGCAGGCCTATTGATCACAGCAAGCCACTTACTGTACCATAATCTGTCTCTGGTGTGATGAACATCCACAGACACAAGCAGCAGACTTGGTTGGAACTCTACTGTCATTCCACCCTTTATGCTACATGTAGTGGCCGCTGGCTAGGCCGTAGGGTCTCTTTGGGCACTTGGAACCCCCATCCCGCATTTGCCTATATAATCATTGATTTATTGATATATTAGTCTGTTTATACCACAGAAACTCATAGAAACAGTACCTTGTGTTTGTGGTGGCATAAGGGTGACCCAGAAAACATGCAGACAGGGCAGAGCAGCAGTGCGTGTGGCTGGTAAACAGCTCAGACTGCAAATGCAGAGAGAGCGTGGAGAGAGTGATCTCTGACAATTAGATTGTGAGGTAGCAGTCAGAGAAGAAGGCTCGAGAAACATGGCAGCAGCTACTGAAACATGTTGGCAAGAAAATACATTTGGTGTAAGCTGTCTCCCTGTGTAAGTGGTCATTGACCAATGTGACCGCCCCTCACGAGGTCAGGAAAGGATTAAAAGTCTCCAAAAAGAGATATCTTTAGAAGCTTCAATATTCTATATCGAGTGAGTACGGTACACACTTGAGGAAGCAATTTTCATTTCCGGTATAGAGTGATTTCCTTACACTCTAAGTGGTGACCCTATAGACATCTTCATTTAACAACCCAACTTTAATCAAAGAAACCTTTATATGCTTTATTAAAAGTCCTGCACTAGTGAGTATGGTAAGCATCTCTCAAATGAAGGCATATCTTCCTTGGTAATTTGGGAACTATATATCACATGGTGACTCTGGAGGATTCGTTACAAAAGATACCTTTATATATACATCTCCTCCCACTTTAGTGTGAGTTGGGTATGGATTCTCTATAAAATCAGTGGGTTTTTTAATATAAACCTGATATTGACATTCCATTCTGATACCTTGCATTAAAAGTATATTCTTTTGCATGTACATCGAACACCAATGGAGGAACCTCTGTTTATTACCTGTGACAATAAATCCAGCGCCAACAAGTATCTTTTTTTGTCTTTTTCTGTATTGAGGACAGTAAACTGTTTAATTTGAGTAATAGATCGATAAATGAAGCAGAGAAAACAATGTTACTAAAAGGTCTTAAATACACCCCTACTAGTATGGTAGACCGTGTCCCGAACCTGACTTGTTTCACATTTGATTTGTACATTTCCAGGCTTGCCTGTATCCATGCTGCTGCTGCTGATTGATTAACCTTTCATTTACCAGTCACTCCTGCTTATTCCATCCCTGTGGTAGAGTGCCCAGCCATCCCAGCAGAGGTCACTGCTGGTCCTGGCTAGCTATCCATGCTAGCTCCCAGGCTAGTCACCTACATTGTCTCCCAGGCCAATCTCCTGTTATTTCTTCTGTCAGTGTCCTGACTGTCAACATTCTGGGTCGACCTTCAACTGCTGTGTTTCATCAGAGACTCTTACCACCAGTGTCCTAACTATCGACATCCTTGGTTGACCACCAGCTGCTGTACTTCACCAGAGACACTTACCACCAGTGTCCTGACTGTTGACATCCTGGGACAAACACCAGCTGCTGTACTTCACCAGAGACTTTTCCCATCAGTGTCCTGGCTGTTGACATTCCAGTCCATCGACAATCCTATTATTAGGTTAAATCAATATAAATGGGGTCTTGATCAAGACCGGGGCGGCGGTACGCGTCCTCCGACCTTTTCATACCCCCACTATCCACATCGGCGTGGAGTTGATTTCAGATAGTAAGGAGAGTGCAGCGAGCCACCGAGCCCGAAGCGTGGCAAGCGCAGCAAGCCCCACGTGGGGACACGGATTACATGTGAAGTAATAAGTGGCCGCTTGCCATGCTTCGGGCTCGTATTTACCGTCCCCTCGCTGGGCGCTCTGTGCTCGCCACACTTCGGGCTCGGTGGCTCGGTGTACCTAAAAAGTTTATTTTATCCTTGCCAATAATTATTATTTTTAAATTTTAATATTTGTATTATATGCAGATTAGAGGGACTGCAATGGACACCAGATTTTCCCCAGCTACGTCAACCTGTTGATGACGTTTTGGGAGGATCAGGTCATATGGCAGGGGGACTAGTTGTGGGCAAATCTGGTGTCTTGGGTTTAGTTCATTGATGATGTCCTCTTTTTATGGAAAGGAATGGAGGAGTCACTAACCGAATTCTGTAAAATTTTAAATAATAATAATTTTAACATCAAAATGACTTTTATAGTAAGCCAAATGTGAATTCTGTTTTTAGACCTACTCATTTACATAAAAGATAATCAGTTATGTACTAAGATCTATAGGAAAAGCATCGATTCCAACTCATATATATACATCCTAATAGCCAACACTATAAGAATTGGCTGGAGGGCATACCTTTTGGCCAATATACAAGGATCAAATGGAATTTCTCAGAACCAGCCATCTGTAATGAACAGTTGGATGAAATTACAACTAGATTTACTAAAAAGGTTACAATAAACAGTGAGGATAGAAAGGAAAGAACTATTAAAAACTAAAGAAAATGTCCCTGAATGCAATAAAGCAGAGTAGGCTTTCATTAGCCAATATGGTGTACATTTTAAAGGGTTGGATCTATTTTCAAGTGCCATTGGCTCATCCTGAAAAAGGACCCTGTAAGGACCCTGTAATTGGAAGCTTAATACCCAAGAAACCTTCATTTATTTATAGAAAGGCCCCATCCCTAAAATACAAATTAGTGAGGAGCAGTTTAAAAAGATAAACCAAAATCAAGTAGAAGTTCCAGTTTCCATCATTGTTTTATGTGTATCATGTGCAGAAATAGTAAAAGCACTACAACAGGCATGTCCAACGTTGGCCCTCCAGATGTTTGCGAAACTACACATCCCAGCATGCTTTGCCACAGTTTTGCTATTCGAGAATGCTAAAACTATTGAAAAGCATGCTGGGATGTGTAGTTTCGCAAACATCTGGAGGGCCAACGTTGGACATGCCTGCACTACAAGATAAGAACAAGATTTTAATGTGAACGGAAAAACTTTTAAAATAAATAATTTTATTACATGTGATTCTAAAAATGTTGTGTACGCAATGTAAATGCGACCTACAAATATATTGTATTAATGATTATATTTTCTGTTTTTCTGTTTTATGATGGATGACTACACCTGAGTGTATGACGCTAAATTGTGGGTAAATAATGTGGAATCCTCCACTATAAATTACGCCCCTTGTTTTCCAGCATAACAATGCATGTGAATGAGCTGGAACGCATGTTAAACACAAGAAGGGCATAACCGTGGGTTCCAACTTCCGGTCGCATCTACTTCTGGTAAAGACAACTTTTGGGATGATGATTTCTGGCGCAAGTGGCCAGCAATTTCGGAGACTACCGGTCAGCACTGTTTTTGGCACCATTCACGGCATCCACTGGGGCTGGAGTAACAATCCCATTTGGGGTATAAATAAAAGACCTTTATGCACTGTTATAATACTTCTGATGAAGAACCTGTTATGGTTGGAAATGAGTTAAGACACTGTTATTGTCCATCTGGACCTGTTTGCCGAGTTGCTGCACCGGGACCTACTTGTGGACTCTGGAAAAGATTTCCCTACATGGTGGACAGCTGATATACAGCCTAGTTTCCTGGACATTCTTCAATACCTCCTAAATGGTAGATATGCTATGTTTTTTAACTAAATTGTGAGTGAATTTGTAAAATAAATGTATTCTTGGCTAAAAGGTAATGCAACCAGTAGTGCTATCTGTGCTTCCCTTTTTTTCGGTCTTCCATCATTGGAGATATAAATCAATTGGCAGTCGCATTATGGGAAACTGAATATTCTTCAATAAAACTAATTACCTGATTGGACTTTTATTACTGTAAGAAAAATGTTGGTATAAGCTCCATATTGTGAAGAGTAAAATGTCAATAAATAAACCAGAAATATATTATACAGTGAGTATCTAAAGTGAATGAATAATATCAAATAAGAAATTCACAAACTAAAAATGTGTATTGTTCATTGAGCATGAACCTGGACTGATTCTGTTGTATAGATAAGCGACAGAGGATTATGTTGCAAATCATATAAAAAGGGAAAAATCAAAATGGAATAACAGTCCAAAGCAAAATAATCAATAAAATGATGGTATTGAATACAATCACATGGTGTGACAAACAGGAAAAGATTAAAAAGTTGTATAATAGAGAATTTGTGTGTACAAAAGTTCTGCATACCTGAGAATTGAGCAATGGAGAATCTTTTATAAATAAATTTAACTACAATATGAATTTGAAAACACTAAGATCAATGATGCCAAAAATCATAAGATTTTGCTTTAAAATAAGGGGCAAATTGTAGAACACATTTAGAAAGGAACAAAAAGAGTAGAGGCGATAGGAGATAATGAAAAAAAGACAAAAGAAAACTATGACCAGGAGAAGTTGTAGGGAGGGAATAGGGAGGATATGGAGGAGAAAAGCAGGAAAGGAAAGGGTTGAGAAAAGGGGGATGAAGCCATGCATGTCCAGGTTACCTTCCATTAATTAATTCAGAGATATAGGTGGGTCTTGCACATAACTTCTAGATTCATATCAAAGGGTCAATTGGAAACATTTATGAATTTGTTGCTTAATTCCCACATGTATCTATGTAACTTTCCCAAATTGAGAAAAAGTTCTCAGTTTGGGATTTCTTGTGAAGTGTAGTTTCAGTCCATTTCAATTTAAACATTTGGAATAATTTTTCTTTGAACATAGAAAGTGATGGGGGTATGGGAGAAATCCATTTCTGTAGTATGTATTTTTTGGCTACCGATGAAATGAACAATAGTAGTTTTTACATCCTATTGAAACTTTCGGGGTGTTAGGCAGAAAACCAAGGATAGCCCATTCTGGGGTTGATGTTAGGAAATTTACCAAAATTATCCACTGTAAGTTGTCTTAGTATAAACCAAAAGTGTTGGATCTCGGAGCATTGCCATAAGTAAAGTGGTGGTCGCTTCGGACCGGTTACACTTTGACACTTTTGACATATTGGACAGTCCTAATAAATTACAGCGATGTAGAGATAAATAAACTCTAGAAAATATTAAATAACATGTCTCTGTATGAAGTGGTTGATACTGTTTTGATAGAGTATAGTTATTGTAATGCTGAGCCTGAAGAAATGCGAAATTGCACGGAGGTAAAAAGTCATACTGAGATTTTCTTGTACATAAGTGAGAGTTTTTATTGTGTTTTGGTTTGCAAGGTGTCTGACTCAGTGTAGTCCCTGATCATGCCATAATCTAAATGGCTGCGTAGCCAATCCATGTTGAAAATTAACATTTCATAAAAAAGGAAGATGTAATGAGTATAGAGTGTGAAGTTTGACCTTATTATGTATTGTTTGCCATGTAGACCAAAGTCGACATGAGTAATGGATTTTACAATAAACTCGTAGGAATGTCATGTCATTCCCATAAAATTTTGTCAAGGGCCTTCTCAGTGTCCAAACGTCAAATGACAGTGGATGAAGGGATGTTTGCTGGTGAGGAGGCTAGAACAGTAATGTCTGAGCAGTTTCCCAAACAGAATGACGTCCTTTAGTAAATCCCAGTTGATGTGACGTTAAAAGAGTTGGAATTACATTTTGTAATCTGGAAGAGAATATTTTAGCTAAAATTGTGTACTCCTGATTCAGTAATACAATTGGTCTATAAGACTCACATACAGATAGTGGTAGATGCTCAAATTAGTTCAGTAAAACTTTTCAGGTGCATGCAAGGGAGGGGTTAATACTTAGTAAGTAACAAGACATTGGTTCCCCCAGCACACTGAATAGTTTTAGCAACCAATCTTGAACACTACATGATAATAGAATTCAGAGATATTGGTTACATATACCTGTGCAGGTGTATGACATGCCCCCAAGCCACGTCAAGGCTTCTCTGTATATTGGGGGTCCCTAGCGCTATATCTATAAGACTCCATTATGAAAAAATCTTTGATTGGTTTAGGTAAAAAGGCCTCATTAAAGGTAGGAGAAACAATGTTGCTGTCAGATATTTGCGGTATAGAGGGCCTTATTCTGATTGGTTCGGATGGCTCCGAATGTGTACGGACGGCCGATCGTTAGTGTTTGCGCATGTGCAGAGGCATATGTGCGCATGTGTGAACACCACGCACATCCGAATATGGTGTGAATGCTGTACAATCCGAACAGGGGGTGAAGAGGTGCGTGAATGGCTGTTTGGGCTCATTACCATATGCATACATCCCGCGTTTCATGGGCGTTACCATGAAAACGCTGGGCGTATGTATGGTAATGCGGCCGTGACGCACGTGTGGGAGGCGGACATATGACATAGCCAGATGACGGCTGCCCGCCCATATCCCTGCTTTTGCACAGAGAAATGCCCAAGTACTCGGTGCTGCCTGACAACTCGGTCCAGCATTGGATGGTCGGCGACCATCGAATGATGGGGGAGGTTCTCACAGATGGAGTAGGTGTTCACATTGAAAATCCACTCGCAGTCCGTTCGGTCGGCGACTTACCACATTCGGACGGTGTGAGCGATCCATACGGAAGGCGGGGATAAGAACACTTGGTTCCAGTCCGCAAATACGCATCCATCCGAACCAACCAGAATAAGGCCCAGAGTGACAAGTGTCGGGACAATCTCAGTTTTTAGGATTTTATAATAGTTGACACTAAAGCCGTCTAGATCTGGTGCTTTATTCAATTTGAGGGAAACTATTGTTGTGAGAATTTCAAGTTCCATTATTGAACTATTTAGGGATTCTCTCTGTTATATCATCAGTTTGGTTAGACCAGTGGTCAGGGAACAGGGGTAAATTACCCCATATGGGGTAAAAATTAAATTTCTGGGGGTAATGGACGGTTGCACTGCCAAAACACAGCTGGGCATGCATATGAATCTATATGCATGCCGAGCTGTGTCTTGGCAGTGCGACCGTCCATTACTCCCAGGAATTTAATTTCATTGCATATAGATTCTATATATAGATTCTATATACATCCCTGGCTGTGTGTTACAGTGCTATAGTGTACAAGGACATGAAGCAGCGCAGTACATCAGACCCTTGTGTATAACACGCTTCCCTGCGTGATGCCTTGGCCCCACCTCCAAGTCCACCTACATCTTCAGTAGAGTTGACTAGTTGCTGTGCCATCTTGGCTGTACTGGCGCTGCGGCACAGACTTTCTTTGCCTGATAATAGGCTCCAGCCAAGGTATACCAATCTCTAGTCTGAGTAAAAACTTAGCACAGACTGTCACTATATCATCTTCAAATACTGACACTAATAGTTGCCTGGAAGTCACATTATCAATGGCTATACCACACACAGCCTGGCAGCCATTGATGATGAGGATTACCATGTATGGCTGTGTGTGGTACAAATCTGGTACCACACACAAGGTATCAATCGAAAATGTGTTCTATCACGAATGGCAGGTGGACCAAAAATGGATCAAACACCCAAGAAATGGGTGTAGGCTGACAGGATATCAACAATTCTTGATAGATGTACAAACTAACCAACTGATATCTTCACCAGATTAACATTCATGGAGGGTACAATGTGTCTAATCAGTCAGAGAGTGATGAGACTGATGAGACACATTGTACCCTCCATGAATGTTAATCTGGTGAAGACATCAGTCGGTTAGTTTGTACATCTATCCTGAATTGTTGATATCCTGTCAGCCTACACCCATTTCTAGGGTGTTTGGTCCATTCTTGGTCCACCTACCATTCGTGATAGAACACATTTTCGATTGATACCCCGTTACCCCTGAGGAGGTCCCTTTGGGCCAAAACGCGTAGGGTCTCTCGGAAGAAACTTGTAGAGTATTTCAGATAAATCTGTTGGAAGTGGTATCTTATAGCAATTTGTGATGTGAACATCTGCATTAATTGTTTTTATTACTGTATGAAATAAAACTTTTAATATATTGCTTTACAGTTTGGATGAAACTTCCACCAGCGCACCTCTACACTTTCTTTTTATATATATATATATATATATATATATATATATATATATATATATATATAGTTTTGTAGGGGGGATCCGGCTCTCCCTGTGTCAGCGTTGCAGCGCCGGGTGCCAGCTCCAATAGTAGAAATAGAGGACCAGGGGGGGAAAGCAGCACTCCAGGCGTCTTGGTAATAAAACACACTTTTAGGCCATCCTTACGGACAACGTTTCATTGCTTTTTAATAAGCAATTTCTTCAGGTCATGGCATGCCATGACCTGAAGAAATTGCTTATTAAAAAGCAATGAAACGTTGTCCGTAAGGATGGCCTAAAAGTGTGTTTTATTACCAAGACGCCTGGAGTGCTGCTTTCCCCCCCTGGTCCTCTATATATATATATATATATATATATATATATATATATATATATATATATATATATATATATATATATATATTAGCAATATGTGCTATTTCAAGATAAAGCACAAAAGACCAGCACACCACCACATTAATGCTAGAACATTTAATAGAAAAAGTGTAAAAAAGTAGCCAGTTTAGTTGTTTTCAATAACAGTGAGTACATTGCAACAAAAGAAGCTTACTGTCATGAGGTAAAGGCAAGCATTGCAAATTTCATATTTAGGTGTGTGCCCAACAGCTGTTTCGATGCCCGTGCATCTTTATCAAGGGTTAGCGACGCATAACACACATCCCTCCCGACCGGGTATATGAAAGAATGTGAAATTGGGTGAGTTAGGGGAATACAGATTGAATAACAAATTGTTTACTGTGTATCAGCACATTAAGCATGAGGTATCTACCTTCAGGATGGGCTATAGATTTAACAATTTAATAGTCAAGGATCCTGGCAAACAAGGTTGCCGATCCTTGCGTTTTTTTCAATAAGTAGTTGAAAAACTGTTTCCCAGGCAGGGACTTTTCAAAGTGGAAATTTAGGTTTTTTTTAACCAGTGAGTTTCTTGGAAAAAAAGACATATGATTGTGCATGTTTTAATTGTGTAAGAACTCTACGACATTTGATAGCTAATTTTAGACCAGCGACATTCCATGAACCTGCAAGAATTCGATGTGACCTTTGGGTATTGAGAGTTAGGTACCTGTTTTTGAGTCATCCCATACCAGTATTGACGAGGAATCTATATAGTAAGATTCAAAAATATGGATCACCTGCTCCGTCCGAACTATTCTTATTTTGAGGTATAAACTGTTTCCTTTTAATCACCTCAGGGTATGTGCAATTTGAATATTACAAGTTTATGTACAACTCAGGAAGAGCCCAAATAGGTATTTTTCAGCCAAGAATATTCATAATGGGAGTTTTTGTAATATAAATGCTTTTCTCAATGCTCTTTTCACCTCTTTGTTTCTCAGACAGTAAATAACAGGATTAAACATTGGAGGCACAACACTGCATAAAATAGATGACACTTGGACAATGACAAAGTAATCTTCAGAAATAGGACCATTGTAGTTAAACATAACAGTTATGTAAAACAAATTGACAACAATGAGGTGGGAGGAACATGTGGAGAAGACTTTCTGTCTTCCAGCAGAAGAGCGGATCTTCAGTTTAGCAGAGATGATATTTATGTATGAGTAAATCACAAGTAGGAAAGGGGTCACCCCCAGAAAGACAGTGACAATATGTAGCACCACCTGTCTGCTCCCTATATCACTACAAGCTGCTTCTAGCATGGGGACAACATCGCAGAATAAATGGTGGATCTGCCGATCTCTGCAGAAGATCAGTTTCAGAGTCATCAACGTGTGGAACACCGAGTTGAAGAATCCACAGACCCAGCATCCTGCTACAAAACATGAGCAGATTGTCTTATTCATAATTTGCAGATAGTGCAGCGGTTTACATATTGCCACGTATCGGTCATAGGCCATGGAAGCTAGGAGAAGACTTTCCGCTCCTGCAAATGACACAAAGAAATAGAGCTGTGTAAAACACCCATTGAAGGAAATCTTTCTGTTACCCGTTATAGCATTGACCAGCATAGCCGGGAGAGCGACTGTAGCGTAGCACACATCTAGTATGGATAGGCAACTCAGGAAAAAGTACATTGGTGTCTGTAGATGGCGGTCAACCCGAATAATGCTAAATACGGTGAGATTCCCAGTAATTATAATTGCATAGATTATCACAATAATATTACCACAGTATATTTGTGGACCTTCTGAAAATCCTTATAGGATAAAATCATCTAAATATGTTCCGTTAGTTGCCATTGTCAGTCAGCCAAAATCTGTTGAAAGAAAATGGAGACATTGATAATATTCTTAAACTATATCACAGTACATAATAAAAGGGCTTTGGAAGATGTACCGGAGGTGCAGCCAGTGCACTGGATTGGGGCCCTCCTTTATTGGGGGGCCAGTTCCAGCTAATTCATCACCAGTCCAATAATGACTCATTAAAGAAGGTCATGGCCAGCTGTGGGCCTTAATTTAGAAGTAGGAAGTTGCAAAGTTGGAAAAGAGGACTGGGGCTCCTGCCAGCCACTCCTTTCAACATCTCTGCAATTGTGACCACTTTTGTTGCTCCAGAGTCCGATATGGTCTACGGTAGTAGGACATGACCCTCATCTCTCCCATAGGCCAAACAGAAAAACAATCAGGCGCAAAATCAACTGATAAAATATCTTGGTACTTATGTAGTATCTGGGCGCCCGATTTTGTGATTGTATGCCTTACCTTAAGGCATACAATCAGATGCGATTTGACGCGATTTTTTCGGCAAAATCGCATCGAATCGCATTGAAATTGCATGCGAGATCGCGCCTGAAGCATGGCGAGCGCAGCGAGCCCCGCGAGGGGAAGCGGAAGACAATTTAAGTAATCCGCGGCCGCTCGCCACCCTTCGGGCACGGTGGCTCGCTGCGCTCGACACGCTATATAAAATCAACTCTATGCACACTTGGATAGTGGGGAAATGAACAGGACCTTGTTATCATTAAATCCTATGAAAAATCGCATCGAATCGCATCGGATTGCATGCGATCTCGCATGCAATTTCGATGCGATTCGATGCGATTTTCCGACCCGATCTTAAAATCGCCCGCCCAGATACTACATAAGTACCAATATCTACAGTATACTGAACTTAAATACACTTGTAATATTCATATGAATATAGTTAATTGATGTAATTAGTACTCTAACTGGATACATGAATATATTGAAGGTGGCTGCTCCCAATAGCAATCTGGAAATGTGCTTAGCTGGGCAAAATATACATACTGTATATACATATAGGTATTGCTACATATTTATCAGAGAGCGCCACACAATTGGATGGACATTTATAAAATTTAATGTTACATAAACACTATACTAAAATAGAGAAATACACATGAATAGAATCATACACAAACAAAAAAAATAAAAAAATATATATATTGCACTCCTAATGAATTAATAAAGAATTGGGTACTTATATGTTAGTTGGGTGCCCACTATAGTTAGTACGCTCATATACACAACTATCCATGTCGGCATGGACTTGATTTTATATAGTGTGGCGAGCGCAGCGAGCCACCGTGCCTGAAGCGTTGCGAGCGCAGCGAGCTCCCCGAGGGGACGCAGAAAACTAAGCAAATAGCGTAGTGGGCACCCAACTAACATATACAGTAATTACCAAGAATTGTTTATAACCAAGTCCTGGAATAGTGTTAGAGCTCCATCATTAATTAAAGTGTGAAATGCTTAATTGAAGTATAATTGAAATTCACACCCTCTGTTGTGCTTTAAGGGTGTATGGAAATTCCAAACTGTGGAAATATAATTCCAAGTGCTGCTCAAGCTGTATAGTGTCCCGCTATTCCTTAAAATAGATTTTAATGGCAGGCTTGAATAAGGTACCTGCTGACACACATCCATATACTGTTGGCTCAAGCTGTAAATTTTTGATAGTTTGTATCAGTTAGAATTTAGCCGTTAGAATAGGGGAGTCTGTGTTCATGCCTTAAGGTGGCCATACACACGCAGATTTATCTGCAGATCTGTCTGGTTGGAACAAAAACATGGTTATGGATGAGAGCAAATGACAGTTAACCATTTGCTTGGAAAACTGACAAATTGTCACTCATCCATAACCATGTTTTTATTCCAACCAGCCAGATCTGAAGATAAATCTTACTAGTGTATGGGCACCTTTAGACTCTGTGAAAGGGAGTTATCTAGCAGAAGTAGGGGCCAGAACTGACGGACAGCTTAATGGTGTGTACACACTTGTACAATTTAGACTATATTACAATTAATACAATTTAGACTATCTGCATATAATTTAGACTATCTGCATACAATGTAGACTATATAGTGCAGATCTGCACTATATAGTCTATGCAGCCAAGACTTTCTGGCTGAGATACGGAAGCGCGCATCGGGATCTGAAGGGTTAAAACCTGTGCAATCTGCATGCGATCCAGATGAGATTTTGACTATATAGTCAAAATCTCATGCACATAGTACAAGTGTGTACACACCATAAGAGCACAGAGGCAGCTGGTGTGGACTCGTTCGGAATATCCGCAGATGTAGCAAACCAAAAAGGCACAATCGAAACTTAAAAGAATGGTGGATTCCAGTATTAAGTCCGGTGGGCTATATTAGCAGGGGGAGTGCTGAGAGCCCCAAAATCTTGACGCATTTCTCAGTTGATGAAACCGCTATGTCGGACAACTGCAGAGAAGCGCATCAAGGGTTTGGGGCTCTCAGCACTCCCCCTGCTAATATGTGTATGATTATATTCACGTGTATTTCTCCATTTTAGTAAATGTTATAATTGTCCATCCAATTGGGTGGATCTCTCTGATATATATGTAGCTATAACTATATGTATAAAGTATATGTTTACTTTCTCCCATAGGCCCTCCGACAATGCTTCCCCATGATCATAGTGCAGACTATACAGGCTAATGACAAAGAAGTGTATCTTGCCACACGCAAAGAGGCTAAGAAAGTGATCAGGCGTGCCAAGGCACAAGCTGAGGAGAAAATGGCTCAGTCAGTAGATAAAGGAAACAAAACTTTTTTTTTTAAGTATATAAGTGAAAGGAGAAAATCAAATGGAGGAATAATAAGACTGCGGACAGACACTGAAAATTTGGTGGAGGGAGACAAGGCAATTGCAGATCACCTAAATAATTACTTTTGCTCTGTATTCACTATAGAAGGAGAAGGGAAGAGACCACAGTTAAGTTGCAAGGACATTCATAAAAATAAGGTAGATGGAGGTACATTTACTAGGGAGAAAGTCCTAACAGAACTTTCAAGACTGAAAAGTGGATAAATCAATGGGGCCAGACGGAGTGCATCCAAGGATACTAAAAGAACTAAAAGATGTGTTGGTAGCGCCATTAACAGATTTATTCAACCAGTCACTAGATACAGGTGCAGTTCCAGAGGACTGGAGAAGAGCAAATGTAGTTCCACTGCACAAAAGAGGAAGCAAAGAAGAAACAAGTAACTACAGACCAGTGAGCCTTACATCAGTAGTAGGGAAAATAATGGAAACACTATTAAAAGAAAGAATAGTGGAATATCTTAAATTAAACAACTTACAGGATCCAAAACAGCATGGTTTTACTGCAGGGAGATCATGCCAAACAAGTCTCATTGACTTTTTTGACTCCGTGACCAAAATACTAGATGAAGGGGGGGCTGTAGATGTGGCATATCTAGACTTTAGCAAGGCATTTGACACTGTCCCACATCGCAGGCTGCTAAATAAACTTGAAAGTGTGGGATTGGATTATAAAACAATTAAATGGATAAGAACCTGGTTGCAGGATAGGAAACAGACAGTTGTAGTAAATGGAGTGCATTCTATGGAGGGACATGTTACCAGTGGAGTACCCCAGGGATCTGTACTTGGACCAGTGCTCTTTAATATATTTGTTAGTGACATTGCAAATGGTATTGAAGGGAAAGTATGCCTTTTTGCAGATGGCACAAAGATATGCAACAGAGTAGACACACCAGGAGGGGTAAATCAAATGACTGAAGATCTAAGTAAACTTGAGAATTGGTCAAGAGAATGGCAACTACAGTTTAATGCTAAAAAATGCAAAATTATGCACTTGGGACTCAAAAACCCAAAGGCTCAATATAGTATCAAGGGTACTATAATGGAAACTACTGAGGAGGAAAGAGATCTAGGAGTCACTATTTCAAGTGACTTAAATGCAGGGAGGCAATGTAACAAAGCAATGAGGAAGGCTAGTCAGATACTTGGTTGCATAGGGAGAGGAATCAGTAGCAGAAAAAAAAGATGTAATAATGCCACTTTATAGGTCATTGGTACGACCTCATCTGGAATACTGTGTCCAGTTCTGGAGACCATATCTTCAGAAGGATATAAATACATTGGTGAGTGTACAAAGAAGGGCAACTAAAATGGTTCATGGCCTACATCACAAAACTTACCTGGATAGACTAAAAGATCTTAACATGTATAGTTTGGAGCAGAGAAGGGAAAGGGGGGACATGATAGAAATCTTCAAATATATCAAGGGTTTTAACATAGTACAGGTGGGAAATTTTCTTTAAAGGAAAACAAGTAATAAAACACGAGGACATGCACTGAAACTGGAGGGAAGTAGGTTCAGGGGAAATGTTAGAAAGAATTACTTCACAGAAAGGGTAGTGGATAAGTGGAATAGCCTCCCATCAGAGGTGGTAGAGGCTAAGACAGTAAAACAATTTAAACATTCTTGGGATAGGCATATGAATATCCTTACAAAGAAATAAGGATTAAAAAGGGTTGAGTTTACCTGAAGGGTAAAAAAAGGGGCAGACTAGATGGGCGAAATGGTTCTTATCTGCCATCAAATTCTATGTTTCTATGTTTCTATCATAACACTGGCGTATTTATATTGAGTGCACATGCCCCCAAGGTCCAGGGGTTTCCACACCGCACACACTGCACCCATTTTTTTTCATAGACAGAATTTGACACTGTCTCATGTGTTGCTCCCATCCATGTGTAGAGGGAATCCGGTACTTATGTATTATCTGGACTCCCATGTTAAATGCACCCCATTTTTTCATACCCCTACTATCCAACTACGCATGGAGTTGATTTTATATAGTGTGGCAAGCGCAGCGAGCCACCGTGCCCGAAGCGTGGTGAGCGCAGCGAGCCCCGCGAGGGGACGCGGTCTCATAAGAAAAACAGGAGTCCAGATATTACATAAGTACCGGGAATCCACAGACACTGTTTCGCCTGACGCTCTCATCCGTGTGTGCAGGGTATCCACAGGATACACCACTCCTGAGGAAGCCGCTGATACGTTTTTGAGGCGGAGAAACGCGTAGAGAGGTCAGAGGGGACATCTTTTGGCTGCAAACAGACACCTTACAAATTAATCTTGGATATGACCGTGTAATAGGGACTGCACCAACGGACGGAGACAACATTATGGTATCTACAAAGCCCTAAGGAATACCCCATCACTGCCTCAAGACTGAAAATCAATCTAAGTCTATTCTATTAAGCTTGCATGTGCACATCAAGTGTTGACTCTTGATTTATAACTAGCCCAAGTTCTGGTTACAAAGTAACAAAGTGTCTGCATGCAGGGCCGTTTCTAGACAATTTAGCTCCCAGGGCGAAAAAAAAAAAATGCGCCCCCCCCCCCCCAAATACATAACATGGTATAGAAGAAATTGAGCGCGCCGGAGGCGCGCGCCGAAATAGGGGTGTGGCTTAATTTAAAAGGGGTGTGGCTTAATATAAGGGCGTGGCCTAGCCAGAAAACAATTACCTTACATCACACTTTTGCGACCTGCGTGACCAGACATTGGTTACCGCAGGAGTTGTCATTGTCCTCCTGCACTTAAGTTGGCGGGCTGAAGGCCACACAGTGACATAAAAAACATAAAGGCCCACACAGTTACCTAGTACACCTCACAGATCAAGGCCAAACAATGACAGGCTACTTAAATCATTATACACTATTTATCCATGATGCCAATTACACATGACGCCGCACACCGTGATGCCAATTACACATTACGTCACACACTGTGATGACAATTACATATTACGCCGCACACCGTGATAAAAATGACACATTTTTGTTGCACACCGTGATGCCCATTACACCCCACACTGGGATGGCAATTACGCAATACTCCCCACACCGTAATGCCCATTACACATTATGCCCCACGAGCCGCTGCCGCACAACTGATGCCATTTACTAATATGCCCCCACAGTGCCAGATATGCCCCCACAGTGCCACACATATATGCCCCCACAGTGCCAAATATGCCCCCACAGATATGTCCCCACAGATATGCCCCCACAGTGCCACACATATATGCCCCCACAGTGACCACACATATGCCCCCACAGTGCCAAATATGCCCCCACAGATATGTCCCCACAGATATGCCCCCACAGTGCCACACATATGCCCCCACAGTGCCACACATATGCCCCCCACAGCGCCACACATATATGCCCCCACAGTGACAGCTATTCCCTCAAAGGCCACACATATGCCCCCACAGCGCCACACATATATGCCCCCACAGAGACAGATATGCCCCAACAGTGCCAAATATGCCCCACAGTGCCACAGATATATGCCCCCACAGTGCCACAGATATATGCCCCCACAGTGCTGGATATGCCCCCCACAGCGCCACACATATATGCCCCCACAGTGACAGCTATTCCCACACAGTGCCACACATATGCCCCCACAGCGCCACACATATATGCCCCCAGTGACAGCTATGCCCCAACAGTGCCAAATATGCCCCACAGTGCCACAGATATATGCCCCCACAGTGCCAAATATGCCCCCACAGTGCCACAGATATATGCCCCTACTTTGCCACAGATATATGCCCCCACAGTGCCAAATATGCCCCACAGTGCCACAGATATATGCCCCCACAGTGCCACAGATATATGCCCCCACAGTGCTAAATATGCCCCCCACAGTGCCACAGATATATGCCCCCACAGTGCCACAGATATATGCCCCCACAGTGCCAATATGCCCCACAGTGCCAATATGCCCCACAGTGCCGGAAGCAGCATATACAGTAACTCACTGTGCGTGCCTCCCCCTGCTGCCATCGCCTCTGCTGCAGTGCTGCCTCTTGTTCATCTTCCTTGGGGAGGGGAGCGCACCGCATGTCTCTCCTTCCCCTTCACTGAGCTGTCAGCCATCCATACATCGCGGGCTGTCTCCTGATTGGCTGACAGCCCAGTGACACAGTGAGAGAGGGGAAGGAGAGACGCACGATGCGCTCCCTCCCCATGGAAATCAATCAGCGGCGCCGGCGGTGGACGGTGAGCGCTGAGAGGCGAGCCGTAGAGGGGGGAGGAAGGGAGGCAGCGCTGGGGGGAGCTGCTGCCGGGCGCCCCGGCTGTTTATTAGAGGTGGACAAGCCGTGCGGCGCCCCGGGCTGCTGCACGGCTTGTCCGCCTCTAGAAACGGCCCTGTCTGCATGCATATAATGAATCACTAACCAGTTTTGTTGTGAGGGGAATGGACTAATAAGTTCTATATATGTTGTGAGTCTTGTCTGTCTATTGTTGGCCATAGTATTGTATAATTTTTAATACATTTATTCATATTATTCAGCACAGCGCTGTTCCATATTTCTTTTTTCTTGTGCTTGGTCCGTATTTAAGGGGTTTAGGTAATCTCCCCTTTTGGTACAGCTGCAGTGCAGAATATTTTAATCAGGGCTCATTATCACCTGTGTTTCTTTTTTCCTGTTTGGTTTAAAATAAAGCAGCCAGTATTTATCCTGCACAGAAAAAATATAACACCCATCTAACTCTTTCTGCACATGTTACATCAGCCACACCTGCAGGGATTATGGGTTTATCAATTTGTATAACACAGACACTGTCTCACCTGACACTCTCATCCATGTGTGCGGGGCACAGACAGACACTGTATCTCCTGCTGCTCTCATCCATGTGTGTAGGGCATACACAGACACTGTCTCTCCTGCTGCTCTCATCCATGTGTGCAGGGTAAACACAGACACTGTCTCACCTGACACTCTCATCCATGTGTGCGGGGCACAGACAGACACTGTTTCTACTGCTGCTCTCATCCATGTGTGCAGGGCATACACAGACACTGTCTCTCCTGCTGCTCTCATCCATGTGTGCAGGGTAAACACAGACACTGTCTCACCTGCCGCTCTCATCCATGTGTGCAGGGTATACACAGACAGTGTCTCTCCTGCCAGGGGCGTAACTAACTAACCGCGGGGGCTGCGGAGCTATAGTTACGCCACTGTCTCTCATCCATGTGTGCAGGGTATATACAGACACTGTCTCATCTGCCCCTTTCATCCTTGTGTGCAGCCACCATCACTGGTTTTATCTATTACATTGACCATAAATAAATTGAATTGGTTCTGAACCACAAATCAATGGCACCCCTGCAAGTGTCCCAATGCACACCAGGGTGCCATGGCACACAGTTTGGGAACCACTGCTCTAGAAAATGAATTAAATGAAGAAGATCAGTGGTTTCCGCTGTGTGGCATGGTCGGACATTAGACAAAATGTGACCATGTACCGCCCAATGAGGCAAATATTTTTCCTATATCTATGTTCCATTTTCAATCTGTTTAAGTGACATTTTGCATTTCATAATAAGACCCTTATTACAGGCACTTTCAGAGCTAAACCGAATCTATCATTATAAATATATCAAAATGATGCAGGTGACACAATATTTCCTATTTGCCAATGACACTTTTTTCCAGAATAGTAAATAACTAGTAAATAATGTGATTCAATTATCCCACAGAGCACAGGGAACATGCCGCTTCTATTACAGGCTTACCATTGGTTATGGCTAATGCTTGTTAAGTTCTTAGCATTTATGCTTTTAGCTTAGACATGAACACACACGACTGTTCTCTACAGAGACCGTTCCCAGTTACCCATGGGAGCAAAACTCTACAGGGCATCCTAATGTGATCTCCTAATGGAATTTTAATATATTTATTAATGTAATATAAAGAATCTGATGACAAGAATCTGATGACAAGAATCTGATGATGTTTTAAGAAGAGTATGGGTCAAAGGGTCTTCTATATGAAGGTTGACATACTGTACAGTAGGTACTAAAAGTCGACAGGGCTTATGTCGACCCATGAAGTAGGTCAAGAGGTCTAAGGTCAACAAGGTCAGAAGGTAGACACATCCATAAGGTGGACAAAAGGAAGGTTGACAGTCCAAAAAGGTTGACATGAGTAAGCCCTGTCGACCTTTAGTGGTCAACCTAATGTATGTATACTATCGACCTAGCAACCATAAGAAAGCGTTAGAGTCCTGCAGTCAGAAACTTTACATCACAAATTTAAATACTAAACATGGGATCAAACTGGGGCCTATACTCATACTAGGCAGGAGAATCATCCACTGGACCACCTTGCCAGCCTAGCACAACACTAATGCTTCATTACATGGAAACATCTATATGTGGGTTTAATTGACCCCCATTCGAATGGACTAGGGGCCTTATTTTTGTTGACTCGTTCGTGCACATATTCGCAAAACACATACACATATCTCCTGTACGCACACAGTCACACACATTACCACCCACTTTATTACAGAACAAAAGCCTTTGCAACTTTACACAGAGGCTCCCCTGTAATGGAGTGGGCGGTAATGTGTGTGACTGTGTGCGTATGGCAGATATGTGTAAATGGGTAAAACGCCACCGCACATTTGCGTATTCATATGCACATTCACGTGTGCGAAGGTTACTGATATGTGTGTACGTACACACACGCTCATTCAGGTATTATTGCTCGGAAGTATAACCACACACACACACACACAAGCAGTGAACCCACTATAGTTATTAAGTTCAATTGGGTCACTTATTTTTCTTTAACCCCTTCCCGACATTGCCTTTTTTGTTAATATTTTTTTTTTTTTTCCTCCTTGCGTTCAAATAAGCGTAACTTTTTTAATTTTCCGGCTATATAGACACATGAGGGCTTTTTTTTTGCGGGACAAGTTGTACTTTGTAATGGTACCATTTACTATACCGTATAATATTCTGGGGAATCAGGAAATAATTCAATGTGGGGTAAAAAAAAAAAAAAAAACGCCATTCCACAATTTTGCGCTGGTTACGCTTTTTTTGGAGTTCATAGTTCGTTTAAAATGATGGGTTATCTTTATTCTATGGGTCGTTACGATTCTGGTGATACCAAACTTATATAGTTTTCGTTATGTTTTACCACTAAAAAAAAAAAAAGCAACTTTTACGGTTTTTCTAATTTGCGTCGCGTCGCCATGTTCTGCGGCTTATAACTTTTTTATTTTTCCACCTACGGACCTGGGTGAGGGCTCATTTTTTGCGGGCTGAAGTGTACTTTTTAATTAATACCATTATGGGATATGGGCGACTTTCTGATCTCTTTTAGTTATTTTTTTTTGGGTAGGCGATGCGACCAAAAAACGTAGTTTTGGCGTTGGGAATTATTTTCCGTTTACGCCTTTAACCGTGCGGGATAACTAATGTTATATTTTAATAGATCGGACTTTTAGGAACGTGGCGATACCAAATATGTTTATTTTTTTATTTTTTATTTATTTTTATTTGTGAAATGGGGAAAGGGGGGTGATTTGAACTTTTAATATTTTTTTATTTTTTTTTATTTTTAAACTTTATTTTTTTTTTTTTTTTACTTTTACTACAAGGCCCCCTAGTGTACTTGACCACTAGGGGGCGCGATCGCCTGTACTAGGTTCAGCCATAGAGCTCTATGGCTGAACATAGTGATTTTCAGCACTTCCTATTACATCCTGCCTCAGGCAGGATGTAATAGGAATGCTGACACGGCCAGCACAGGGGTCTACATTAGACCCCTGGCTACCATGGCAACCGATCGGCACCCTCCGATCTCGCCGCGGGGGGCCGCGATCGGCGCCGGAGGGGGGCGCCCCCCCTCCGATCAGCTATTTAAGCACTGCGGGCGCTTTGCCCGCGGTGCTTAAAGGGTTAAACGGCCACGATCGGCGAACTCGCCGCTCGTGGCCGTGAGAGCAGGTGCCTGGCTGTAATATACAGCCATTACCTGCTCTCTTTCAAGCCAGCTCACTCCGTGAGCTGGCTTGATTCCCCCGCAACCGACATATGACGTAAATGTACGTCATATGTTGGGAAGGGGTTAATAAAAGAGATTTCATTTATTAGTGGCCATTAGAAATTTTAAACCAACCAAACATTTGTTTATATGAATCTCTTTATTGCGTATTTTTTGTGAGCGTAAGTAAATAGTTAATGAGAGTAACTTATATGGTGCATGGCTCAGTAGAGTCTGCAGGTGTGTGTAATTTAGCAATTGTCTCAGTGGTGATTGCTGCTGTGAACATTTTGCTGTAGCCACACAACAACCACTTGGTTTTGCGAACATTTGTCCTTCACACCACTCACAAAGTATGAGTATGCTTGCATAAACACCACCATGCACTTATTGTATACTCCCTTCTGTGTACGGGTGGGGATCAGTTGGTCACCAGCAAGTTGTTAGACAGTCATTAGGTCAACACCATTAGTTCGACATGCATTTAGGTTGACATGTGTCTAGGTCGACATGCAGGTAGGTCCACATGAGTCTAGGTCAACATGGGTTAGGTCAACAGGGTTATAAGGTCGACAAGGTCATTAGGTCAACAGGGGTAAGGTCAACAGGCAGCGGTGTAGCTAGGTGCCATGGTGCCCATTTCGCGCCCACCCGGTAATGAATTGGGGGCGTGGCTAACATATGTTGGCATGTTACATTTGAAATATATAAGACACTGTAACGGAATCTGCTGCGCTATATAAGACACTGTAACGGAACCTGCTGCTCTATATAAGACACTGTAACGGAATCTGCTGCTCTATATAAGACACTGTAACAGAATCTGCCGCGCTATATAAGACACTGTAACGGAATCTGCTGCTCTATATAAGACACTGTAACAGAATCTGCTGCGCTATATAAGACACTGTAATGGAATCTGTTGCGCTATATAAGACACTGTAACGGAATCTGCTGCGCTATATAAGACACTGTAACAGAATGTGTTGCGCTATATAAGGAGCTGTAACAGAATCAGCTGCGCTATATAAGACGCTGTAATGGAATCTGCTGCGCTATATAAGACACTGTAACAGAATCTGCTGCGCTATATAAGCAGGGCAGCCGAGAGGGGGGGGGAGCAGGTACTAATTACCCGGGCCCAGGCTTGCTGGAGGGGCCCCGCAGGGCCCCTGGTCAGACCCCTCCCTTCCCCCGCCATCCCTCCCGGGTAGCAACAGCAGCACACACTTCTACAGCATGTGCTGTGCTGACAGCAGGCTCAGCATGAGTGTCTCACTGACAGCGTGAGAGGTCATGCTGAGCCTGCTGTCGGCACAGCATATGCTGTAGGTGTGCGCTGCTGCTGCTGCTGCTGCTGAGATTACAGTTTTTAGAGTTTTCTTTCACTCTCCTCTAAACATTCTTGGGGGCGTGGCCTAAGTGCAGGATGTGCCCACACCCCACACTTAGGCCACACCCCCAATATTTTACCGGGGCCCAGCATTCCTCTCGGCTGCCCTGTATATAAGACACTGTAACGGAATCTGCTGCGCTATATAAGATACTGTAATGGAATCTGCTGCGCTATATAAGACACTGTAACGGAATCTGCTGTGCTATATAAGACGCTGTAATGGAATCTGCTGCTCTATATAAGACACTGTAACAGAATCTGCTGCGCTATATAAGGAGCTGTAACGGAATCTGCTTCGCTATATAAGACACTGTAATGGAATCTGCTGCGCTATATAAGACACTGTAACAGAATCTGCTGCGCTATATAAGACACTGTAACGGAATCTGCTGCGCTATATAAGATGCTGTAATAAAATCTGCTGCGCTATATAAGACACTGCAGCGGAATCTGCTGCGCTATATAAGATGCATATAAAAGTGATTCACCCCCCCCCCCCCCTCACCACCACCACCCCTCCCCTGGGCCCCACTAATCCCCCAAATCCCATGTTTATTACCATAATTAATTATCTTTATATTAAAAAAAAAATCCACCTTGGGATAGATATACTGTATACTCAGCACAGCAGGGCGGCACGGCAGTAGAAAACCTTGTCCTCCTCCAGGCTACAGCCAGCACTTGGGAAGGATGATGACACTGCTGCAGCCAGGGAGGAGGGAGTGAGTCTGTGTAGCAGGGGCATGGAATTGGTCTGGGAGGAGTCTTCCTTATTTCTGCTGCACTGCGCTGCCCGGGAGCCGGCCCGAGCAGCAGCAGCAGCAACTTGGCCAGGGAGAAGAGTGTCACTGTGACGTTCGTGATGTCATCAGTTTCACAGCGGCAGGGACCAGGTGAGCAGGGCAGGCAGGCGCCGGACAGGGCAGCTGCTGGCGCACGCTGCCCGCTGCGCTTACTAGTAGTATGTTTTATGTGAATTATTGAGTGCAGTTCAGGACCAGAACTCCAGTTAATTTGCAGAGGGGGGGGTGGCTCCCTGCACTGGCTCTGCCCTCCCTACACCTCTGTCAACAGGGTCATTAGGTCGACATGGGTAAGTTTGACAGTGATTTTTTTATTTTTTTCCCTTATGTCGACACAGTCAACATAAGCACTAAAACATACGGCAGCGTCCCTTCGCATGGCTCGCTGCTATCACCATGCTTCAGGCAGGCAATATTCTATTCTCCCACCACGCCCTAGTGGATGGTAGGGCATGAAATACAGCCTATCGGCACATGTTGTATTAACATGGAAACCAAAACGTACAACCACGTTTTTCATACCCGTAATCGTAATCAACAAATCCGTCCCGACAGCTTTCAAATTCCGGCCCATTCTGTCGATCTGACTCTTCAATGCTGTAGGGCAAGACAGCTTTGAATAGGCGCCGTCACTATTTCCCCTGTCGGAAATAGCGAAGGGGGTTGAATAACCCCCTAAGTGTTTTTAAAAATGGGGATCCATTTGGTTTCTTCTATAGAATTTCTTGCTATATATATTCTCCCCGCCGATGTTTGAAGATCTTCTTGATCCATACATGCCTCAAAAGAGAAGGAACCCCATTACTTACTTTAGTGAAATGATTTGATATACTGTGCATCTCCAGTTTCATTTTGATGTTACTATTAGGTCCCAAAGGCCCTCCATCAGAAGCACAGCTCCTACTATTTTACAGGTGATGGGTTTCTGGACTTGGAATTTCATTTTCTTTACATTTGATTGGAATAAGGGTACAGACTTTGGGGGTTATTCAATCTGGGATTCCTGACAGAATCCTGGGCCATTTTTGTTTCACTTGACTGTAACTAGGCAGTTGGAATCCAATATTCCGGCTGCTGAGTGTCGGAAAGTCAGAGGATTGGCGAAAACGTGTTATTGAAAAATCCATAGCCAATTCTATTAAGAATACGAATTTTTGTATTCTTAGTAAATTTCCCCCACACTTTTTATTTCTTAATCCTGATGAAAATACCACAATAACACCTAATCATTAGGGTATGCCACACAACCACTGTGACATACCTATCCAATAGTGCCAACAGTGAGGACACCCCTCTCACATGCAAGTATTTTAAGTGGCTTGGCCGGACCCTGCATATACAATATGCAATCGTTGGAGGGCAAAATGGGGAATGGGGTACCACCCAAGTATTTCAATAGTGTATAAATGTACACTTCACAATCGATATGGTAACAATAAGATACAAAAAAAAAGATTTTTAATAACAAAATTGCATATTTAAAAACAATTCAAGATATGGAGATCACTTTTGCTGTATGTCCAATATTCAAACATTCACATTCTTAGATCAGAAACAGGTTCCTTATAGAATGTAGCTGTCATTTAACAGAATACCCAACATGTTTTGTCTAACGACTTCATCAGGAGCATAGCAATCAAAGAAAATATAGTATTTATTCAGGACATCGGCTAATGTTCTTTATAGACAATAACAATCAATAAAATTGCATTACATAGGTAAGAAAGGAACCAATAGTTATTTTTATCAGTCATCCACAAGTTTCTCAACTTGTACAGTAGATGAGAAAGATAGGAGATCTTTGCTGAGGGCAAACATGCCAGTATTGCTGCCTTATGGTGGAAAAAACACCTTTGACTGATAAAAAGATCTATTGGTCCCGCTCCCTCCTATGTAATGTGATATTATGGATTTTATTGTCTATAAAGAATATTAACTAATGTCCTGACTAAATACTATACTTTCTTTGAATGCTACGCCCCTGATGAAGTTGTTAGACAAAACGCATTGGTATTTCTGTTAAATAATGTCGACCTCCACAAGGTTGAAACATCGACCTCCACATATGGCATATAACACCTCTATGTATAGTGCCGCCTCCTCCTTCTTTAATCAAGGTACTGTTACTGTATTGAATTAAAGGAATGCACCCCAGCAGTTGCAGCTCTCATCCAGAGTGCCAAACAACCTAAGTGTGTGTATACAGTTGTGCTCATAAGTTTACATACTCTAGCAGAATTTTTTCAATTACCTTTTCCCACAGATCCTTTGACAATTCTTTTGCTTTCCCCATGACTCATAATCCAGACACGTCAGTGCAGCACTGGATGAGAGATGCAAGGGTCTTTCAGGAGACCAGAAACTCACTGACCTTTTTATACACACACACACTGATTACAAGCAAACAGATCACAGGTGAAGATGGTTACCTTTAGTAGCCATTCAAACCCGTTTGTGTCAACTTGTGTTATCAGGCCAAAATCTCCAGGGTATGTAAACTTTTGATAAGGGTCATTTGGGTAGTTTTTGTTGACATTATGATTTAAAAAGAGTAAACACAGTTGTTTGACAATAAATGCTTAACCCAACAACTAACCATGAGTGAAATAAATTTTTGGGTACTTGTTTCCTATCTGGGCGCCCGCTACGTTAATTGCGCACCATGCTATTCTCCGTATAAAAATCGGATCGCATCGCATCGGATATCACAAATGCACATACACGATATTGAACGATGCGATGCGATGCGATCCGATTTCGTTCCCGCTTTTATGGTTGGCCCATAGGATGGCCCATCTGTAACACTACTGTATTTATTTACCCTTTAAAGCCCTCCCCTTGTGACATCTGCACAGAAACACAGTATTGACGTCAACCCGAAGCGTGGCGAGCGCAGCGGTACGCGTCCTCCGACTTTTTCATACCCCCACTATCCACATCGGCGTGGAGTTGAGAATAGAAAGTGTGGCGAGCGCAGCGAGCCACCGAGCCCGAAGTGTGGCGAGCGCAGCGAGCCCCACGAGGGGACGCGGATACTTCACAGGTATCCGTGTCCCCTCGCGGGCTTCACAGGTATCCGCGTCCCCTCGCGGGGCTCGCTGCGCTCGCCACGCTTCGGGCTCGGTGGCTCGCTGCGCTCGCCACACTTTCTATTCTCAACTCCACGCCGACGTGGATAGTGGGGGTATGAAAAAGTCGGAGGACGCGTACCGACGCCCCTCGCGGGGCTCGCTGCGCTCGCCACGCTTCGGGTTGACATCAATACTGGGGTGGCGTTAACAATGGAGGCGCATTTTAAACCATCAGGGGGGGTTTCCTATACAAATCGTGGGTTTGCGGGGTTATTACATTGAAATCAATGTAAAATCGGGTCTCAGGGACCATTTAACATTGATTCCAATGTAAAAATCTGGTTGATCGCGTCACCGCATACGATGCGAATCGATTTAAAATGAAATCGGATCGGATCGGATAGCATCGTCATACGATGCGATTCGATTTAAAATGAAATCGGATCGGATCGGATAGCATCGTATGCCATCGTACATCATCGAGTACCGATTCCGATGCGATCCGATTTCATTACGGTGCCGTGCGAAGAAAACCTGGGCGCCCTGATAGGAAACAAGTACCAAATTTTGTGAGTTATCATTCATATTCTCTGACAAATGACCAGAAAATCACAAATTCTGCTATATTAAACATATAGGGGGGAATTTACTAAAGGAAATTTGTAAAAAATAGGTGTATTTGTATCTAGAAATACACTTATTTTTATACATTTACTATCCCGAAAATATGGCAATTCGTAGTTGTATTGATGTGCTATCAATACGGATACGAATTGCAGTATTTTCGGGATTGTAAATGTCAAAAATAAGTGTATTTCTAGATACAAATACACCTATTTTTTACAAATTTCCTTTAGTAAATTCCCCCCATAGTATGTGAGCATGAATGGTGACATAGGAAGAGAGCATTCGCCAGCATTCGTGTGATGGTGAAGGCTTTTATTAGCCCCAAATTTCCTATTCTAGTTGTCTCTAAGTATTCTGCAATCCTAGAAGTGCTCAAAAATATTGGAGTGGTAGAAACAAAGCTAAGGTCTAGTCAAGTTACATTGTTTTGAAATGTATTTTGGTGATGATCCCCATATCATCCCAGGCATGGTTGCCTAACGCATGTTCAAATTGGCCACACACATGAAAAATAAGGACTCCCTAAAAGCATATGTGGGTGCTATAAGTAATGGGGATGGGGGATCTTTTTGTCTTACGTCAGTAGTAATTTTACCCAAGTACTATACATCCATCATAACCTAATCAGCCATCACAATAACAGGGTGTATTTCTAACTTAAGTACTTTTTTCAATGCTCTCTTGACCTCTTCATTTCTCAAGCAGTAAATAGCTGGATTAAACAATGGAGGCAGAACACTATATAAAATAGATGACACTTGGACAATGAGAAAGGAATCTCTAGAAATAGGCCCATTGTAGTTCAACATAGATGTCATATAAAACAGACTCACAACAATGAGGTGGGAGGAACACGTGGAGAAGACTTTCTGTCTCCCTGCAGAAGAGCGGATCTTCAGTATAGCGGAGATGATATGTATGTATGAATTTATCACAACTAAAAAAGGTGTCACCCCTAGAAAAACAGTGACAATATGTAGCACCACCTGGCTGCTGTCTATATCACTACAAGCTGCTTCTAGCATGGGGAGAACATCACAGAAGAAATGGTGGATCTGACGATCTCCACAGAAGGTCAGTTTGATGGTCATCAATGTGTGGAACACCGAATTCAAGAATCCACAGATCCAGCATCCTGCTACAAAATACCAGCAGAACATCTTATTCATAATGATCATATAATGCAGTGGTTTACATATCGCCACGTATCGGTCATAGGCCATGGCAGCTAGGAGAAGACATTCTGCTCCTCCAAAAGACACAAAGAAATAGAATTGTGCAAAACACCTGCTGAAGGAAATCTTCCTGTTGCCCGTTATAGCATTGACCAGCATAGCCGGCAGAGTGACTGTAGCATAGCACACATCTAGTAGGGATAGGCAACTCAGGAAAAAGTACATTGGTGTCTGAAGATGGCGGTTAACCCGAATAATGCTAAATACGGTGAGATTCCCAGTAATAATCATTGTGTATATGATTGCTATTGACAATGAAAGTATACTGTGTCCTTCAGAAAATCCTAATAGGATAAAATCATTAAAATAAGTGTCGTTAGTCGCCATTCACTCAACTTTAACCTGTGGAGAAAAATTAATAAGGTGAAATTGTTAAACTGAAAAACGATAAATGTTTTCTACAAACAAGGATGTACGGTAATAAGAAAGAAATTAGCTTGCAGTTAAATCTCATTAAAAGAGAAAGTCTAGAACGGATGTAAATTTTAAATTGTAGACTTGGTCCTGCCCAAAAGTTAACAATCAACACTAGAGACACTTCCGAATGCAACTTCAGAAAGACACGTGCAGCATTCTCCATCCGGAATGTTGATGTTGTCTTCAGGAAGAGGCTTTAGATGTCTCAGGACTAAAACTAGTAGAATGAGGAATAGTTTTATTTTCCTAGAGCTGTCTTGATGTTGAAGTCGGCATTTTGCTAATTTCAACTTTTTTTATTATACTTTTCTTGAATAATAACACTATATTGTCAAATGATGTGATTTGATTGGAAGCAAAACTACATTTTGTTGCCCTGTACTTGTGCATGGGCGATGACAATAAAGTAAATCTAAATCTCAATACCTTGATGCACATACGCCCATAAAAGTAAGATTATTGTTACAAGGTGATTTCATAAAGATTCCCCCACAAAAGACCTCCTCACAGCCTCTATGATACTGAAAGTCTGCACTCAGTAGACGTGATGCTGAGTTGAATATATGGGCAAGATTTAATAGCGATTTTTAGTAAGGTTCCAAAATTACGCCTTATCGCATTTTTCAAAATCGTATCTTTTTGGAAGAATTCAACTATTTAATAAGATATTCGCAGGAAAAAAATGCGATATGGTGCGATTTTTAGTCATTAAAATGTGCAAATTTGGAGACGTGTAATATTGGAGACATGGTAATGTGCAGTTTTTGTAAACAAAATATGAAAAAGAGCGTGGGGTCCCCCCTCCTGAGCATTACCAGCCCCGGGCTCATTGAGCCAGACCTGGTTCCAAATATACGGGGGACAAAAAAACTGGGAGTCCCCCATATTTTGGAACCAGCACCGGGCTCCAACAGCCTGCGGTGTCATGCCACAGCCAGTGGACACTTTTTACATAAGGTCCCCTGGCATTATCATGCTCACCGTGGCTGCTCAGCCTTGGACGGGCTACCTGGGGGTGTGGGGACCCCCTCAATAAAGGGGTCCCCCCCATGCTTCACCCGTCCAGGGCTTAATAAAGCACAAAAAAAGCAGTGGTTTTACTAAATTGACTTTAGTAGATGATGTTCCTTTCTAGTACGCACTAAATTGCTATGTTGGTTCTTAAAAGTAGAATTCTGGAAATACAGTATATAAATACTGTATAATAGTGTATTATAGTCATACTTGCCTACTTTTGAAAACTAGTTTCAGGGAGATTATAGTTGGTAGTAGAATTTTGCACAGCGCCCCATTGAGGGGGCATGTCATGCTCCACCGAAAGGGTGTGTCTAGGTCCATATATGGAGAGATTGTGAAAAGAGATTGTGAACGTGACACCTAGAAGTGTGGCTGTGTACTCCTACATCTGAAAGGAATCTTTTTAAAATGACTGAGATCCAAATGAAGATGATCCCAAAGCAGTTAGTAAGAGCTACTATACTGGGTACTTATATGTTAGTTGGGCACCCACTATAGTAAGTACGCTCATACCCCCACTATCCATGTCGGCATGGAGTTGAATATATGTAGTGTGGCGAGCACAGCGAGACACCGAGCCCTAAGCGTAAAACTAAGCAAATAGCTTAGTGGGCGCCCAACTAACATATAAGTACCCTATACTGTAATGTAAATGTATCTATCTCTCATTCCTTTTTTTTCTCCTTTTTTATCACAAAAATGTAACAGTGTAATGTGGGCTAAGTGAAATGAGGGAGATTGCTAGACTAATGAGGGAGAGAGGGAGATTGCTGTTATTTCAGGGAGTCTCCTGCAGAATACAGTAGGGTAGGCAACTATGATTATAGTGTATATATCTAATAATAAGTAATTATAAGTAATTATAATAATTTATCGGACAAAGAAGATACAAGATTTGAAATAACCACTGTCAATGTGTCGTGTGCACTGTAACCTAAGAGATACATTTACTAAAGATTCTTAAAATGAAAAGAGGTCAGATTATGTCTATCATTTTCTAGGATGCAATAGAGAAAAGAGGGACATAATCTGATTTGTTGCTATGGGCAACATCACCTATTTCACATTTCGGGCAATTGTGGAATGACTGTGCGTGCGCATCGGCCACATTGTGCATGCGTGGCTGCAATTAGCAATACAATTCCTGATTGCTATGTAGTCACAGTTTGATTGGAATAGTCACAGTTTGATTGACAGGAATCTGGAATTTGGGAGGCTGAAGCCTGCCGTTTTCTGTGTGTGTTTGAAAAAAATGCAGCCGTGCCCAGGCATTTAAAGTGTGGGTCTCCGACGTCAGTGCTGACCCGATTAGTCACAGCCTCAGACGTACTATATAGCAAAGATCAAAGACATTTAGATGTTCAGGGAATTCAGTATGGGTCTGTGGGTGGATAGCGATTAGCGATCCATATGCAATTAATTTGCAAATTTGCATGGGGCGTTTTCTTTTTATGGGTCAGATGTATCAAGCTTTAAAAAGCAATAAAGTGGAAAAGTGATAAACAACCAGGCAATCAGCCCCTAACCATAATTTTTCAAACCCAGCCTGCAGTGTGACAGTTAGGTGCTGATTGGCTGGTGGTTTATCACTCACCATTTTATCTCTTTTTGAAGCTTGATACATCTGGCCCTCTGTCTTGACTGCGGCTTAATGCTAGCAGTCCCCTGCAACTTCTTAGATTAGCGCTACATTCTGAATTAGGCCCTTTACCCTAAGAATCCAAGTTATATCCACAAATCTATAAAAAAGCTTACACCCAGTACAGAATCATTTTGCTGTTTTTTCATATTACAATACAAGCTGTAACAAACAATATATACAAGAGTGGATCTAATGATAATAAGTACCTGTGTTAAGAATGAAAATGAACATTTTTCCCAAAATTTTTAACATTTTTTATTTCTTTTTCAACATAATCTCCTTTAACGGCAATACTTTTCCCAACGTCCCTGCCATTTCTTTAAACCCTGTAAAAAATATGATTTGTCAAACTCATGTAGGCTTCTGTCTCGACCATGACATCCTCGTTGAGCTGATTTTTTTCCCATGAGCCACGTTTTCAAGTTAGGGAACTGAAACAAGTCGCAGGGAGCCAGTACGGTGGATGCAGCAACAATTCATAGTGCAATTAATGCAATTTGGCCGATAAAATTCCGGATGAGGGAGCTGGTGTAATGTCATGATGGAAAAAAAACCTAACCTATGAATCAATATAAACAGTGTTAGGCCGGCAGTCCTCAGCTCAGCTCCTGGTACTGGCACTGGGTGCCTTCCTCTGGCAATCCCTGGGGATCCCACAATGTAGCATAGAAGGTAGGCGGCACTCCGGCGACTTGGAATAATTTCAGACAGAGACCTGTTACTGTAATCAACGTTTCGAGAAGTTTATTCTCCTGATGAAGAGAATAAACTTCTCGAAACGTTGATTACAGTAACAGGTCTCTGTCTGAAATTATTTCAAGTCGCCGGAGTGCCGCCTACCTTCTATGCTATATATATATATATATATATATATATATATATATATATATAGAGAGAGAAAAGAGGAAGCCAGCACATCCATTCCAAAAGGAAAAAATATTTTTATATGAAGTAAAGTGCAAAAAAACGGGAACACATCATGGCGGGTCTGGGTCAATACAAAGATACAGTCCAGTTTACATTGTTACCGCAATCCAACAGGATAACATGATGGTCCACTTTCAAGCCACTGATGCCCTGGGCATCAGTGGCTTGAAAGTGGACCATCATGTTATCCTGTTGGATTGCGGTAACAATGTAAACTGGACTGTATCTTTGTATTGACCCAGACCCGCCAAGATGTGTTCCCGTTTTTTTGCACTTTACTTCACATAAAAATATTTTTTCCTTTTGGAATGGATGTGCTGGCTTCCTCTTTTCTCTAACTTATTATTATGTGGCCCTCGCACTCCCACGCTGCTTCACTATAGTGTGCGAATTGCCTGGACTCTATATATATATATATATATATATATATATATATATATACAGTGCTCTAAGTGGGTCGGTATACAATGGTATGACATACTGTACTGGCGCTTCGAGCGCTGAACTTTTTTTTCTCTCCTCCCATTCAATGCAGCACACAGGACACTGTGTAGCTTCTGTCACCGGCGATAGGGAAAGGTGGGGAGATGACAGGCTGGGCCGTGGGTCAGGGTGCATTGTGCAGAGAGGTGACAGCCAGGTGACAGCCGACAGAGAGCGGCGAACTTCCACTGCTGCCCAGCAGTCTTCAGTGAGTTGCGGCTATTTAAAATCTCATGGGGGCATGGCCTAGCAGCCATCTTGGATGGCCGCATGGTTTCCCCATGGCTTTTGTCCTCTGGGAGCCCATCCTGCACCCCCACAGTGGGACTTACTACTCCTGGGACTCCCCAGCTGTCCCCTGGATCCTGCTGTCTGCGCCCGCAGAGTCAGGAAGCCGTTCTAATGGCTTCCACGGACTGTGGCCTAGGCCCATCCTCAAGCTGGGGCCTAAAGTTATCAGCGCTCTGCCGCCACCTATCTCCGTGCCGCCGGAGGCCTTCGGTCCGGTGATCTTCAGTCCAGAGACACCCCCCTACCCTGCCGAGTGGAGGCTCTGTCCCACCCGGGGGACCTCTCCTAACCTCCAGAGGCAACCCGGCGCCGCGTCCACGTGGAGGCCTGGCTCTGCTGGGAGCAGTGGTGCGCCTGCGCTGTGGGTCTGCCTGATGCCTAACCTGAACCTGACATCCCCGGGGTGAGTCACATCACCCTGTGTGATGACCTGTTAGCTCCCTTGTGTGGGGGTGTCAAGCATTTCTGGGACCTGTAGTGCGCACCTTGGGGTTGGGTGCCAGGAATAAGAGGCCTGCCCCAACTGGGGACCCTGGTGGAGCCCAAGACCTTGTAGTGCACAGGAGTTGCTGGTGATGGTTTGCATTGGTAACCCCCCCAGGGCTGTTAATGAAAATGTGTCCTGTCATGGGGCAATGACAATAAACGAATCTGAATCTGAATCTAATACTCACTGGCCTACCCAGGTGCTACTGACCCCTCCTCCACACTTAAAATCTTGCGCTGGGTTGCAAGACCACTGATTGGCTGACATTTTTCCTGCATTAGATTTCAAATAGCCGCAATCCTCTCTGAAGACTGCCGGGCACTCTCTTCTCAGAAGACAGCTGGGCAGCACAGACAGTTCGCCGCTCTCTGCTGGCTGTCACCTCTCTGCCATTCTCTCGGTGGGTGGGTGGGCGGCCGCGACGGAGCTTAAATAAATAAATGACAGTAGGGGGCACAATGCACCCTGAACCCTGGCCCAGCCTGTCATCTCCCCACCTTTCCCTGTCGCCGGGTGCCAGTCTCCTGTGTGCTGCAGTGAATGGCTGCGGAATCTCCTCCATCTCTGCTGCAGGGAGGGGAGAAAAAAAATCATCAGGAGATCCCAGCCACGCTACTCAAGGCATATTATGCACCCTGGGCTAGCCAGTCATCTCCCCATCTATCCCTATAGCCGGGTGCCAGCAGCTACAGTCTGCCGGGTGGACAGGCGGCCATGGCGCTTCCATTGTGGCACCTGTCACCGTGAGAATAAACCCCCTTGGCAAAGCGCATGTAATACCGCATAGTAACAAGCATGAAACCCTGTTGGCAACTAGCATGTAATCCCCGTGGTAACAAGAATGGAACCCTCTTAGCATCGGGCATGAAACCCCTGACATCAAGCATGAAGTCTCTGGCATTGTGAAATAAACTCCTAGCAATGAGCATGCGGGTAAGTGGCACTTACGTGGCATATTATGTCATGGGCATCACGGTGTGTGCCATAATGTATAATGGGCATTAAGGTGTGTAGCATCATGAGTAAATGGTATTACAGTGTGTTGCATCATATGTAATGGGCATTCTGTTGTGTGGTATAATGTGTAATGGGAATTACGGTGTGTTGTGTCATGTTTAATGGGCACTACAGTGTGTGGTATAATATGTAATGGGCATTACGGTATGTTGCGTCATGTGTAGTGAGCATTTCGTTGTGTAGTATAATGAGTAATGGGCATAACGGTGTGTTGCATCATATGTAATGGGCATTATGGTGTGTGCCATCATGTGTAATGGGCATTACAGAGTGTGGCATCATGTGCATCGGGTATTATGGTATGTGGAATTCATGGCAACACCCTATTGTGATGAAGCCACACCTCTAGCTTTGTGTGACCACGCCCCATTTTACGTGGTCACGCCCCTTGTCTGACTCGTGCGCACCTTCGACACACACTAAACAATTTATTACCTTTTCCATACCCCCACTTCAAAATTTCCACTTCGACCACTGTATATTATTATTATTATTATAATTTTATTTATAAGGCGCCACAAGTGTTTTGCAGCGCCGTACAAAGGAACAATACAGGGAGACAAAACTTGGCATACCATTGAATAAATAACAAAAGTAGAGTACAAATAAAGAGCGCCACAGTTCAACACACATTACAGCTTAAATATAAGTAGTAAGGACTCAATCAACATACAACTAGAGGCTTGAGGCCAATGATGGAGATGGGTATGCAGATGAAGATGGTCACTGAGTGTTTGAGTATAGGAGAGCTGTGAGTGAAATGTGAAGAGAAGTGGGCTTTGACAACAGGAGGGAAGAGGGCCCTGCTCGGAGGAGCTTACAATCTAGTAGGAAGGGGAGACAGACAGATTACAAGAGGTGCAAGCAAGTGGGTGGTGGCTAGATAGCAGGATGTAAACAGGCAAGGGGTTTGGAGAACCAGCTAGTTTATGCAGTGGAAGGGTGCGCTTTGATGAATAGGTGTGTTCAGTGCCCGTTTGAAGCTTTGCAAGGTCGGGGAGAGTCTAATGGAGCGAGGGAGTGCATTCCACTGAAGGGGTGCAGCACGGGCAAAGTCCTGTACTCTACCATGGGAAGAAGTGATCAGGGTGGAGGAGAGACGACAGTCGTCAGCCTACCGTAGAGGGCGGGAGGGTGTATGAATGTAGATGAGGTTAGAGATATATGGAGCAATGGAATTAGAGATGGCCCTGTATGTGAGTGTTTGTGTATATATATATATATATATATATACTGTGCAGGGGTCCGGCACTGAAAGCCTCCTCTCAGCTAACTTTGAATGCTTGGCCTGGGTGCCCGTTACTCCAGAGTCAGACTCTGGTACATGCAGACTGTTTGGTAGAAAAAACGTCACTCCAGGCTCTTGATGCAAATAAAAGACTTTATGCGTCTGTGTGCCTACGGCGTTTCGAGCCTTATGGCTCGTCTTCAGGACATTAACAGTATTAACATACTGTTAATGTCCTGAAGACGAGCCATAAGGCTCGAAACGCCGTAGGCACACAGACGCATAAAGTCTTTTATTTGCATCAAGAGCCTGGAGTGACGTTTTTTCTACCAAACAGTCTATATATATATATATATATATATAAACAATCCAGGGTCCGGCACTCCCAATAACCATAAAAATCCCTTTGTGACGGGTCCCGGTGCCTTCACTTGCAAAACAATACAATAACTTTCTGGTGTGCGGCACTCGGAAATGAAATAATGAAAGCAGGGTCTCAGCAACGTTTCAGTTTAATTAAAAACTGTTTTCAAGCCAACATGTGAACAGAGAAGTGACTTACCTAAATACCATAGCTTGCCACCTTACCCGACGAAGGAGCCCACCTCTGGAGCGTGTTGTGAAATAATGAAAGCAACGCTGCAGAGGTGGGCTCCTTCGTCGGGTAAGGTGGCAAGCTATGGTATTTAGGTAAGTCACTTCTCTGTTCACATGTTGGCTTGAAAACAGTTTTTAATTAAACTGAAACGTTGCTGAGACCCTGCTTTCATTATTTCATTTCCGAGTGCCGCACACCAGAAAGTTATTATATATATATATGTATATATATATATATATATATATATATATATATATATTTATTTTAAATAATTCTATTTCTGTCTCTCTGTCACTGAAGATACACTTGTATTTGTGAGGTACAGAACGATTATATTATCACATCTAGTGGTTGACAGTGTTTAAGAGAATTTTAGACAGAATTTAGACAGAATTCGGAGCTCAGTTCTATAATTACACTCCTCAGTGTATGTGACTAGTTATACAGAATAGAAATTCACAATATATTTATTTATTTTTTATTTACAGTTTCTTATAACTGATGACAACACTAAAAGAACAAACTGGGTAAAATAGACAGACATAGAGGTTGGAGGGCCCTGGTGCAAGCTTACAATCTACAGTATAGTAAAAAAAAATATTTTGTATCCCAATTGCACACTTTTTTTGGGAAAATGGCCAAAACCATGTGCACTGCAGGTGGAGCAGATGTGACCTGTGCAGAGAGAGTTAAATTTTGGTGGGGTGTGCTGAAACTGAAATCTACATTGAGGTGTAAAAATAATGCAGCCAGTATTTACCCTGCACAGACACAAAATAGAAACATAGAATTTGACGGCAGATAAGAACCACTTGGCCCATCTAGTCTGCCCCTTTTTTAAACATGTTACCTCAAACCATATTTGATCCTTAATTTTTTGTAAGGATATCAATATGCCTATCCCAAGCATGTTTAAATTGTACTACTGTATTTGCCTCTACCACCTCTGATGGGAGGCTATTCCACTTATCTACTACTCTTTCTGTGAAGTAATTCTTCCTCAAATTTCCCTGAATCTTCCTCCCTCTAGTTTTAGTGCATGTCCTCTTGTTCTGCTGCTCCTCTTCCTGTGAAGAATGTCTCCCACCTGTACCTTGTTAAAGCCCTTGATATATTTGAAAGTTTCTATCATGTCCCTCCTTCCCCTTCTCTGTTCCAAAGTATACATATTAAGATATTTTAGTCTTTCCTGGTACCTTTTGTGATGTAGGCCATGCACCATTTTATTTGCCCTTCTTTGTAGAGTCTCTAATGTATTCATATCCTTCTGGAGATATGACCTCCAGAACTGAACACAGTACTCTAGATGAGGTCGTACAAATTACATTATTACTTCTTTCTTTCTACTGCTGATACCTCTCCCTATGCAACCAAGCATCTGACTTGCCTTCTTCATTGCTTTGTTACATTTCCTACCTGCCTTTAAGTCCCCTGAAATAGTGACACCTAGATCTCTCTCTTCCTCAGTAGTTTCCATTATAATACCATTTATACTATATTTAGTCTTGGTATTTTTGAGACCCAAGTGCATGATTTTGCATTTTTTTGGCATTAAACTGTAGTTGCCATGCTCTTGACCATTCGTCTAATCTACCTAGATCATCAATCCTTTGCTTTGCCCCTCCTGGTGTGTCTACCCTGTTGCATACCTTTGTGTCATCTGCAAAAAGGCACATTTTACCCTCAATTCCATTTGCAATATCACCAATAAAGATATTAAAAAGCACTGGTCCAAGTACAGATCCCTGGGGTACCCCACTTGTAACCCTTCCCTCCTTTGACTGTACTCCATTTACTACAACTCTCTGTTTTCTGTCCTTCAGCCACGCTCTTATCCATTCAAACTATTGGCTGTGCGATAGAAAGTATCATTACCAACTGTGTTACAGCTTGGTATGGTAATTGTACAATGCAGGAGCGTAAGAAGCTGCAGCGGGTGGTTAGAATGTCCGAATGGATTGTGGGGACTACATTACCATCATTGGAAGTCATTCAGCGGAAGCGATGTTTGCGCCGTGCGAACAACATTGTAAGGGATCCGACGCACCCAGCACATGGCCTATTTACATTGTTGCCATCGGGCAAGCGTTTTAGATGTCTTAGAAATAGGACTAGCAGATTGAGGAATAGTTTCTATCCCTCAGCTGTTTTAGCATTGAATACTGGCTAGTGTTATTAATAGTTTTTAGGCAGAATATACCTTCTTTTATGTATTATATTAGTATGTATTGTATTGTGTAATGTATTGTAGTTTGTGTAATTGTACGTAATGTTGACTGGATTACGGTTTGGATGTTAAAACTGAATTTTGTTGTCCTGTCATGGGGCAATGACAATAAATGAATCTGAATCTGAATCTGAATATTTTAAAATCCAATCCCAAGCTTACAAGTTTATTTAACAGTCTGAGATGTGGGACATTGTCAAAAGCCTTAGTAAAGTTAAGATAAGCTACTTCTACAGCCCCAACTTGATCTATTACTTTAGTCACCCAGTCAAAAAAGTCAATAAGATTTGTTTGACATGATCTTCCCCCAGTAAACCCATGCTGTTTCGGATCCTGTAAATTGCTGGTTTTGAGATATTCTACAACTCTTTGTTTTAAGAGTTTTTCCATCAATTTCCCTACTACTGATGTAAGGCTCACTGGTCGATAGGTGCTTACCTCTTCCTTGCTTCCACTTTTGTGCAGTGGGACTACATTCACTGTTTTCCAGTCCTCTGGAATTACTCCAGTAGCTTGTGACTGGTTGAATAATTCTGTTATTGGATTTACCAGCTCCCCTTTAAGCTCTTTTAGTATCCTTGGATGTATCTCACCTGGCCACATTGATTTATACACTTTCAGTTTTGAGAGTTCTGTGAGGACTTTCTCCTCTGTAAATGTACTTGTTTCTCCCTCAGTTTTCTGGCTATACTTTCAACTTAACTGTGATCCCTTCCCCTCTCTTTAAGCAGTGAATACTGAGCAGAAATAAATATTAATATGTTCTGCTATTACATTGTCCCCCTCAAGAAGACTTCCACTCTCTGGGCCTTATTCTAGTTCACTCTTTCTGACAAAATCCTTCTTAGATGGACAAAACCATGTGCACTGCAGGTGGGGCAGATGTTACTTGTGCAGAACGAATTAGATTTGGGTGGGGTTTTACTTCAAAGTGAGATCTATATTGCAGTGTAAATATAAAGCAGCCAGTATTTACCCTGCACAGAAACAAAATAACTCACCCAAATCTAATTCTCTCTGCACATTTTACATCTGCCCCACCTGCAGTGCACATGGTTTTGTCCATCTAAGAAGGATTTTGTCAGAAAGAGTGAACTAGAATAAGGCCCTCTGTCTTTAGTCTTATTATTCCACTTTTTGTTTTTCTCCTTTCATTTAAGTTATATACCTAAAAAAGTTTTCCCCCCTTTACCCACTGACTGGGCCATTTTCTCTTCAGCCTGTGCTTTTGCACATCTGATTACCTTCTTAGCCTCCTTCTGTCTAACAAGATACACCTCTTTATCCTCATTATTCTGCGTCTGCTTAAATTTCTTAAAGGCCAACTTTTTTGCTTTCACAATACTTGCTACATCTTTCAGCAAACCACAATGGCTTCCTTTTCCTTGTGTTTTTCCTAACTCTTTTGACACAAAGGGCCGTATTCTAGTTCACTCTTTCTGACAAAATCCTTCTTAGATTGACAAATGCATGTGCACTCTAGGTGGGGCAGATGTTACTTGTGCAGAGAGAATTAGGTTTGGGTGGGGTTTTACTTCAAAGTGAGATCTATATTGCAGTGTAAAAATAAAGCAGCCAGTATTTACCCTGCACAGAAATAATCTAACTCACCCAAATCTAATTATCTCTGCACATTTTACATCTGCCCCCCTGCAGTGCACATGGTTTTGTCCATCTAAGAAGGAATTTGTCAGAAAGAATGAACTATGTTCTGTTGCTTTCAGTATTGCTCTTTTTTATTTTACCCACTTCTCCTGCACTCCTTCCAAGTTCCTCCACTCTGCCAAAGAATCCCTGGTCCTTGTGTAGTTTCATGGCGCCAGCATGGCGCCGTGCTACTTCCGGTTTCTAAGCTCGGCAAACTATCTAAAATAAACTAACTTAACTCCATGCCAATATGGATAGTTCATAACCCCACTATCCATGTTGGCATGGAGTTGATTTTAGATAGCGTGGTGAGCGTAGCGAGCCACCGAGCCTGCAGCGTGGGCGAGCGGGGCGAGCGAAGCGAGCCCCGCAAGGGGACTCAGACGCACGACGCCATGCTGGCGCCGTGAAACTACACAAGTACCGAATCCCTTACAGAGTTTCCCATCTCTACAAAATCAGCCTTTCTAAAATCAAACACCTTTGTTTTTGTGTACGATGAGTCTTTATTTTGAACCATACTACTTGATGGTCACTGGATCACAGGTTTTCACCCACATTTACATCAGATATTCTGTCACCATTTGTAAGTATTAAGTCTAATATTGCGTCCTTGCGAGTGGGCTCCCTCACCAATTGCTGGAGGGATGCTCCTTGCAAGGAATTCAGAATGTCCCTACGTCTGGTGGAACTTGCAACAGGCAGCTCCCAGTTTACATGAGGTAGATTAAAGTCTCACATGATTATCACCTCTCCTTTTAATGACATTTTATTGATGTCCAGCAATAGGCTCTTGTCTAGTTCCTCTTCCTGACCTGGCGGTCTGTAGATCACCCCTATACGAAGAATCGCCTTCTCCCCTGTTTCTATGGTCACCCAAAGGGCCTCAGTTTTTACTTCAATACTTTGTATTAAGGTAGTCTTTATGCTTTTTTTTACGTATATTGCAACCCCTCCTCCGATTCCTCCCATTCTGTCCTTCCTAAATAAAGTATATCCTGGTAAGCTACATGCTTGGTTTGAAAAATGACAGGTAAGAGCTGATTGGCCGGTGATAAAAACCAGACAGTTTATCACTTCACTAAGCTTAATAAATCTGCCCCTCAGTGTGCAATTGGGATACAAAATGTTTTTCCTAACCAGAATTACCCCTTCCTTTTAGCACCTGATTGACATCACAATCTGATTGAGCAGCTCGCCAATAAATGTGTTCTGTAATCTACAATCGCTACAATCTTCTGTCTCTATATCAGGGTTGCCTACCTGACCCTCTCCTTCAGGGAGAAAATGCTCTGTTCCTGGACTTCCCTGGTAATGTATGATTGCCACCACCTGTGGGGAGCTATGTAATTGATAAGAAAGGTGTTTCCCCACAGGTAATGGCAATCATACATTACCAGGGAAGTCCAGGTACAGAGCATTTTCTCCCTGAAGGAGAGGGTCAGGTAGGCATCCCTGCTCTATATAAGAACAAACCAGTGACAGTGGCATGTGATCAACTCACAGAACATCAGTCTCTAGTCTACGCTTTTACACAGTGACTTCTGCCCTTCTTTGTATGGTTCTGTTATGTGGCTCTGGTCCTAAATCAGAATGGATCGCTAATTTGAGAAGTTCTAGATGACTGCAAATAGATAGCCTCTGCCCAGACAGACTCTGAGCCAGATGTATCAAGCTTCAAAAAGTGATACATTGGAGAGTGATAAAAAACCAGCCAATCGGCTCTTAATTGTCATTTCTCAAAACTGGCGTGTAACATGACAGTTTAGGAGCTGATTGGCTAGTTGTTTATAAGTCTCCATTTTATCACTTTTTGAAGCTTAATACATCTGGCCCAGAATAAGAAAACACCCCATGCAAATCTGCTAATGAATTGTGAGACTATCGAATATCACTATCCACTTGCAGATCCATACGCAAATCCCGAAACAGTTTTTGCCATCTTTGTAAATCATACCCTCCAACATGATACATTCCATTCGGTAAACAATGCTCTGTTCCTGGACGTCCCTGGTAATGTATGATTGCCAGCACCTGTGTGGAACTAGGTAATTGAAGAGAAGGGTGTTTCAACACAGGTGATGGCAATCATACATTACCAGGGACGTCCAGGAACAGAGCATTGTGTACCGAATGGAATGGGTCATGTTGGAGGGTATGGTAAATGTGAGTAGCTCTGAGGCTGCAGTTACTTAAACAAGATTAACGATTCCGGCGCTGACATTACAGACCCTCCCGTGAAACGCTTGGGCGGCCTGCACACCCAGAAAACAGCAGGTTACCAGCCCGAAACGCTGATTCCTGTCAGTCAAGATCCGGCCACATTGTGTTTACGATCCATGCGCATTTTCTGTTGCTATTTTCCCTCACAACTGCGCAATGCATACGGTATGCATGCACATTCATTCGATGATCGCTCAATTTGCGAATTCTCAGAATGCCGAATTAGGTCCTCTAAGCGAAGTTGTATCATGTGTGCAAGTTACCATAGACGCTGTCTCACCTGTTGCTTCCATTGCTCAAAACATACTCCATCTTGGAATGCAGCCGTCAGGCTCTGCCTTAGTTTTGCCATCCCACCAAGACAGAATGAAAGTCGCTGTTACCACAGATAACATCTCTTCCAGGAAAGAAGATAGCTGTTTGGCAACTGAAATAGATGAGTTCTGTTAGAGGCTTCCAGTGGTTATGCCTCGTACATCTCCTCATTTATACGTTCAGGTGAGGCATGTAACATCACTGGCGTCTTACAGCCTGGGGACAGTACAGCACAGTGATCTACAGAGACTGTACTCAGTCACCTATGGGAGTAATGGAACAGTGCAGCAAATATATACTTTTATATCCCAAAGCAATCCTACAATTATATGTATTTACCACAGTTTGCCTATGGAATGTGTTTGGTTTGGTCAGAGGGGCAAACATGCATACAATTTTTTTAGGCGTTCCGGTATTTTAAAATTAATGACACTAATGGCAAAAAAGTGATATATCTACAGCGGTAAAAAAAAATATATATAAGTTTTAATAGAATGAGACATTTAGACCCACAAGTTCCTCAGACAAGCAAGGGGCCACGATTCAAGCTGCGTGGGACACGAGAGATAGTGGCAGGGAATAAGATAAGTCCCAGAGGCAGAGGGGCATAACTCCCAGAGACAATGGAGACACCAGCCTACGGGGTCTGAGCTCTGAAGGGGCACCTGAGTGTACAGCAGCAGCTGTGTGGTTCACTGCAGGATCCAAGTGTGACCACTAGTCTTCCAACACAGGTTTGAGATGCATCTGTTGCTGCTGCAGAGTTGATTGGCTCTGTCCCAGGAGCCCTGCTAATACCTGCAATAGGTGAAAAATATCACTCAGAAGCTGTCCCAGGAGCCCTGCTAATAACTGCAATAGGTGAAAAATAACGCTCGGAAGCTGTCCCAGGAGCCCTGCTAATACCTGCAGTAGGTGAACAATATCGCTCAGAAGCTGTCCCAGGAGCCCTGCTAATACCTGCAATAGGTGAAAAATATCGCTCAGAAGCTGTCCCAGGAGCCCTGCTAATACCTGCAATAGGTGAACAATATCACTCAGAAGCTGTCCCAGGAGCCCTGCTAAAGGTGAACAACATTGCTCAGAAGCTGTCCCAGGAGCCCTGCTAATACCTGCAATAGGTGAACAATATCACTCAGAAGCTGTCCCAGGAGCCCTGCTAATACCTGCAGTAGGTGAACAATATCGCACAGAAGCTGTCCCAGGAGCCCTGCTAATACCTGCAGTAGGTGAACAATATCGCTCAGAAGCTGGCCCAGGAGCCCTGCTAATACCTGCAGTAGGTGAACAATATCGCTCAGAAGCTGTCCCAGGAGCCCTGCTTATACCTGCAGTAGGTGAACAATATCGCTCAAAAGACCCTTTTTTGAGTGTGTTTGTGGTTTAAAGTGACATACACACAGGGCGATTTAAGCCCCATTTCTAAGCGATCTGACTTGATCACTTAGAAATGAAAGACGGATCGCTCTGTGTCCTATAGCAATGGCAATGCGCAGTACCGTGCATCACCATCGCCCACAGAGATTGACAGTGCATGCACTGTCTATTCTGCTTAGATCACAGGGTTTTGCCTATAAGCAGTGGCACCGAGACGTGGGAGGAGTAGTACATTTTTCATACGGGTCTGATGGAGGGTCCCGGGTCCCGCTCCCCCCTCCTGCAGCCATGCACTGTGTGCTGGGCTAGGAGGAAGGCAGCTGCAGTGGCAGCCTGCCAACTTTTTCCTTGAGCAGGTGTCCTGCCCGGCCACCCACAACCCTGCTAAGCTTTTTTATTTAGAGGTGTGGCCATGTCCCCTCCCATTAGTCACACCCCTGTATTTTACCAGGGCCCACAAGTGTCATTTTCTATATCAGCCTTTTTCACGCCAACCTTTTGCCTGTGTCTACCGTTTGACAATATCGTCCTAATCCATCTCAACCTTTTTATGTGTCGACCTTATGACTGTCGATCTAGACACTGTTGAATTAATGATGACATCCTGTCACCAGAATGTCCACATTGGTATCAGATCTATGATGTGAGTTTATGGTAAATACTATACTATACTATAGGTCTAAAATCCATTTTTATGCACTCCTTCAAGCTTTAATGGAATAGCGAAGTATGTCAAATTAACTATAGGATTTTTCTTAAATCTACATGATTGTTATATGCACTATTTAATTTAAAAAAAAATCATTATAAATCAAATGTGGATTTACTAAAAATTTTCAAATATATTTTATTGAATATCGAAAGTTGTGAACAGTACATCTTATGTAAAGAAAATCATAGATAGTACAAATGAGGAACAAATTACCATTTTTCCAATTTTTCCAACAGATTACATCATAAAAGTAAAATAAAATATTATCTCCTCTGGTAATGGAATAATGATGGGGGCGCATCCCTGAATATTATTTTTCCATAAAATGGAGAAAATGCATATAAAGATAAAATATGATTCAATGATGGAACCATTACAATGTAAATAACCATAATACCAGTTAATACAATTAAACAATCTAAAATCAAAATTAACTAAAAAAATTAACTAATCAGACAATGATATAAATAAACAATAAAACAAAACATTTGCCCGCCCTCAAACCAGGCCCATCAACCCATCCATGGACCGATCCAGCCAACCAGCAAGAAATAAAGATAGGGGAGAAAGAGAGCCTACAGAAAGCAAGAAAAATAAAATGAAGAAAAAGTGGGATTAGATCTAAGAATAGAGCTAAAGGGTAACAGGAGGTGTGTTTTGTAAAAGTTGGAGTTGTACCATGAAGTGGATTGGAGGCAGGTTTGAATAGCCAGTTTGTATGAACTGGCAAGGCCTGAATATATTTGTCCCAGCATTTAAACAATGTCGGACTCAAAGATTCTTTGTGTAGTGAAGCTTCCAATCAATCCATGGTAAATAGGAAAAGCAGTCGTGAAGTTGCTATATCCAGTGAAGATGGAAAGTCATGAATACATTGTTGAAGGATTACTTTCTTGCCCACTGCTGAGATGAGCCGAAGACGCTGTACATGCTGACCGGAAGCAAGAACCCTGAACTTCCGGTACACAGCGTTCTGCCAGAGAGGACCGCCAACAACTTCAGATGCTGAAGGAAGGTAAAGTTAGGGAAAGACAACAGCCAATACCTCCTAGCGCACTGTAACGGACCACCCGCAGACTCATTCCAACTAAAGCCACGGCACCACAGCATCCACTCCAAAACCCCGTAAAAAGGGCTGTAAACATTTTTACAAAACCGCAAAAGTCTTTTAAACATAATCCACATGTTTGTATGTTTTTATAAAGAACGGCATGCACAATTACTATTATTATTATTATGATTTTTAATTATTTTTCATTGTTAAATACATAATCAAGCGCTCTATTTTTCCCTTTCATGATACGTTTTTTATCATGTTTTGGGATAGATGGTTGATCAGCCACATGGCCAAATAATGCCCAAGACTCAGTTCATTGAAACAATAACTTTAAATAGACCTTGGCTTGCCAAAAGGTTTTTATGTGAGAACAATTCCAGAGACAGTGAAAAAGGTCAGCTTCAAGTGTGTAGCATTTGGGCAACCGGATCTCTCTACGGTGACCATTAGGTAACATCTCTTGGTGGAGAAATTTTTTTGTAGAGCATCTCCTGATGCTCTACAAAAGGAACTAGACGGGATAAGTTTAAGGTTCAATAAAAATGTACGTAAGATGGCATCAGGGTCAAGGGTAGAGGATTGTAAGGCCCATTTAGTAAGCACCGAGAGCTCTGTTGGAACTAATTCTGTATTAATACAGGCATATATAGTAGATATGGAGGGTGACATTTAATGAGATGCGAAAATGTGATTTGTGCGATTTTTAGTAAAAAAAAAACGGCCGAAATCGCACGTTTTTACAAATTCGCATATTTAATGAGATGCGAAAAACAATTTTTTTGCCGCGAAATCTCACATTCTAAAGGTGCGATTTTTAGTAACGCCGGAACTCGCATCCAGATGTTTTCCCATTGAAAAGTATACTAATCACATATTTAATGAGATGCGAGTTGTATTGTATTCGGGAAAATGTGTCTAAAAATCGCCACACATGCAGACCAGGTTCTGACAGGCGAATTGGCCAGAACCCTGCACAGATCATTAAAATCTGGGGGTCCCCCATATTTTGAAACCAGCACCGGGCTCCAACAGCCCACGGTGTCATGCCACAGCCGGGGGACACTTTTTACATAAGGTCCCCCAGCCGAACCATGAGCACCGTGGCTGGTCAGCCTTGGACGGGGTCCCTTGGGGAGTGGGGACCCCCCAATAAAGGGGTCCCCCCTGGCTTCACCCATCCAGGGTCCCAGTGCTACAGAGGCTGCTAGTGTGGTTGGTCAATGCATCTCCATGGAGATGCATAGCTCATCCGTGATTGGCTGAGCTATGCGCCTCCATGGAGACGCATCGAGCCAAAGATGCTAGCAGCCTCTGTAGCGCTGGGACAGCGCTATGAAAGCTGTTAGCAGCACCGAAGAAAGGGGGGTGATGGCTCTGGAGAAGGGAGGACAGCGCTGGATCCTGGGTCGGTAAATAGATTGGTGTAAAAGTGAGGTGTGTGTGTCTGAAGTTCTACTTTTCTGTGTGTGTGTGTTTTATTTTAACATTATTTTTACAGGTGGACTTGTGGATCGCCAAGTCCCATCATGCGGGGGAGGCCTGCTGGCACTTGTAGTTCACCTGTATAAAGCAATGTTATGAATGAGTGTTTTAACCCTATCAGGTCAGCGTCCAAAGCCCTGGGATGCCAGTGAAAGCCCCGGGCTTCAGCCCTGGACAGGTGAAGCCTGAGGGGGACCCCTTTATTGAGGGGGTCCCCACTCCCCCAGGTACCCCGTCCAAGGCTGACCAGCCACAGTGCTCATGGTTCGGCCGGGGGACCTTATGTAAAAAGTGTCCTCCGGCTGTGGCATGACACCACGGGCTGTTGGAGCCCAGTGCTGGTTTCAAAATATGGGGGGCCCCCAGATTTTTGGAACCAGGACCGGTCCAAGAGTCCGGGGCTGGTTTCAGAAATACGGGGGACCCCTACTCTTTTTGTCCCTCATTTTTGGAACCAGGTCCAGCTCAATGAGCCTGGGGCTGGTTACAGTATACTCAGGAGGGGGGACCTCACACCATTTTTTTTTTTAACACAAATTCTCTAATTTTCATGACTAAAAAGCTCACATTTTCATGACTAAAAATCGCCCATTATCGCACTTAATCGCACATTTATTTCCGGAATATGGAGCTTATTAAATATGCGATTTTAAAAATGCTATAATGGACAATTTTGAAAAGTTGCTAAAACTCTCATCCTATTAAACGTCCCCCGGAGTGTGTTTTAGTGCGGATGACAGAGTCTAAGGGATTTGTGATATCTCGGGACTGAAGTTTAGATAGAACAGATTTTAAATAGGGTGTGGCTTGAAAATAAGCAAATTTATGGCGGGGGAGGAGGTGTAAGTGTTGTACAGTCTCATCAAAAGTAAGTGGGATATTAGATGTATTTAGTAAGTGTTGCAAACATAAAATCCCAGAAAAGCACCATGTTGTAAAAGGAGACATAGCTTTGCCGTGCTGGAACTCCAAATTTCCATCAATAGGAAGAGACATATTAAGCTATCTTACAATAATTAAAATAATTAAATTACACAATATTTTCATTTTGCTTTTCCTTTACAGTTTAATATGTACAAGATGGCTGTTATTGGCAAAGAAGCAAAGCCACCACAACACAATAATTTTTTAAATTCAATAATCTTTATTTCATCTTTTTTCATATAAAATTTACAAATATCCCACAACATTACATTCACATTAACATACAATACGTACATACATACATACATAAATAACATACAAAGATTTAACATGTAGACATTACCAAGTCACTTTATTGTGCCATTATATATATTTTTTTATTTTTTTTGTTGCCGTGCTCTAATTTCTTGCTCTCCTGTTTCACTTAATCTTGTCACATTGATGTCGCTCACTACTTATAATCTATTTTAGGCTACTAATAATTCATCTCCCATAGTTGTTAATTGCGATTTCCCCCACCTGTCCCACTTATCATGAAATTTCTTGCGTGAATTTCTAGAGTATTACATATATTTTTCATGTTTCATCACCTCATTGACCAGTGCTCTCCATTTTGCAAGCACTGGGTGTTTAGTCGAAAACCACACCCTGGCTATTATTAATTTCGCCAGTGTAATTAAGCTAATAACGTATGGATAGAGCATTGGTGAATTATCTCCCCCTATTTCCAGCCCCAGTAGGCAGGCTCTAGGGTTCAATTGGGTAATTGCAGGGATTGTCAGTCTAAGGTCTTCCCATACCTGCTCCCAGAAATGGTACACCTTTGGGCAGTCCCACACCATATGTTGGAACCCTGCTTCTGGTGTAGCACATCTTGGGCATCTATCATCTGCTCTCAATCCAGCCCTATGCATTCCCACTGGAGTACGATATATCCTGTGCATTATATAGAAGTGGATTTGCTGATATCTAACAGAAGCCGTCGCATATCTAATAATTCCCAGTATATCTTCCCACTCCTCTACTGTCAATGGACCCACATCTGCCTCCCACTTTAGTTTCAGTCTTTCCAGTGAGGGTTGGTACTGTGTGTTATTAATGATTTTATATAGTCTAGATACACGACCCGTAATAATAATACATACAGTAAGTTAAATTGTCTTAAATCAGAATGGTTATCCCAATATTTGCTCTTCTTAAAGCGTTCCTCACCTCCTTGTTTCTCAAACAGTAAATAAAAGGATTCAACAATGGAGGTAGAACACTATATAGAACAGACGACACTCGGACAATAACAAAGGTATCTCCAGAAATGGGACCATTGTAGTTGAAAATTCCTGTTATGTAAAAGATGGCAACAACAATGAGGTGTGAGGAACATGTAGAAAAGACTTTTTGTCTTCTTGAAGAAGAGCGGATCCTCACGATTGCGGAGATGATATGTATGTATGAGTAAAGCACAAGTAGAAATGGAAACATCCCTAGAAAAACAGTGACAATATGTAGCACCACCTGGCTGCTCTCTATTTTGCTACAAGCTGCTTCTAGCATGGGAAGAACATCACAAAAGTAATGGTGAATCTGTCGATCTTCACAAAAGGTCAGTTCCAAAGTCATCAATGTGTGAAAGGTGGAGTTAAAAAATCCACAGACCCAGCAAGCTGCCACAAAATATGAGCAGAACATCTTATTCATAATGAGCAGATAGTGCAGCGGGATACATATCGCCACGTATCTGTCATAGGCCATGGCAGCTAGGAGAAGACATTCCGCTCCTCCAAACAACACAAAGAAATAGAGCTGTGTAAAACATCTTTTGAAGGAAATTTTCCGGTTGCCCGTTATAGCATTGACCAGCATAGCCGGGAGAGTGACTGTAGCGTAGCACACATCTAGTAGGGATAAGCAACTTAGGAAAAAGTACATTGGTGTCTGTAGATGGCGGTCAACCCGAATAATGCTAAAAACAATAATATTTCCAGTAATTATCATTGTGTATATCAATGCAATTAAAATTGAAGATGTTATCTGTCCTTCAGAAAATCCTAATAGGATAAAATCTTCCAAATAGGTCTTGTTGTTTGATTTCATTTTTTCAATTACTCAATATCTGATGATAGAAAATTATTGAGAAGTGTAGTTAATTTCGCACAATTAGGGTTGAATTTAGTAAGTGTTGGTTTTGTAGTCAATGGCAATCCAATCAGTAACGATGACTGATCAAAGTCTAAACAAAATCTGTATTTACTAAGCATTGATTTAAGGCAGGCGTGGCCAAAACGTTGATTGCGATCTACCGGTAGCTTGCAGAGCTCCTGCAGGTAGATCGCGATCTTCTCTTGAAGTAAAGCAGCTTCTGAAGCCTGAGCCTCTCAAGCAAAGAGAGGCTAAGGGTTCCCAGTAATGCAATGCGCGGCTGACGTAATGACGTCATCCGCGCATCCACGCGCTAGCGTTCTGCATGTGAGCGAGGAGCTTGCTGGATCTGCCAGCAGCACCCCTCTACCTGCAACCACCACTTCAGCATCACAAGCCCCTGTACCTCAGCGATCAAAGGGCAACCACCCCCCACCCACCCCCCCCCCCCCCGATGTGTACTGAAACCCATCAATTACCGCCCTCTCCAGCAACTTTCGGCACCCTGCGATTACCGGTAGCCGCCATAAGGGGGCTTACAGCTGTCACTCCACGGCTGTGCTGTGCCCTGAGGAGCGGTGTTGGCTGCTATATAGGACCATGGACCTCTCTCCCACAGGGCAGCCACATCCCCAGGCACTGCACATGAATGATTTTGCTGAGGAGCATTAACCCTGTGAGAACCCCTCAGGTAAGAGACCTGTCTTTATTCAACATATGTCAGCTGACAATGGGGGGATGGTTGTACTTTGCTGCCCTGTCTGGGTTTATATGTGATAACTAAGCCTGGGAGTTTATGTGCCTAGCCTGTTTACATATGAGTCCTGCCTATGTATGTTTGTGTGTATATATATACACCCTGTGCCTGCGTGTGTATGGGCACTGGCACATGTGAGATTTACAATTAGGCAGGTTGTTTTGCACTGAGAGGGGGTTTCTGCATAGGGGGGTTTTCTGCGCAGGAGAAATTTTGCACAGATGGGGGTTATTCACATGGGGGGCTATTATGCTCTGAAAGGGGGGTATTCTGTACATGGTTGAATTGCATGGGGGGGATAATTGCACTGGAAGGGGAATATTTTGCACAGGGGGAGCGCCGGTAGATCACCGGTAAGTTAATGTACAAAAAGTAGATCCCGGGTTACAAAAGTCTGGCCACGCCTGATTCAAGGCATCAATTGAAATCTGAGGTCAATGTCCATTGAATAGTTTGATGTCTAAAGAGTCCATCAGTTTAACTATTGGGCACTCTCTCAAATCCATATTTAAATCTGATTGTATTTGAGATAAATTATCCCCAAAAACTACCAAAACCGACAAAAACTTCATTGTACTTTTCTATTGGTTAGAAAATATACTGTAACATGCCGTTTTGACATTACAAACATATTCTAAAACACCCCAAACCATGCACATAATATTGTAGATGTAGAATATTGTAGGATGTTTTTGGAGAAGTTTGTTTTATTCTTTATCTTCTGATATTTGTTTTATGTTCTTGTCTGTGATTATTTGAGTGTTGTGATTTTGTTAAGGTTAGTTGGGCGCCCGTTACGAAGTTTGCATAGTGGTGTATTGAGAATACTAATACACCACTATGCTGGCTACGTAAACTACGTAAATTACGCAAATTGCGTAACTGGAGCCCTGCTAACACATAAAGGATCATATGCCCACTATCCATGTCATAACCCCAGTGTCCACGTGGGCGTGGAGTTAATTTTAGAAAGTGTGGCAAGCGTAGCGAGCCACCGAGCCCGAAGCATGGCGAGCGGACGCAGATACGAGTCCCCTCGCGGGGATCGGTGTGCCCGCCACACTTCGGGCTCGGTGGATCACTGTGCTCGCCACACTTTCTAAAATTAACTCCACGCCCATGTGGACACTGGGGTTATGACGTGGATAGTGGGCATATCATTGTGTAAGTCAGGGGTTCCCAAACTTTTTGGAATCATGGAACCCCGAAGCATCAGAATTATTTTGCGGCACCCCTAGGCTACAGGTTTCTCATTGAGAAAGTTAAAAACAAATATTAAGTTAAATATATTGTGTTTATATCTCATCCTTAGGATCAGTAATGTGGTAATAGACAGTATTCACTTCTTCTTGTGCACAATTTGACTATAATGTTAGACATAAATAACTTGAATTGATCCTGGACCACCAACCCAGGGCACCCCTACAAGTCCTCCAAGGCACCCCAGGGTGCCACGGCACACAGTTTGGGAACCCCTGGTGTAAGTGTTTGTTGTGTGTGTGTAATGTGTGTGTAGTGTGCATGATACTTACCATCCACGATGTCCCCGGTGGCTTTAGCACCAACAGTCCCGTCCGCCATGACAGTCAGGCATGTACGCTATTAGCGTAGTGGGATTCGGCATGAAAAGCCGGCAGTCGGGATCCCGGCATTGAAAATCCCGACACCGGAATCCCGAACGCCGAAATCCCGACAAGGGGGGGACGTGGATCGCCCCCCCTTGCGGGCTCGCTGCGCTCGCCACGCAGCGGGCCCGGTGCCTCGCTACGCTCGGCACACTAATTTATTCTCCCTCCAAGGGTGTCGTGGACACCCACGGAGGGAGAAAGTGTCGGGATTTCGGCGTTCGAGATTCCGGCGTCGGGATTTTGAACGCCGGGATCCCGACCGCCGGGATTTAAACTGCATCCCGCGTAGTGCCGCTGGTGGAGCTGGGAAACCATGTGATGCTCCCCCAGCAGTGACTATGCTAAATCGCCGCCAAATATTTGTCTGCAACTATCACTTAGGATGCATCCTAATATTTGTGATTGATTCATAATTTAGCAGTGTATCTGCATCCTAAGTAATAGGTGCAGACAGATATTTGGGACATCAATACCACTTTAAGAATATCCCAAAAAAGTGACAAGTGTCACCCCTCCTTTTAAGAGTTTAAGCAATAAAAGCTATGTTTTAAAATAACACATTATTACAAAATACATCAAATCAAAGTGTGCCCCAGGTCAGACTTAATCAGTCTTCTCTTGCATCTTACCGCAAAACTCCCCTCTTTTCCATACATACATCACAGCCTGGTGAATGTTTGTTTGTTTTATTTTTGAACACTACTTACAGTCATTACATACTTTTGGGCAACAATGTGTGTTAGAAAGTATTTGAAATAAGACTAGGTGCACTCAATTAATTTTTTAAGTTTGTATGCAAAACAAATGTAGAAAATGTTTATTTTTAACTTTTTTTTTTAGAAAAAATAATTTAAATAACTATTTTAAGCATTGCAATATAATACAACATGCTTTTTTTGTTACACAATGGGGTTTATTAATTAAGATACATAACAACCAATCAGAATTGACTTCTTATTTATTTAGCACCTTAATCTAGAAGATAATAGAATCTGATTGGTAGCCAATAGCAAAATACCATATGAATAAAAATCCCAATATAGTAAATAAACACGTGTTTTTAACCCTTTGAGGGCCAACATCTCTGAGCAATCTGCTAAAAATGCCAACGTCGCTCAAATTTGTTATATCAATTCAAATAAAAAAATGTGTAAAAAAATGATTATATTTACCTTACTATACTATAATGAAAAAATGTATAGGTCATTATGATGAATAAAAATGGTTGCTTGGCAATTTTCACACCTATTTTCACAAATTCGCTTGGAACTCAAAGGGTTAAAGAAGAAATCGAATTACTAAAATGACAGCTCAAACCACTTCATACCAATGAAGGCATACCTAAAGCATTTCTAAGACTCAACATTCAACAGGTTAGAAAACTATGGATAATATACCATTCATAGCACAAATGAATACCTGACTATTTCTTCCATATATGTCCTGCAGATAGAGCCGAAGAAGACATGATTAGTCTCCTGCCCCAAAACATACAGTACACCTGGAAGAGATCCCACAGTGGACTTCTTAGAGGCCATAGTTGCACTTGAAAGATGATTTATGGATACACAACTAAAGCAAAATATCTTGAATGTTTTTACCCAGTGGCCCAAATGTCAGCAAGAATTGGATTGCAAGATGCAAAAAGTAATAGTCCCAAATCAATGCAGTAAGGGGGTTAAACAATAATATTTATTGCAACGGAAAACAATTGAGTTGTGTTACGATCTTCCAGTCTTATAATATTGTCATCTTTTAAACCCTCATGTTATACAGATAATGCACACTGAGATCTTACAGCCTGGGGACAGCACAAAGTGGCAATCTACCGAGACTGTATACAATAACCTAGGGGAGTACGGTTCTCCAGAGAACATTTATACTTTTCATCCAAGAGCAATTAGAAAAAAGGAATTCTAAATATGATTTTAAGTATGTTTAATCTTGATTAGACTTGGCGTGGCAGTATGATAGTAACCTATCCCAAATATTCAGAGAGCTTAAGATGTTTCCAATTATTGCAGTGCGTTGGTATTTTGAGTATATAATAAAACAGTGAAAGAACAAACCTTATTTGAATAACCCGGGGTATTTCCGCTATGTAATTCTGATTGAAGAACTAGCAGCTGTTTGAATTGTGCCAATCTCTGGAAGAACCTTTGGTACTCTTTACCTAGAAGGGCGCCAGCGATTGAAATCGCGGTCGTCGGGGGTAAAAATCGCGGTCATCGCGGTCATCGCGGGCATCGCGGGTAAATCGGGATGGCCGCGATGCCCGCGATGACCGCGATCACCGCGATTTTCCCATAGGGAACAATGTTAAAACGGCAGATTGACCGCGATTTTACTGTTAAATATGCCTCAATGGACCCGATTTGGGGCCAAATAGGCAAAATTAACCCTTAAATGTCCCCCCAAATTTTTAACGCCACCCCACGATCCACGCCAACCCGAAGCGTGGCGAGCGCAGCGAGCCCGCGAGGGGCGGCGGTACGCGTCCTCCGAGCTTTTCATGCCCTACTATCCACTAGGGCGTGGTGTGAGAATATAATAGTGTGGCGAGCGCAGCGAGCCACCGAGCCCGAAGAGTGGCGAGCGCAGCGAGCCCCGCGAGGGGACGCGGATACCTTCACAGTTATGCGCGTCCCCTCGCGGGCTTCACAGGTGTCTGTGGCAAGGCGGACACCTGTGAAGCCCGCGAGGGGACGCGTCTACCTGTGAAGGTATCCGCGTCCCCTCGCGGGGCTCGCTGCGCTCGCCACGCTTCGGGCTCGGTGGCTCGCTGCGCTCGCCACACTATTATATTCTCACACCACGCCCTAGTGGATAGTAGGGCATGAAAAGGTCGGAGGACGCGTACCGCCGCCCCTCGCGGGCTCGCTGCGCTCGCCACGCTTCGGGTTGGCGTGGATCGTGGGGTGGCGTTAAAAATTTGGGGGGACATTTAAGGGTTAATGGGCTCTGTGGCCCATTTAACATTGATTCCTATGGCCAAATCGGGTGGATTGAGCCATTTAACAGTAAAATCGGGTCCATCGCGCCTTTTAACATTGATTCCTATGGGAAATCGGGAGCATCGCGTCGCGGGCATCGCGGGTACATTTATGGCCGGCCGCGACGCGACCGACACGATTTCCATGTTTAACATTGGTTTCAATGGGAAATCGCGGGCATCGCGTCGGTCGCGTCGCGGCCATACATAAATGTACCCGCGATGCCCGCGACGGGCGCCCTTCTAGGTAAAGAGTACCGAACCTTTTCAATATATTTGGACAACATCTTCCTCTGCTTCATGGAATGTTGGACTGTAGAATATACTCAAATTGAGTTAATTAACATCCATTTATTTATAGGCACCATACCACTATTGTTTTGTATTTCCATGTTTTGTTCCTCGCCTTCAAGGAATTTTTATATTATAAAATTATTATATATATCCACACTCACAAACACACACACACACACACTCATCTGAATACGCCAATTGTTGGGGAAAATCTGTGCTATGAGGTATTTGATCATATATATATATATATATATATATATATATATATATATATATATATATATGTATATATATATATATACATATATATATATATATATATATATATATATATGTACATATTTATGGGTGAGGTGTCCCCTTAATCAAAAGAGAACAGGAGGCGGCACTCACACGTAGTGTATTCAAATCATAATAAAATCAAACATGAGGTCAGCTTGGATGGGTCAACAGTTTGGGGTTGACACCCCTTTACCAGGACAGCTGACATAAGTGTCATAACCGTGTCACATGATGTCAGTGCCACCCCCTCTACGGCGGAATCGGAAGAAATAATAGTCAGTTTAGACTTTTCAAAGGGGAAATAATAGTAAGCGACCATCAAATGATTTCTGTCCCCTTCGGCCACATGCAAAGGGATGTGTTCTCACATATATCCCCCCCTGGCATTGTTACCGAGGAGATGCATGCAACGATGGTGGCAGGGGGGGGGGGGCAGGTGTTCGGCAGTGCATCGGGCAGCATCAAGTCACTTGTTAAGCAATGAATGTATTATCTTCTAGAAAGTGCAAAACAAATATGAGTAGAGTCTAATTGGTTACTATTGGTAACATCCCATCTTCCATAAATTTACCACGTAGTATCTGAAAATAACACTGGTGGATTCTTTTCTAATACTACGATTTAATATTGGACATGCCAAAAAAGCAGCCGCATTGAGGTATCAGAAGATAGTAAATGAAAATGATACAGGCAGCAGCTGTTGCTAAACTATCCCACCCACCCAGTTTGTCCAATAGGGACATATGGCACATGCGCTCATGGGGAGGAGCCTAACAAAACTGATCCTGGGTGTTGTTTTTAATTTTCAGCAGATAAACACATTCCTCTTAATTGTGCAATATTTATATGTTCCAGTGGCAGCCACACACCAGTCCTACATTCCGGGTTGGTGAAATTTCAGTAGCAAAATCAAAAGGAAGAGGGCACCTCCCAGTGCAATCATATAGCGATTCTTTTTAAATGTGAAGAATATAAATATATATATATATATATATCCTCCTTGTCGGCGGCGGCACTCAGGGACTCAAAACGCAATGTCTTTAGTGAAACATTTTAATGGATCTACGTTTCGGAGGTCTCGCCCCCTTCGTCAGGATAAGGCACCAGGGCAAGACACCCCTATTAAGGGGCAACAGAGTGCCGGGAGAACGAGAGTATATATATATATATATATATATATATATATATATACTGTAGGTCTCACGTACCTTATAATAACCCAAATAAGCATAAGAATTGGATGGTCCCTAACCAGGAGCAGACTCTACACGTTTCGTCCTTTTACAACAGCTAGGACTTTATCAGGATTTTTCCAGTGTCACAGAGCCACCTCTATATATATATATATATATATATATATATATATATATATATATATATATATATATATATATATATATATATATATATATATATATATATGGGAAAAGAGGGTACCCCTTCAATGCGCTGATTTCAGATATGTTTTGTGGGCAGCAACTCTGTTTCGTCCCCTCTGTTAGCAGGGGAAAAGTGGGAATGGATAGATACAAAGGACAGAGTGCGCCAATATCTTAACTTTCCACCACCAATGTACAAAAAAAGAGAGTTGTAATGACACTTCTCACAATTTTCAGTAATTTAATACATAATAAAAAAAAAGATTAAAACTTTTTGTTTGAAGTTTGAGTCATTTTCACACGGTACATTGAAACACCCAACGCATTTGGTCACACTGACTTCATCAGGGGTGACTATCTAGGTGGTGAAGGAGAATGGAGGTATATGTTAGCTTCTATCTATTGAATATGGTTAGTGCCAAGATATTAAAAAAGCGTACATACCAATGAGTTGTTGGTGCAATGTAAAGTAGTTTAACACATGGATCGACTTCCTGGTAATTTAGGTCAAAAGCCCATTTGTCTCCTAAACAAGTTTAAGTGTACCATTGACAAAAAAGAATGGACCGCTAACACCACTACTACATGCAACTCTACATATGTAGTGAACAGAATCACTTGCGACTGTGGCAAAACTTACATAGGAAAAACGAAAAGACAACTGAAAATCAGAATTCAGGAGCATATCCGAAATATCAAGCATAAGTCATTAACGCACAGCCTGCCTAGGCATTTCCTGGATAAACACAACTCTGCAGTGGAAGTACATAACTTCTCCTTTACAGTACTCGAACAAATTCTGATTGACCCAAGAGGAGGGGACAGAGATCTTACCCTCTCTAAAAGGGAAACATTCATTAAATTCTCTAACTCCCCATGGTCTTAACGAAACTGACGACATAGTTTCTTACTTAGGGTAATTTAGGTCAAAAGCCCACTTGTCTCCTTCCTGTTTCTACGCACTCATCTGAAAAATCTTATAACACACCTATGGTTTCACAGTATTTTTTGACCTTCTTTCCTTCTATTTCCTTACCTTATATCACAACTTAAATTATGCACAGTGATTAAAGATCGATATATATTGTATTTTTTCTTATACTGTACGTGCAGTTAGATATTAACTGCCATTTGCACATAAAATTAATATTATACTATGTAAAAATATGTATAATTAATTCACATTGCACTTCATTGTCTAAATATGCAGATCAATGTATATGGAGAAACTTACAGATCTTCACACCATTATTAATATTATTATTTGTTACACTATCGTATTCACAATGATTTATTTGCATTGCATAACCATCAGATTCTGTACAGGAAGTAACCAGGTGGAACGCATAAGCGTTCCAATTAACCCAGTACCTAATTTTAGGATGCCTCCCTATTGCGGGGAACTCGATAGGAGGAGCACAGCCGGCGCTCCATATTAGTTCCCCAGCGCACATCTAGTAAAGACCAACAGGAAGCTGAACACCGTGTTTGGAATGCAGATGCGCTCCAACACCCGTGCCCCTAGTATGCATCCTACTATTGAGAGGAAGCGGAACTTCATGCGTGGAGCGCATATGCGTTCCAACACGTACATCCCATCAATTAACACAGGCATGGCTAGAATTGCTTAAATGCGGAACGCCATGCACGAGGTATATTTAATCCACAAGGCACGCACTGTTAACTGGGTAACACCTGCACTTCACCAATGAACACCCGGAACCGGATGTTCCATTGCTTTGAACCGCAAATGGAACGCACGTAAAGGTCTTACATAAAGGACCTATTTAACCTGATTAAATGACCATTAAATGGTCAGTTTAACCTTCTCTTGCATTAACGCTGCGCTATGACGTTGTAACTACAGTTAGGAGATTGCACCATATAGAGAAAGGCCAAAAATTATTTTTTCCACATTAAACCAGGCAGGAAGTGACGTCAGTGAGTCACTGCTATTTAAATCGAGGCAGTCTGCATTAGCTGCTATCAGCAGTGGATGACAGACTGTGAGCTCCCACACATTAGGCTAAAGGTATGTGAAGATCTGGAATTTTCTCCATAGTTTTATGGCTTGTCATTGAAACTATGGGGTTTATTCTAGTTCATTCTTTCTGACAAAATCCTTCTTAGATGGACAAAACCATGTGCACTGCAGGGGGGGAAGATGTAACATGTGCAGAGAGAATTAGATTTGGGTGAGTTATTTTGTTTCTGTGCAGGGAAAATACTGACTGCATGATTTTACACTTCAATATAGATCTCACTTTGAAGAAAAACCCCACCCAAATCTAATTCTCTCTGCACAAGTTACATCTGCCCCACCCGCAGTGCACATGGTTTTGTCCATCTAAGAAGGATTTTGTCAGAAAGAATGGACCAGAATAACCCCCTATGTGTGGAATATTTCACCTTACCCTAAGAGTGCTTTTTAAATTCTTCTTTGCACGATGTCAATAATATATAATACCACCCAGCTAATATACTTGGTTTATGATGTTACCCTGAAATTTGTCAAAGGCTGTCTAAATAATTATGTTACCCTGAAATATGTCAAAGGCTGTCTCAACACAGCATTATTCGCTATTTATATTTCACGTTCTGCTGATGGTAATCGTGAAAAATTTTAAACTGGATATATTATCATTGCCTATATACCTGCAATTTATAGATTTGGTTCCATGTTAACCTTGTAGGCTAATCTTGGGAAGAAAGCGACCCCCCTCTCTTCTCCCTGTTGGTTGAACCTGATTTTACAAAACTTTTATGAAAAATTGGTATGTAGAATCATCCACCAAACCTTTTGTGCCAAATTAGTCCTCCCTCCTCCCTGCTCCTTGTCTCATGTCATTATGCAAATTTAATTTATTTTAGATGCGGCATAATTGCACACTCTAGTAGGACACTTCTGAGGTCCTTTTTTTACCAAGTGGAAGTCGATCCATGTGTTAAACTACTTTACATTGCACTAACATCTTATTGGTATGTACGCTTTTTTAATATCTTGGCACTATCCATATTCAATAGATAGAAGCTAACATATACCTCCATTCTCCTTCACCACCTAGATAGTCACCCCTGATGAAGTCAGTGTGACGAAACGCGTTGGGTGTTTCAATGTACCGTGTGAAAATGACTCAAACTTCAAACAAAAAGTTTTAATCTTTTTTTTTATTATGTATTAAATTACTGAAAATTGTGAGAAGTGTCATTACAACTCTCTTTTTTTGTACATTGGTGGTGGAAAGTTAAGATATTGGCGCACTCTGTCCTTTGTATCTATCCATTCCCACTTTTCCCCTGCTAACAGAGGGGACCAAACAGAGTTGCTGCCCACAAAACATATCTGAAATCAGCGCATTGAAGGGGTACCCTCTTTTCCCATTTTTCTCTACTGTTAGTAACCCTGTGATTTGCTGCTGTACAACATGCCGTTATTTAACGACAAATCCAAGAGATCAGCAAGAGCTAGAAATATTTTTCTGGAGGAGGAGCAGGTATTTTACTCAGCGGATGAGGAAGATTATCATGGCCATCTAAACAATGTCGAGAAACTTGTAATCAAGGAACTAAAAAGCTGGTACGACATTATAACCTTGGAAAAGTACCTAGAGGTCAAACGTATACCAAGAGGGTTACGTATTAGTAAAATCCCCACATTTGGGAGCGGACAAGAAAATTTCATTTCATCATGAAATAACATCCTTGAAGAATGTTCAAACAAACTAATCACACTCCTAATCACTGAAAGAAAAAAAGAGATGTTTAAAATTGAAATCGAAATTAATAAGATCGATAAAGTATTGGACAAATTCTCAGGCAACGAGGACTTCAAAAGAGATTTGATGGATTTACAACAAAAGTTGGATAAGGTCGAAAATGAAATAGTGCAGAGAAAACAAAAAAAAATTCATCCGGGATAGGAACGACTACGTGAACGGACAGGTGCTCAATTGGGCAAATAACGATCGACCGGAACCGATCCATCAAAATAGACAAAAGAATAGATATACATACCAAGAAAAATTGTATAGACCATACCAATACCAACGGCGCGATTCTGAAAGAAACCCCGAATACCGGAGATGGCAACAACCAGTTTACAACAATGACCGAGTCGACCGATCACCTGATAAGATGTACAAAGACTATCAACCAAGACAAAGGTACAATCCTCATCATAATGGGGCTAGATATGAGTACAAACAGCACCGCCACTATAGGAACAGAACACCTTCCTACAGGGAAAGGGGGAGGACATATAGAACCCCTTCATACGATGAAGGTACCTCACGTCATTTTTTAGGGGAAAGAAAGAATTCATTTCTTCAGAAAGAGGATATCCTCTACGACAGACTAGACTACCCCCAAGGCATCAAACGAGGCTTCAATGGCGGAGAAGAGGATGCAGAGGTGGTGAAAAAAAGTCCAAAAAGAAAAGCCCTAAACATACTAGGGAATCAGAAACCAAGCTTGTTAACCTCTCTGAGAAGACCCTTTCCCCAGCAAAGATCTCAGTATTGAACAAAGGTCTCAAGTATGCTCCAGACAACCACATAGACAAATTCAACTTGTTCATTGATCTTAATAAATATCTAAGAAATCTAACGTTACAAAGGCACTTTCTTAAAAAAAAAACAGTGGAGGGAATAGAAAAGACCAAACCGAGAGTAGCAAATCATTCGAAATTCTATCCTATCGAGTCGAAAGGAAGTCACTTAGATATTTTTTATAATCTAGTGAACGATGATTTCAAAAAAAATAAACCGACAGATATGCGACATAGAAGTAACCTTACCCCTCAGGAGAAAAAAGCACTTCAGAATTTAAAAAAAGATGACACCCTAATAATTAAGAATGCAGACAAAGGGTGAGCAGTCGTCATTCAATCCAAAGAAGCTTACCTCCAGGAGGCCACCAATTTACTTTACGACGGCTGTACATACGTCGAACTAACTGACAATCCCACAATAGTCTACCAGGAAAATTTATATAAATTACTAATGGAAGCCAAATCTAAATTATTGATAAGCAATGAAGAATTCAACTATCTATATGTCAAACACCCAAGGATCCCAGTATTTTACCACATCCCAAAAATTCATAAAAATAATACAACACCTCCCGGTCGTCCAATCGTTGCCGGCGTTTCATCCCTAAGCAGTAACCTTTCTCATTTCATAGATACTCTACTCCAACCGTATGTCTTAAGAAACAGATCACATCTGAAAGACTCCTCCGCACTTATAAAAAAACTGAACACCTTCAAGTGGGAGGAAGGTTATCGATGGCTCACGGTAGATGTACAGGCCCTGTACTCTTCTATACCCCATGAAAAAGGTATTGAGGCAGTTTGCACCATCATGGCAAAATACACAGCCTATTCTTCAGAGGAAATCAAATTTGTACAAGACAGTATAAATTACATTCTCAGCTCCAATTACTTCGAATTCAATGGGAAATTCCATCTGCAAACAACGTGCACGGCGATGGGGACAAAATTTGCCCCATCGTATGCCAATCTCCTCATGGGAGCATGGGAAGAGAAATACGTATACGATTCTGAATTCCAACCGTACATCAAAATGTATCAGAGATACATCGATGATCTAATCTTTGTGTGGAGTGGAGATCTCAACAGTATAGAAATCTTTATGTCTTATCTTCAATCAAATGACATCAATCTGAAGTTTACGTACACCACTGACGAGAGAAGCATCGAATACCTCGACCTCGTACTAACAGGCAACCCAGGCGAACACATAAACACTAAGACGCATTTCAAAAAAGTCGATACCAACAGCTATATCCCTTACAGCAGCTGTCACCATCCACGATGGAAAAATGATGTGCCATACTCGCAATTTACTCGAGTGAAGAGAAATTGCAGTAATCAGGAAGATTATCTAGAACAATCCTTGATGCTCTCAAATCGCTTCATCGATAAGGGATACGATCCCACGAAAGTTGAGGATGCACGACAACGGGTCTGCTTAAAAACGAGAGAGGAAATGCTTAAAGATCCAGTAAATGAACAAGGAACAACTGCACAACCTTACAAAAGACCGTTCATTACACAATATAACAGAGAGAGTAACCAGATAAAAAAAATCTTAACGAAACATTGGGACATTTTACTCAAAGACACCATTTTAGGTCCACACTTACCACAGAAACCAAACATCGTGTTCAGAAGAGCCACCAACCTGAAGTCCATTATAGCACCAAGTAGACTTAAACCAATTCCAAAACAGAAAACAAGCAATTTCTTAGAGAAAACAAACCGTTGCAATCCATGCAATCGGTGCATCTGTTGTAAATTTGTAGAAAAAAACAAGTTTACGTGTACCATTGACAAAAAAGAATGGACCGCTAACACCACTACTACATGCAACTCTACATATATAGTGAACAGAATCACTTGCGACTGTGGCAAAACTTACATAGGAAAAACGAAAAGACAACTGAAAATCAGAATTCAGGAGCATATCCGAAATATCAAGCATAAGTCATTAACGCACAGCCTGCCTAGGCATTTCCTGGATAAACACAACTCTGCAGTGGAAGTACATACCTTCTCCTTTACAGTACTCGAACAAATTCTGATTGACCCAAGAGGAGGGGACAGAGATCTTACCCTCTCTAAAAGGGAAACATTTTGGATTTATTCATTAAATTCTCTAACTCCCCATGGTCTTAACGAAAATGACAACATAGTTTCTTACTTAGGGTAATTTAGGTCAAAAGCCCCCTTGTCTCCTTCCTGTTTCTACGCACTCATCTGAAAAATCTTATAACACACCTATGGTTTCACAGTATTTTTTGACCTTCTTTCCTTCTATTTCCTTACCTTATATCACAACTTAAATTATGCACAGTGATTAAAGATCGATATATATTGTATTTTTTCTTATACTGTACGTGCAGTTAGATATTAACTGCCATTTGCACATAAAATTAATATTACACTATGTAAAAATATGTATAATTAATTCACATTGCACTTCATTGTCTAAATATGCAGATCAATGTAAATGGAGAAACTTACAGATCTTCACACCATTATTAATATTATTATTTGTTACACTATCGTATTCACAATGATTTATTTACATTGCATAACCATCAGATTCCGTACAGGAAGTAACCAGGTGGAACGCATAAGCATGCCAATTAACCCAGTACCTAAATTTAGGATGCCTCCCTATTGCGGGGAACTCGATAGGAGGAGCACAGCCGGCGCTCCATATTAGTTCCCCAGCGCACATCTAGTAAAGACCAACAGGAAGCTGAACACCGTGTTTGGAACGCAGATGCGCTCCAACACCCGAGCCCCTAGTATGCATCCTACTATTGAGAGGAAGCGGAACTTCATGCGTGGAGTGCATATGCGTTCCAACACGTACATCCCATCAATTAACACAGGCATGGCTAGAATTGCTTAAATGTGGAACGCCATGCACAAGGTATATTTAATCCACAAGGCACGCACTGTTAACTGGGTAACACCTGCACTTTACCAATGAACACCCGGAACCGGATGTTCCATTGCTTTGAACCGCAAATGGAACGCACGTAAAGGTCTTACATAAAGGACCTATTTAACCTGATTAAATGACCATTAAATGGTCAGTTTAACCTTCTCTTGCATTAACGCTGCGCTATCACGTTGTAACTACAGTTAGGAGATTGCACCATATAGAGAAAGGCCAAAAATTATTTTTTCCACATTAAACCAGGCAGGAAGTGACGTCAGTGAGTCACTGCTATTTAAATCGAGGTAGTCTGCATTAGCTGCTATCAGCAGTGGATGACAGACTGTGAGCTCCCACACATTAGGCTAAAGGTATGTGAAGATCTGGAATTTTCTCCATAGTTTTATGGCTTGTCATTGAACCTATGTGTGGAATATTTCACCTTACCCTAAGAGTGCTTTTTAAATTCTTCTTTGCACGATGTCAATAATATATAATACCACCCAGCTAATATACTGGGTTTATGATGTTACCCTGAAATTTGTCAAAGGCTGTCTAAATAATTATGTTACCCTGAAATATGTCAAAGGCTGTCTCAACACAGCATTATTCGCTATTTATATTTCACATTCTGCTGATGGTAATCGTGAAAAATGTTAAACTGGATATATTATCATTGCCTATATACCTGCAATTTATAGATTTGGTTTCATGTTAACCTTGTAGGCTAATCTTGGGAAGAAAGCGACCCCCTCTCTTCTCCCTGTTGGTTGAACCTGATTTTACAAAACTTTTATGAAAAATTGGTATGTAGAATCATCCACCAAACCTTTTGTGCCAAATTAGTCCTCCCTCCTCCCTGCTCCTTGTCTCATGTCATTATGCAAATTTAATTTATTTTAGATGCGGCATAATTGCACACTCTAGTAGGACACTTCTGAGGTCCTTTTTTTACCAAGTGGAAGTCGATCCATGTGTTAAACTACTTTACATTGCACTAACAACTCATTGGTATGTACGCTTTTTTAATATCTTGGCACTATCCATATTCAATAGATAGAAGCTAACATATACCTCCATTCTCCTTCACCACCTAGATAGTCACCCCTGATGAAGTCAGTGTGACAAAACGCGTTGGGTGTTTCAATGTACCGTGTGAAAATGACTCAAACTTCAAACAAAAAGTTTTAATCTTTTTTTTTATTATGTATTAAATTACTGAAAATTGTGAGAAGTGTCATTACAACTCTCTTTTTTTGTACATTGGTGGTGGAAAGTTAAGATATTGGCGCACTCTGTCCTTTGTATCTATCTATCTATCTATCTATCTATATATATATATATATATATATATATATAATCTCTTGGGGGTTGATTTATCAATCAGGTAAAAGAGTGGAAAAGTGGACCAGTGGAGACGTCGCCCCTAGCAACCAAACAGCTATGAAAAAATCTATATGAAGTACATTCTATAAACTAATAGGTAGATGGTTGTTAAGGGCAACTTCTCCACTGGTCTATTTCTCTACACTTTTCCCCACTTGATACATGAAACTCTTGGTACTTTATTGGGTAAAAGCTAGGTTCTGACACATAGTCTGTCTGTCTTTCCTGTGAAATGCTAGTCTATATCACTCCTTTATCCTCTACACCTACTGCTCTGCCTAAGAGCAGATCCATCTAATATGGGCAAACATGGGTGGCACCAGAATATGGTATATATCTCTAGTATATACCTACGTAAGAAAATAAATAACGGCACTATTGAGGATAAATCAAAGCCATATTAATGGAGTGGTGCAGGGGACACTGTACCCCAGCTCACCTCTATCAATGGGAGCCCCCTCTGTCACAGCCCCCCCCCCCCCCAAAGCACGGTAACATCACTAGCTTTCCCTCTTGTGCAGCAGCAGAACCGGACAGCCTGAATGCAAGCAAGACAGTGTACAGTGAAGGCAAAGACATGGTGTTCGGTTTCATGAGCTACTGAGGGAGCTTTGCCATGAGAGGAGAGGTAGGAGGGTGTCCTCTCCTCTCCCCATGGGTGTCTGGGTCCTGTGTAACTATTATCCAATAAAAACATTTGGGTCTAGAGAAAGAGATACATAAGGAATCCTCCTGAGTCCTGTCCAGAGGCTGCTGCTATTCTTACAAGATACATTTTAGGTTTTATTTTAAACTTGTTTAAGATGTGTTTGTTCCACTACAAGAAAACTTTATAAAACAGTTGTCTGTAAGTTGTTAAATGATAAAAAATAAACTAACTCTTTGAAAGCATTCTTTGCAGCAATTTTTTACACACCATTAACATGGCAAAATTTAATTTTACAATTTTTTTTGTGCTGCTGCTTTCGCAGAAATATCTGCTCTATTATTTCAATAAATGATTTCATCATGTCCAGTTTGAAGGGTTTGTCTGAGTGCCAACATCTCTGTGAGAGATGTGCAAAATATTGACTAAAAAAAATCCAGCATGGCTCATATTTGTTGTATAACTTCAAATAAAAAATGTTGTATAAAAAAAGATTACATTCCCTATATAAGGTAACACTACAGGTCATTAAGATGAAAAAAAATAGAAAAGGTGGTGTGCCAGCGCTTGCTGTATTAATAATTATAACACGGCTCTCTTAAATAAATCTTTTATATATAAAAAATATAAGAAAATTACATATACATTTATACAGATATAGAAAATAAAAAATGAATTAAAATATCTCGTAGTGGTGTGAATCAATTAGCAGGTCTTATTGCTTTTTTAGAGGTATCAATACCAATAGTCCCAAAGTAGGGGAAGGGAGATAAGCTGACAAATCCTCTTTCTCTGGTTCTTTTTCTGTTAGCCAGGTATACTGTGACGACTGAGGTTCTTGTTTGCCTTATATTTTCAAAGGCTCAAGGGTCCCAATGAAAAGTCCTCCTTTGCTTGGAAATTAGGGATGATGCTGTAACCCATAAATTGGAATGTCCAAGTGATATTGGGGGATTTCAAGGGATGAATGACGAACCAGGTCACTTCTTTGTAGCAGGATGTAGTCAGCAGTGTTTGTAGGCTCAACGCGTTTCCCCGGAACCTCCGGCTTCCTCAGGAGCAAATGTGATTGTGGGACAGTTTGTCCTAGGTATAAATACCTGCTTTGCTAATTGATTATCCGATTCACATGTGAGATAATACCACCAATAAAAATAAACTAACAAGAGAACCGTGTTTGTTTAAACAGTAAAGCACTTTCTATAAAGGTAGGAGGCAATCTATATAATAATAATTTTATTATTCTTAAATATAAAGCTTTTGCAACAATAATTAGTTTGGCATACGTTTGTATCCCGGTCATGTGACCCGGAAGTGAAGTACACATAATGAATTTTCGTTATATATCAATACTTCTTTACTCTACCGTGTATCGGGGTGGATGGGGGGATCATGCTCTCAGGAGTGAGTGTGTCCAGCGCTTCCACTGTCCGCCGATTGCCGGTATCTTGATAAGATAATAGAGATTTTGTATATATCAGCAAATTTAATAATTGTGCTACAAAAATTAAAGATATAGTATGTAGAAATTACAGAGTTCTACACCAGGACAAAATACTATCTGAAATAATCCCTAAAAAACCAACTGTCATATACAAAAAAAATAGAACACTAAAAACTTTGCTTGCCCCAAGCCATTTGAAAAAAAAAACTATAAAAAATGTCAGAGAAGACCATCTAGACTGGCAACCAATTAGACCTAAAGGTTGTCACAAATGTGGGAAAAACAAATGTTTAATGTGTGGACATATATCTGATAGCAGTCTTCTATCGGGAATTTTTCTTTTGGACCCTCCTTTTACACCAAAATCTTTTATCAATTGCAATTCTTCATATATTATTTATTTACTGTATTGTAGCTGCAAACTTCCCTATATAGGTAGAACCACCAGGACTTTGAGAACAAGGTTCATGGAACACTGTCGTAATATTCTAAAAGGATTTCAAAAACATAGTGTGTCCAGACACTACTATACACATCACAAATCCGACCCTAAATGTCTGTCCATTATTGGCCTAGAATTCATAGCTCATACACCCCGTGGTGGGGACAGATATAATATGTTATGCAAAAGGGAGATATATTGGACATTAAGATTCAATTCATTACACCCTGATGGTCTGAACGAGACCATAGAATTAAATACAGCATTGTAATAATGTCATTTATCGTTATATTTGTGTCCTTATCTATACCAGTGGACCGACAATTATGCTAAAAAAATATATATGACCTAATTCTATATTGTTTCTAATGTTCCCTTTAGATTTATTCATATCTGTGTTATAATAATATAATATGTTCTATTTCTTGTGAACCTAAGATCTGAATTATGCTCATCTTACCTCTCCATTGTATAACCTAATAACGAAAAATTGCTATTAAATGATTGACAGCACGTTATAACCTTTGAAAATGATCTCTGCACGGCTTTGGGCCGGTGGGTGGATCAGTTAGGTTTGCCACTATGGCAACCAGTCCTGTGAGCGTCGTCATGACGACGCAGACAACTTCTGATGGACGTAACGTGGGACCCGATGCAAGCAGGTATTGGCCGCATTGCACAGACGCGCGGCGCATGACGTGTATCCGGGTAGGACGCGTGCGCCCAAAAGAATTGTCGGAGCTGTGGGCACGTCCGTGTCACGTGACATCACGTGGCCGGACGTTGCCTAGCAACGCACCGGACGCTGTACGGAGGAGACGGACACGTTTCTACTGTCTCTGCCGATACCGGCAATCGGCGGACAGTGGAATCGCTGGACACACTCACTCCTGACAGCATGATCCCCCCATCCACCCCGATACACGGTAGAGTAAAGAAGTATTGATATATAACGAAAATTCATTATGTGTACTTCACTTCCGGGTCACATGACCGGGATACAAACGTATGCCAAACTAATTATTGTTGCAAAAGCTTTATATTTAAGAGTAATAAAATTATTATTATATAGATTGCCTCCTACCTTTATAGAAAGTGCTTTACTGTTTAAACAAACACGGTTCTCTTGTTAGTTTATTTTTATTGGTGGTATTATCTCACATGTGAATCGGATAATCAATTAGCAAAGCAGGTATTTATACCTAGGACAAACTGTCCCACAATCACATTTGCTCCTGAGGAAGCCGGAGGTTCCGGGGAAACGCGTTGAGCCTACAAACACTGCTGACTACATCCTGCTACAAAGAAGTGACCTGGTTCGTCATTCATCCCTTGAAATCCCCCAATATCACTTGGACATTCCAATTTATGGGTTACAGCATCATCCCTAATTTCCAAGCAAAGGAGGACTTTTCATTGGGACCCTTGAGCCTTTGAAAATATAAGGCAAACAAGAACCTCAGTCGTCACAGTATACCTGGCTAACAGAAAAAGAACCAGAGAAAGAGGATGGTAATATAATTTGTCAGCTTATCACCCTTCCCCTACTTTGGGACTATTGGTATTGATACCTCTAAAAAAGCAATAAGACCTGCTAATTGATTCACACCACTACGAGATATTTTAATTCATTTTTTATTTTCTATATCTGTATAAATGTATATGTAATTTTCTTATATTTTTTATATATAAAAAATTTATTTAAGAGAGCCGTGTTATAATTATTAATACAGCAAGCGCTGGCACACCACCTTTTCTATTCTATTTAGCATTATTTGGGTTCTTGACAAAACCCTGTGCCAGCTGCTATTAATTGCGCAACACACACCACTTGTTTTTATTCTCTAAGATGAAAAAAATGTTTGCGTGGCAATTTTAACACCAATTTTGATAAATTCACTTGGCACTCAAAGGGTTAATGATAACGATCTTGGAATGTAGTTGTATAGCTTCTGGCAACTCCTTTTCTGCTTTTTAATTTGCAATTGGGTTGCCTGATGCGGTCATAAAGTATTTTTGTTTCCATAAATCACCAATATCGTGCATGACACCAAAAGCGTATCTAATACCTGTGTATATATTTGAACTGTTTCCTTCTGCCATTGTCATGCTTTTGTTAGTGCCATTAGCTCACTGTGCAGAGTGTGTTGGTAAAAGAGGGGTGGAATTTTTTAATTTAATATACATCGCAGTATACCCTGAATGTGTTGTCCCAGCTTCTGTTTGCCTATAATTTATTATCAGTTATTTATATAGTGCACACATATTCCACAGCACTTTATATAGAATATTTTAACATTCCAATGCCCCATTGGACCTTACAATCTTTATTCCCTAACACATGTATACACACATTCAATCTAGGGTTAATTTTTTGTTGGGAGTTAATTAATCTGCCTAAGTGTAACCTTTGTAGTATGCCCAACATAGCTGCTTCATCTAGTACACTTGTGGATGTAATGAAAAATACATGGACATCATTGTTTTGTTGAAACCCTACGCTACACTGTAATCACCACAATTTGTGTAATTTCTTCTACGGATAACCTATTCCACCCAGGGCAATCCTATGCAGTATGCCCAAGATGGCTGCCTCACCTGGTACCTTGTTAGGGTGAAATACACAACCCATGGAAGATATTACCCAAAATGCCTTCACCAATCCTGCATTATGCTAACTGTGTACTCCTTGTTTTCTTTTTATGTCTGTGTGCAGAGCCGGCCTTAGGCATAGGCCAACTAGGCAATTGCCTAGGGCATTTGGAATGTCTAGGGGCATCAGCAGCTTCTGCTGATTAAAATGATATGCAGCATGCCTATATTCTGTGTGTGAGTGAGGCTGTATCTGCATATGAAATAGTGTATTCATGGAAATCACTGTAACATAGCATTCTGTATGCAGGTACAGCCACAGTCGCTCACAGAATATAGGCATGCCGCATATTATTTTAATCATTGGAAACTCCTTGTGTGTGCTGGTCATAACAATGCAAATAAGACGAATTTTCAGCAAAAAAGGCACCCAACGTTAGCAGAACTGGCCAGGAGCTGCATGGCCTATTGAGTCAAGATGTATGAGGAAACATCTGTATCCAAGCAGAGGCAGAGGTCACAGTGTTAGCGGCTGTGCGAGTGCTGTCTGCGGGTGGGTTGGCTGTGCAATAGTGTTCGGCATATGTGTAAGGGGCATTATTTGTGTCAAGTATAAACGCATTAATAATGTGTGACATATGTGTAACAGGCATTATGTGTGTCATGTGTATAAGGGCATTAATAATGTGCAACATATGTGTAAGGGGCATTATGTGTGTCATTATGTGTATGAAGGGCATTAATAAAGGTTGGCATAATGTGTAAGGGGCATTATGGTTATAAGGACATTAATAATGTGTGTCATGTGTAAGCGGCATTACTGTGTGGTATTATCAGGGATGCTGAGAGAAAGGGGTAGGGGGTACAAATTACCCAGGCCAAAGTCTGATGGAAGGGCCCAGCGGGGGCTCCGGGCCCCCTCCCCTTAAGTCAGCAGCAGCTGAAGCTCTTCTCCTCTGCCCAGCACACACTGCTTTGTGCTGGGTTGCAGTGTGGCCATGGAGGTGCTTAAAATACAATATTTTCTCAGGATTTTTTTCTAAGGGTATAATGTGAATAATGTGAGGAAAAATGTATATACAGTAAGGTAAAGTGGTACTACTGTGTGATGTAACGTGAATAAGGGACACCATCGCATGATATAATGTGAATAAAGTTGCACTACTGTGTGACATAATGTGAATTGGGGGTACTATTGTGTGGCCATGCCCCTTCCCAGCAAAAACACACCCCTGTTTGTGCTGCGCACTAAATGTGTGCACTGTTTCTATTTAAAATATTGCGGGTAGGAGCACCAAAATGATGACTGCTATGATGACTGTTGATGGTACTGGGAAAGGGGAGCAGGGTCAGAGGCGGAACTAGTGGCGGTGGTAGGGGGCACCAACCAAAATCTTGCCTAGGGTGTCATTTAGGCTAGGGCCGGCTCTGTCCGTGTGGCTTGTATATTGCTGTATTACTTACTTTTTCTGTATTGTGTGCAAAGTTTTTGATGTCTATAAAGTGTCTTGAGTCCTTTTGGAGAAAGTGTGCTAAATAAATACAATTATTATTATTAGTAGTAGTAGTAGTAGTAGTAGTAGTAGTATTAATAAATCAGGTTCCATACACAGCTTTTCCGGTGAAAAAATTAAATGGTGCTTTACTGTCAACATTCAAAATAAATAAATGTAAAATAAAAAGTAATATAGCCCCTGTGTAGGGCACTAGTTCACTACTTTGCCCCTCGCTATGCTTGGTAGCTAGTATGCCGCAAAGTCTCATTTAGGCCCTTATTCTGATCGGTGCGGCCCGATCAGAATATGCGGCCAGGACCGTGCAGGCGAATCCCCGCCTTCCATACGGATCGCCACCTCCGTCCGTACGCGGATATGTGGCGGTCCGCATGAAAGTGGACGGGGATACGCCTCCTCCATCTTGGGAGCAGCCCCTGCATTCGATGGTCGCCGAACATCGAATGCAGGGCCGCACGCTCCACCAGCGCCCGCCACCCTAGACCACACGGACACTTGTCCGTATGAAATCATGTATGGGGGCGGGCAGCTGACATCCGGCGATGTCAGCTGCCCGCCCCCTACACAAGCGTCACGGCTTCATTACCATGCATACGCCCCGCGTTTGCATGGGAACGCCCATGAAACGCGGGGCGTATGCATAGGGTAATGAGGCTAAGTAGCCCTACACGCCCCTCTCCGCCCCCTGTGCGGCGTATAAAGAATACGTGCGGCAAAACCGCTTGCACATGCGCAGAGTGACCTCTGCACATGCGCAGTCCAAAAACATCGGCGGTACGACCGCATGCGGAGAAATCCGCACCGATCAGAATAAGGGCCTTAGTATCAAATCCTCACAGTCTTCTCTGCTTAATTGCAGTGTAATACAAATTCCAACTTCACAGATGCAGTATCAGAGTTTGTGGTCTTCTCTGTCTTCTCAAGGTATAAACACTAGTCTCTTGTCCCACAGTTACTTCAAGTGCACAATGGTCTCTGCCTGCTGTCCCACCTGGACATAGTACAAAGGGCAATTCTCCTTACTGCAGAAGACTGACTCACTGTCCAACTGCAGCCTTTAGATGTCTTTCTATCCCCTGCTCATCAGCATTATCTTTGGTGGCCTTGCCACAGCTTGTACCAACAAGTTGGTGATAATTTCAGATGCTGATTTGCTCTTTAGATGCAGACATCTGATCACATTACACACCTCCATATGTGAGCATGTTACCACCAGCCTTGCCATCTTACACTTGATGCAGAGAATGTATAACTGTTAGGAGGCTTAGGGGGGCATTTATCATTCAATATTTGCAGCTAATACCAGAAAACATCAGTTTTCGGGGGTTAGCCACAAATATTAAGTATCACTAGAATGAACCATAGGGGTACCGCAGCAGGAATCTCCGATCCTTGCTGTGATACCCCCTGCATCGGTTTCTATGGGGGGATGCAAAACTGCATGATGTATCAACCCTGGACTACAGTCATTCTGAGATAGTGGCAGCCCATTGTAGACTTTGGGCTACGGATCGCACTGCCGCTGGGGCAGTGTGGTCAGTGGGGTTAGCAGGGGGTCAGTGCTAAACAAGCATGAGCAGACCCGCTGGTACCTGGCTCAGCACATCACAGGGATGGGCTCCTTTCGAGTGCTGCATGATACATCCTATAGCCGATAGATTTGCATTTTACAATGTGATCCTGGGCGATAATATTCCGCCCAAATCACATTAAAAATGCGAACCTTGACAAATGGGCCCCTAATGCTATTGGCCGTGAAGGGAAGAAGCGGTCTACCTGCTCTGACGTGGTGGTAAATTAGAATGAAATGGAGAACATTGTGCAAGTGGGAAGCATTTTTATCATGCTTAATTTGCCAGACTCTTAGCAATTTTTATCCTAATAATTGCCTTTGTCAAAGCGCTCCTCACCTCTTCGTTTCTTAAACAGTAAATAAAAGGATTCAATAGTGGAGGTAGAATATTGTATAGAAGAGATGACACTTGGACAATGACAAAAGAATCTCCAGAAATGGGAGCATTGTAGTTGAAATCACCCATTGTGTAAAAGATGGTCACAACAATGAGGTGGGAGGAACATGTGGAGAAGACTTTCTGTCTTCCAGCAGAAGAGCGGATCTTCAGTATAGCAGAGATGATATTTATGTATGAGTAAAGCACAAGTAGGAAAGGGGTCACCCCCAGAAAAACAGTGACAATATGTAGCACCACATGTCTGCTCCCTATATCACTACAAGCTGCTTCTAGCATGGGAACAACATCACAGAATAAATGGTGGATTTGCCGATCTCTGCAGAAGGTCAGTTTCAAAGTCATTGATGTGTGAAACGTGGAGTTTAAAGATCCACAAATCCAGCAAGCTGCCACCAAAAATGAGCAGAACGTCTTATTCATAATGAGCAGATAGTGCAGCGGGTTACATATCGCCACGTATCGGTCATAGGCCATGGCAGCTAAGAGAAGACATTCCGCTCCTCCAAACAACACAAAGAAATAGAGCTGTGTAAAACATCTTGTGAAGGAAATCTTCCTGTTTCCCGTTATAGCATTGACCAGCATAGCCGGGAGAGCGACTGTAGCGTAGCACACATCTAGTATGGATAGGCAACTCAGGAAAAAGTACATTGGTGTCTGAAGTTGGCGATCAACCCGAATAATGCTAAAAACTGCCAGATTCCCTATTAAAATCATCATGTAAATCATTAGGATTAAAATGGAACATATCCGTTGTCCTCCAGAAAATCCTAACAGAATAAAGTCATCCGAATAAGTCTTGTTGCTAGCTGCCATCCAATCAGTTACACAAATCCTGAAGAAGAAAAATTAATGGTCAAACTGGCAATATGCTTAAGTTTTGGTGTTCCTGCTGCATCTAATATTAAACAATTATAGGGTTATAGGTTTGATACCTTCTACAGATGACTACATTAGTGCATAGGGGGCATAAAAATGTTACACACATAAAGTTGGATGTAGCAGAATAAACACCTTGTCTTGTGGAAGTATCTTCACAAATAAAAAAAATATATATAAAAAGAAACATTCAAATTAATAGCAGCAATTCATGATCATGAATCAATCAATGGTCAATCTTCAGAGGAAACCTCCACGTTTAAGAGCGGAGAAACATCACGTCCGGACATCACCTAACCTTCCTGCCGATGGAGCTGCCTGCTCACGGCAAGCCCAAACCTCAGAGTGCGGGGAGCAAGACTGCTTATCCCGACACAGCGGGCTTATTCCTGAAGGCCAGATGCCATACTTTCTTTTTTTTATCATCAATAGTTTTTTTATTGAACAGTCAATTTCATATGGGGTACAGAAAAAAGAAGGGGGACATGGGGGAAGGTAGGGGGGATCGGGAGAAAAGGGGTGGAATTAGGGTACATCCAGAAGTTGGCAAAAGCCACATTACAAATAACAAGACTCATGAACAACAGTATACTGTAAACCAGTCAGCTTGCATGGACACATAGTAGCCCTGAGACCTACTGATATAATATGGGAAATGGGCACATATAAGTAATATGGAACATAACAGACATGGAAACTATATAGGCAATCAACAATCTCATCGGTTATGTGGTAGAAGTTTCATTCAGACTAAACTGGAGTGGGTCGGTATAGGAAGAGTTTGGGAAATATTTGGCTCCTTCGCCATCTGTCACATATGTGCGCCAGGGAAGCACACAAAAGGGGAGGTGGCTGTATAGGAATATGGTACATATTTGGTTTCCATGAGGAAATGATCATTTGTTTTAAGATTACTTCCACTGTTGGGCTAGGTTGGCGCGGGCAGTAATAAGAATATGGCCTAAGACATATCTGTATTCAGAGGGTAGAGTAGGGGGAATGACATGGAGCAGGGCTAACGCCGGGTCAGGTGAAACCTTCATCTTGAGTACAGTATTAAATAGAAAAAAGACCTCGTTCCAGTATTGTAATATCACTATGCAGGACCAAGATATGAAAAATGTGGCCTATATTACCGCATAGTCTCCAGCACAACCTAGAACAAGAGGGCCAAAATGTGTGGAGGTGGTCAGGGGTCAGGTATAGTTTGTTTATCAATTTAATGTGCATTTCAGTGTGGTTGAGACACCTGGGCGTGGTGTAGGAGGTGAGATAAATATTTCGCCATTGGAGATGTTCTGCCTAAGTCTAGCTCCCATTTCTCTTGAGCAGAGGTTTGTCGGGTTATCAGAGTTTTGTACCAATAGGATATATTGTCTCTAGCATCAGATAAGAAGGATCTAGTAAGGAGCGTCTGTGAGGTTGTGTCAGAGGAGATGAAGGTATGGGGAAGCGACTTCCACCAGTGTACAATTTGAGGAGGGGATGGAGAATTTCTGTTGTAGGGAGGGAAGTAGAAAGTTTCCATCCAGAATGTCTCTTAGAAGAGAGATACCGTCAGCTTTCAATCTGTTCAGATTTAAGTTAGGGTTTAGCCTCGCTACAGTTTTGATGGAAATGTTGGATATAGTGCACGCCGGAGAAGACATGGTGGCAGACAAATTGTCCGAAATTTTTAGGGACGCTTGTGTGGATGGGAGCAGGGTAAGGTGTTCTGGTCTAAAGGGCTTAGGGATCCGTAATAAGTCGGCAAGTGGGAGGGTGGGGACAAAGGCTTGTTCAATATCCACCCATCCCATCAATGAAACCGTATTGGTGGAATATTTGAGGGGGGCAAAAAGGCAAGCCTCCTGGTAGCAGCATAGGTCGGGGAGATTCAGTCCACCAAAGGCCCTTGGTAGTATCATCCTAGCGCGAGCTAGAGTTAAGGACTTGGATGACCAGATGTATTTAGTTAAAATGGAGGTACAGATCTGTAGGTATTTTTTAGGGAAGATATATGGGATTGTGCGGAACAAATACATTAGCTTAGGGAGGAGGGACATTTTGAACGTGGCCATACGGCCTAGCCACGAGACATCATATGCTAACCAAGATTTAGATATGTTAGTTAAAGTTGTGAGGAGGAGAGTAAGGTTTGCAGAAAAAAACAGAGGAGGTGAGGGCAGGGATAAGTATGCCTAAATGTTTTATGGATTCTTTTTGCAAGTTATATTGATATGTTGAGTGCAGATGGGTTAGGGATCGAGAAAGGTTAATAGGGAGGGCATCTGTTTTGGTGGTATTCAGTTTGTAATAGGAGAAAGACAAGATATAAGCGATAATTTGCATATATCTAGAGAGCGCCACAGTTGGATGAATTCAATACAAATTTATTAATATAAAATAACACACAATAAAATTGTACAGACAATATAAGCTCATAAAAATACAAAAAAGTAAAAAGAATCAATATATTCGCACACACTCCTATTGACGATTTCAAGGGCTGTAATAGACAGCTGATTGTCCTTTAAATTGATCCCAAAATGGATTTGGGGAATTATAAATGTCAGTGGCTTACTCAGAGTATTTATCAATGATTAACCGACCTCAGATCCTTTGAAATTTGAACAGCCGAGAGAAATATTCATACAACTGAATATTTCTCTCGGCTGTTCAAATTTCAAAGGATCTGAGGTCGGTTAATCATTGATAAATACTCTGAGTAAGCCACTGACATTTATAATTCCCCAAATCCATTTAGGGATCAATTTAAAGGACAATCAGCTGTCTATTACAGCCCTTGAAATCGTCAATAGGAGTGTGTGCGAATATATCGATTCTTTTTACTTTTTTGTATTTTTATGAGCTTATATTGTCTGTACAATTTTATTGTGTGTTATTTTATATTAATAAATTTGTATTGAATTCATCCAACTGTGGCGCTCTCTAGATATATGCGAATTATCGCTTATATCTTGTCTTTCTACATATTGTCCTCTTACAAATATACCTATTTGTACTTGGGAGCAGCCAACCATATTTACATCCATATTTACCTAATTGATTCAATAATCTTTGTGTAATTTTCCAGTTTTTTATTATTTTCTATTTTTTCCCCAAAAGGGGGTGTGGTCACTGATTGCGCCCGATTGGTTTGTTCTTTCTGAACCAGAGCTGTTAGTTTGTAATAGGAGGCTGCGCTGTATGCGTCTAGGATAGCATGGAGGAAAGGGAGTGTGGTGGTAGGGTTGGTCACAAAGAGTAGCACATCATCTGCAAAGAGACTAAGTTTATGGGAGTATGAGCCAATTTTCAGCCCAGGGAGGGTGGTATCATTACGGATAGTGGTGGCGAGGGGTTTGATTGAAAGAACAAAGATCAGGGGTGATAAGGGGCAACCCTGTCTGGTGCCATTTGTAATAGCGAATGTGTTAGATAAAAATCCATTGCTGAACACCCTGGCCGTAGGGGAGCTATACAGCGCAAAAATGGATGTGAGAATGCAGTCTCTAATACCAAAGTGAGTGAGTACTTTTCGCATATAGTGCTTGTTTAACCTGTCGAATGCCTTTTCCGCATCAAGATCTTGATCCTTGGAGAGAGAATCAATCAGGTTAAAAACTTTCTGTGTATTGTCCGAAGATTGTCTCCCTGGCACAAATCCCATCTGGTACGGGTGTATCAACGATGGGAGAAATTGATTAATACGCACTGCTATCAATTTGATGAACAATTTAATGTTACAATTCAATAGCGCTATGGGACAGTAATTATGACAGAAAGCTAGATCTTTCCCAGGCTTGGGGATGGTCACAATACGTGCTTCCAACAATTCCGTAGGAGTACCAAGCAATGTTCCCTCTAATTTTACGAAGGCTGTGTGAGGCAAAAGATTTTGGCTGTGCAACTTTGGAAGGAAATTACAATATTTGTGCGTCACTTATATATAAATGGAAAATGACTTTCAGCATTTGTGTTAACTTTACTTCAAAATGATATTAAACATTTAAACATTCAAAACACAGCACACAATGTAGTTAATGGGTGAACATACATTAATTGAGTCCACAACTGCAAAAAGGGACCACTGCTGCTTTGTGCGCTCTGTTGTAATGTCTGTGCGCACGCTCGTCGAGTTGTGTGCACGTACACGCGTGCACAGCTTAGAGGGAACACTGGTACCAAGGGAGAAGAGCTCATTGAAGAGGTCAGTCAGGTATGGGGTTAGGAAATCATGGAATGTGATATATATATATCTGTAATGATCCCTTCAGGGCCCGGTGCTTTGTTATGAGGTAGGACTTTGAGAGCGGACAGAACTTCCATAGAGGACCATGGGGCATTAAGTGTTTCCAACTGATCTGAGGTGAGGGAGGGGAGGTGTATCGAGTCCAGAAAGGCAGAAATGGTTTCACTAGTCGGCTGAGGCGTCGTAGGGTCAGTGGATAGATTATATTATTGGGAGTAGTATTGTGCAAATTGGTTTGCCATTTCTTTGGGGTTTAGAAGTTTTTCCTTAGTAGGGGAGATTATATGTTTAATCCTGTATCTAGCCTGTTGGGAACGAAGTTTTCTAGCCAAAATTGTACCTGATCTGTTGCCCAAGAGGTAACATTTTTGTTGCATTCTATTTAAGGCTGACTGCGTGCGAGCTAGGAGTAGTTTCAGCAGTTGTTTACGGAAACTCAAAATTTCTTTTTTAAGAGCTCTAGAGGGGCTAGTCTTGTTTCTGGATTCCAGTTCAACAAACTGGACTCTAAATCCGATTGTAGTTTAAGATATTGCTGCTTAAGAGTGGCACCTGCCTGGATGGCAGCACCTCTCGTGACCGCCTTGAAAGCACACCAGTGAATAACAATAGACGTGTCATGGTGGGAGTTATTGGCCATGTAACTTAATGGAGTCCAACATGTTTTTTTTGGACATAGGTTCTTTTAGGAGATGTGGGGAAAAGACACCAGGGTCGGGGAGGGGTCTGGGGGGAGTTCAGATTCCATTTCCAAATGACAGGGGCATGGATGGAAATCGGTTCTAGAATAGGAGTTATAGGCCAGGGAATAAAAGGTGTATTCACGCCCAGAGAGGTTGCGGGTTCTCCAAATATCATATAGATCAAATTTGAGTAGTAAATTGCGGAAAGATTGAGAGGGGCCGGCTGCAAGGGGGGATTGAGAAGTGGGTTGCTGAGATTTATCTAGCCTAGGATCTAACACTAAATTAAAGTCTCCCAGTGCAACCAAGGAACCCGTAGAGGACTTGTGTATAAGGAGGCATAGTTTATGGAGGAAGGCTACTTGGTTAGAGTTGGGGGAATATAGGCATACCAATGTTGTCAGTTTCTCCTCCAAGAGACCTGTCAAAATCAAATATCTACCACTCTTATCGGCAAATTTGGGACTGTAAAACAAAGCAGGTGTGTTTATTGCAATAAATTTATTGAACAAAATAGCGACTCCATTATGCTTAAATGGGCCGGTTGAGTAATAGCCCTGGGGATAGTTACTATCTTTAAATAGGGGGGGTTATCTGAGGAGAAATGCGTCTCCTGGATGGCGACGACATCTGCCCTCTGCTTGTGAAAAAGGAAAGTGCCAGTCTACGCTTATTAGGGGAGTTTAACCCCTTAACATTCAATGAGAGCCGATTGGGCATTCTGTGTCAGAGTACAAGGGCGGGGGGGAACTGATATGACCCATGAAATGTGTGGGATACCATGAAAGAATTTAACATGTTGCTCATTGAGTAAGAAGGGATCTGGATAGGGTAAGGGAGGGGGGATTGAGGGATGGGGAGGGATTAACAGAAAGAACAAATTGAAGGAAAAGGTAAAACAAAAAGGTCCAGTGTATCGGACCTGCATGACTACTGCAAGGGAAAGAAAATACATGCAGTAGTGTAAAAGAGGTTGGAGCTGGCTTGGCGTAGATATTGCTGCCCCTCAAACAGTGTAATATTAATAAAACTTAACATGCAACATGAAACAAAAAAGTGAAATATATATGGCCTAGATATCAAACATCATAAAAAAAACAATAGTATCTTGGTAGGCTATAATCACAAACAGAGTGAACCAGGTGTAGTAGACTCTGGGGCACATAATGAACATACATAATCCAGGCTATCCCACTCCAGGATGAGGTTGTGAGCCTCATTTTCACTGCTATGCTCGATTTGTTCCAGACACGCAGCTCCTTGATAAAGGTCATTTGGACCGAAACGTCGGGGCATGTTTTGGATATGACTAATATGGATTAAAACCCTTTTATGCACGTTGGAATCTTTATATATTAATTTTGACAACATCAAACTGAATCAAGTTGTCTTGGAGAGTGCCCCACATCTCCAATTGGAGAACACTCTATATATATATATATATATATATATATATATATATATATATATACAGTGGTCGAAGTGGGGCGGTATACGGGGGTATGGCATACCCCCACTTTAATCTGAAGATAAAAAAAAAAAGTTTTTTTTCCCCCTCAGGATGCTCTCTGATCACTCAGCAGCACATATTGTGCTTTTGTAATACCCCTGTACAACGGGGCAGTCTGGCAGGGGACGTTGATGGACAGGGGGGTGTCCGAAGGTGCGCACTATATTCACTCTTTACTTTTCCATACCCCCACTTCAAAATTTCCATACCCCCACTTCAAAATTTCCACTTCGACCACTGTATATATATATATATATAGATATCAGCTGGAAGCAGAGGCGGCACTCAGCGGACTTAGTGATAAATACTTTATGTAGAAAACGGAATCTCCAACGTTTCGGAGCAAACGTGCTCCTTTTTCAAGGTGTACAGCTGATATGTCGCTAATTGTGTCTTTAATCTTTCACACCAGTCAGTGCTAGAGTCCGCCTCAAGGGTCTGTTTGTTTATCAACTCAAATGCAGTCAATTTCTCACGTGTGTTTTTGAGTTCACGTCCCGCCTCCTCTATGACGAGGAGCATTAGGTCATAGCTGCATTTGTTCAGCACCCCTATCCAGCGCTTACAGAACGTCAGATTATGCCGGCCATTTTTAGGGCAATTTTTCACCCTAAAGCCACGGGGTATACACTTTTCCTTATAGTAATCTGTGAGTGTAACCCCATGGTAAAAGAAGTCCAATTCTTTCTGTTCAAATTTCAACCAGTCACGGTAGATCAGATCAGGTGACTTGGTGATGGCATCATCAAAAATCTCTTTGAATAATATATCATCTGCCTCCGATTCCGAAAATGTCACGGCCACTCCCTGAGTGAGTTTCGCCAAATTGATACATTCCAATGGTGTGTCCACAGCGAGACCTCCTTCAGCCATAGTACATACAGCAGGACTAAACGTGCTACGGACGATGGTACCACATGGACTTAATGACCATTTAGGTCTACATGCTTTTTTATAAGCGGTTATTTGCCTTTGTGAGTTTCCATATATTCTTGTAGTTTTCTGTATATGTACCGGTATGTGTATTTGACATATCTACCTATTGATAATTATCTGTGAGGATATGTTTGCTACATGTGTAGCTATCTCTTTATGATACTAATTGTACTTAACCATGGGTATGCTTCTCCTGTTATATTGTATTGATATTTCTCTTGTGGTGTGTATCGTGCCTTGTCTTCCTCCACCAGTACTTTTTGTTTTTAAATGGTACGGGGTTCACTGTGACTAGCGCTCTTGGTCCCGTCCTTACATGACGTAGCTGTCCGGCTTCGGGTTTCTATGGTGACCGTGCACGCGTGTGTGTGTGCTGGTTACCATGGCGCCTGGGAGCTGGCGCGACGCTGTTTGATGACGTGGTACTGGGAGCGCGGGAAACGTGATCCTGGCGTACACGCTGGAGCTGGGATATAAGGTGAGTGTTTATTATTTGATTTTATGCCTGATGACGATTTGACCAAATAAAATCGAAACGTTGCTGAGACCTGCATACGTGATTTCTTGTTTCGGAGCCGGGTGCTGCTGCTACTGTTACTTTACAGTTGAAAGTGATATATATATATATATATATATATATATATATATACATATACACATACATATATATGTATATCCATGAAAGATCAGTCAGATACAGTCGGGTTATACAGAAAGATATGGAAGGCACTTAATAGGCTTTGGGGTTTCTTTCCAACGTTTCAAATCTAATGTATAGATTTTTTGTCAGGGACAATAAACATCAAACAAGGGCTTACCTTTATACCAGACAATACAGCCAGTTAAGATCCCTAATTCCCGCCTCGGTACGCCAGTGGTCTGTAGCTGATGATGTCACCCCACGCCTAAACGATCTCCGTCACTGGAAGGCAGATCAATCAGTAAGTTTGCGCTTTCATTGATGTTTTTAAACATCAATTAAAAAAATTGATAGGGATAGGGAAATAGCTGTGTAGCACAGGTCCTCGGAGACCCACTGGCTCTCTGAGGACCTGTGCTACACAGCGATTTCCCTATTGAGTTATATTGGAGACAGAAGTTTACAGCCAATATACTGATGTCAAAAGTGATTCCTGACCTTTCACCATCTTGTTGGAGTTTTTGTGTGCAAAATTGGCGGCCCAGAAAATACCTATCGAATTTAAAAAACAACAATATCAAAAACTTGTTTTGACACCGTCATCTCCACTTTTATCAGAGGATCTAATGCCTGTAGAGATTTGTTCATTGCCCCTGATGAAGTCCCGAGGGACGAAACGCGTTGGGCTGCGGATTGATCTTTTGTTTGACACCTGTGCAAACGCTGATGAATTTTGAAATCCAATAAATGTCAATTTGTTTTTACAAATCATTTGAGTTAAAAAGTATAAGTATCGGTGTTATAGCGCACCTCTATCCTTTGTTTCTATGTTCTTCCCTGTACCTTTTTAACAGCAAGGTTCTATAGGGGTGCTGCTCTTTCTCTAAGCGCAATATTAGGGACACTACACTCTTTTTGGTACTTGTGTATTTTGGCGGCGCCCATCGCATCGCATACCATAACGCATACGATGGTATGCGATGCGACGCGATATGGTAAGATAGTGCACGATGGCATACAATTTTCAAATTGTATGCCATTGTACATGGCATACGATGCCATACGATGCGATGCGATTAAACATTGTATAAGCACCCTAATGGGTGCTTATACAATGTAAAGCACACAAATGGGTGCTTACAATGTTAAATGCACTCCCACGCCACCCCCCACTATAAACGTGAACCCAAAGCGCGGTGAGCGCAGCGAGACAGCGAGGGGCGGCGGTACGCGTCCTATGACCTTTTCATACCCCCACTATCCACGTCGGCGTGGAGTTGAGAATAGAATAGTGTGGCGAGCGCAGCGAGCCACCGAGCCCGAAGCGTGGCGATGGGACGCGGATACCTGTGAAGCCCGTGAAGGGACGCGTTTACCTGTGAAGGTATCCGCGTCCCCTCGCGGGGCTCGCTACGCTCGCCACGCTTCGGGCTCAGTGGCTCGCTGCGCTCGCCACACTATTCTATTCTCAACTCCACACCGACGTGGATAGTGGGGGTATGAAAAGGTCGTAGGACGCGTACCGCCGCCCCTCGCGGGCTCGCTGCGCTCGCCACGCTTCGGGTTCACGTTTATAGTGGGGGGTGGCGTGGGGGTGCATTTAACATTGTAAGCACCCATTAGGGTGCTCAAAAGCACCCTTTAGGGTGCTTATACGATTTTTGATCGTATAGGGGGTCAAAATCGCGTTGCATCGCATGGCATGCCATCGGGTGCATGGCATGCGATGCGATGCGATCCGTTCATCGTACGACGGACATCGGGGGCGCCGCCAAAATACACAAGTACCCTCTTTTTATATATATATATATATATATATATGAATTTAAGTCTTTGGTACTTGTTTCCTAGCACGGCCACACCGATTTCCATCGGGGTGGTCGGGGATTTTTTTATTGAATCAAATGTGAATAGGGTCCCTGGGACCCGATTTTACATTGGATTCAATGTAAAATATTCTCTAGACCCCCAATTTTACACCGTAAACCCCACCCCACGATTGACGCCAACCCGAAGCGTGGCGAGTGCAGCAAGCCCGCGAGGGGCGGCGGTGCGCGTCCTCCGACCTTTTCATTCCCCTACTATCCACGTCGGCGTGGAGTTGAGAATATAAAGTGTGGCGAGCGCAGCGAGCCACCGAGCCCGAAGCATGGCGAGCGTAGTGAGCCCCGCGAGGGGACGCGTATAACTTCACAGGTATACGCGTCCCCTCGCGGGGCACGCTGCGCTCGCCACGCTTCGGGCTCGGTGGCTTGCTGCGCTCGCCACACTTTATATTCTCAACTCCACGCCGACGTGGATAGTAGGGGAATGAAAAGGTCGGAGGACGTGCACCGCCGCCCCTCGCGGGCTCGCTGCGCTCGCCACGCTTCGGGTTCACGTTAATATATTGCCGGGTGCCCTTCAAAGGTGCACCCACAGGACGTCAATGTCCTAAAATACTTGTGGGGTGAGGCGGGACTCCAGTCATAAAAATAATACCGAAAGCCAAAACTTGGTAGACAACATTTCAGCACCTTTTATGTGGTCAACAAAGTTTACCACACCATATACAGTACCCCTTATACAAATCATGTAACACAATAGTAACCTCCTTATACTGTACTTGCCTCTTACACATTATGCCACATGGAATGAGCCAATATTCACACTATGGCACATGGATTGAGTCAAAATTCACTTTATGCCACACAGATTAAGGCAAAATTCACATTTTGCCACCTGGATTGAGCAAACATACACACTATACCAAACTTATTGAACAAAAATTCACAATATGCTTCATAAACAGGATATTGCACACCAAACGTGCACATTAAAAATTTACACTATAATGCCCATTACATGTTAAGCCACACGCCATAATGTCCATTACGTATTATGTCAAACACCATAATGCCTATTAAAAATTATGCTACATAAGTGCTGCTTACCTACATGCTCATTGCCAAGGGGGAATACATGCTCGTGGTAACTGGGGGACAGCTGCCACCAGGCAGAAGTGACAGCCAGGCAGAGAGCAGGGGGCTGCCTGGCTGTATTCAGAGCACTGCAGGTCCCAGCTATTTGAAATAATAACTCTTTCACACCAGAAAATGCAGGGACTTACCCGGGAATATGGTCCCAGGATCATGCAGGGACATTCTTGAGCTGGCCCCTGTTACACCAGCCTAGTCCCTGCATTTTCCAGTGTGAGGGGGAGAGAAAACCACCCCCCCCCCCCCTTTAACCATTCGGCTCGCCACGCTTCGGGCTCGGCGGCTCGCTACACTTTATATTCTCAACTCCACGCCGACGTGGATAGTAGGGGAATGAAAAGGTCGGAGGACACGCACTGCCGCCCCTCGCGGGCTCGCTGCGCTCGCCACGCTTCGGGTTCACGTTAATTGTGGGGTGACGACGGGGACATATATAATGTGAAATGGGTCATATTGGCCCATTTCACATTTTTTACTATGTGAGATGGACTTAATCAAGTCCATCTCATCTTGTGCCATTGTAATGGCACAAGACCGACGCGATGCTCCCGATTTCAATGTTAAAAAATATTTGAACATTGAAGCCTATGGCAAAATCGCGGGCATCACGTCGGTCGCGTCGGGGCCAATGTTAATGGTCGCGACCGACGCGATGCCCGCGATTTTCCCTTTGCCGGCAAAATGGACCTGATTTCAAAGGAAATCGGGTCCATCGCGGGCATCGTGTACCTTAACTTAAAGGTACACGATTCCCGCGATTGTGGCCGTGCTAGGAAACAAGTACCAAGTCTTTAATTGTTATATTGGGGTTACATTAATAAATTGCTATATATTTGAGACTTGAAAAGCGTTCTCTACAAGTAATTATATCTGTTACTGCTATAAGAATTTATTAGATTAATACCAGCATGATTTTTTATTTAGATATTTATTATTTTTATGCTATATCATTTTTATTTACAATATCACTGTTGGTTATAATTACTATTTGCTCCTGATATTACAATTTTCTTTTTCTCTTCACCAACAAAGGAGGAAATCAGTGCAGATTAAGGTCTAAATGGGCCTGGAGCTGAAAATTATCATGGGCCTATTATGCGCAATAATAGGGGTGTGGCCAGAATATAATAATGTGGGGGGCGTGACCAGTGTTCTGTTTGGGTGGTCTGCTCATGGGTGTGTCTCTATTTGTGTAAATACTTTCAAATAATTATATATGCCTGGAAAAGGCAGGGGGCTGGCATTAGGAAAAATGCAAAGGGTTTAGTATAGCGTGGAAAATGGCAAAGAGGTTGGCATAGGCAATAGCCTTGCACAGAAAAGAGGGAAAATAGAAGCTGCAATATATTGCCGGGTTCCCTTCAAAGGTGCACCCACAGGACGTCAATGTCCTAAGATACTTGTGTGGTGAGGCGGGACTCCAGTCATAAAAATAATACCGAAAGCCAAAACTTGGTAGACAACATTTCAGCACCTTTCATGTGGTCAACAAAGTTTACCACACCATATACCCCTTATACAAATCATGTAACACAATAGTAACCTCTTTATACTGTACTTGCCTCTTACACATTATGCCACATGGAATGAGCCAAAATTCACACTATGGCACATGGATTGAGTCAAAATTCACTTTATGCCAAACAGATTAAGGCAAAATTCACATTTTGCCACCTGGATTGAGCAAAAATACACACTATACCAAACGGATTGAACAAAAATTCACAATATGCTTCATAAACAGGGATATTGCACACCAAACGCGCACATTAAAAATTTACACCATAATGCCCATTACATGTTAAGCCACACGCCATAATGTCCATTACGTATTATGTCAAACACCATAATGCCTATTAAAAAATTATGCTACATAAGTGCTGCTTACCTACATGCTCATTGCCAAGGGGGAATACATGCTCGTGGTAACTGGGGGACAGCTGCCGCCAGGCAGAAGTGCCAGCCAGGCAGAGAGCAGGGGGCTGCCTGGCTGTATTCAGAGCACTGCAGGTCCCAGCTATTTGAAATAATAACTCTTTCACACCAGAAAATGCAGGGATTTACCGGGGAATATGGTCCCAGGATCATGCAGGGACATTCTCGAGCTGGCCCCTGTTACACCAGCCTAGTCCCTGCATTTTCCAGTGTGAGGGGGAGAGAAACCCCCCCCTTTAACCAACCGGCTATATCTTTGAAATCAACTGACCCATTTACATGTACATGTGACCAGTATCATATTGAAGAACTTTTGAGTGGGCTTTGAATGATTTTGGTCCTGTGAAACTGGGCCATTTGTTTCCAGAGAAATCTGCCCTCAAACAACATGAACAGCCATGAAATTACATTTCAGAAATGAACAAATCGGTTTACCCGGAATATCTCTGGAACCAATTAACCCATATGGACCAGCCTGTTACCAGATTGAACGCTCAGCGATTTGGGTTCGACTGAGATCAACCTTGAGCTTCTGTAATGCCGGAAGGGGAACTGGCAGCTGTTGGAAAGGGTGGGGGAATTAGTGGGTCCCATGTTATCCTATGGGGAAAACTTTCCAGCTTTGCCCGACGGTATCTCCGGTTTCCGGGGGGCTAGTGACATGAGGCCTATTTGGAGAGTGGGCATGGAGATACAGCTCCTTCAAGCCCATTGTTAATCCAGCCCTGGATGAAATACATATTTCTGGAACAAAATCTTCCTTGAATTTTTAATTGGGGGAGCCACAGTATGTTTTTTTTTTTTTTTCAGGTTACAGTAATGAAGTGAGAAGTTTAGAGAGCACTAATCAGCTGCCTACCTCTCTGTTATCATTGTTATGTTTTTTTTATTACATACAGTCCTGAATGGGTTTTAATGTCTTGTTTTCATCTATCTATCGGTCTAGCTACACATCCTGGTCTTGTGCCCTGAGAAAAACATAGGCAGCACTCACAGGATTTTGCAAAAAAGTACATTAAATTATTTCCAGGAGCACCTTGTAGCCCTAGAATGTTGGTATATAATCCGATCATTTATACATTTTTTTGTGTAGATTTTGGAGTGGTGTTTATCACGTATTGTAGATAACCACATATGCAGCATGTACACATAAAGAACATTCGATATGTACCTTTTTCAAGAAAAAAAAAGACTTTAAAAAATCATGATTCCACTGTCCAGTCCATACTCCTTCAACCTATCTGAGTGGTTCCTCTGTCCCGTGGTACCTCTGTGTGGGTCTAAGCACAGTTCCTGGTGTGCTGTGGTCCAGTAGATATCTCATTTGCCCCTCTCATCACTTGCAGAATTCTTTATCTGGCAAATTATTTTGAGCAGAGATGAAGAAAACTGGGCAATTCATGTTTCACAACAGAACAGGCGTTCCTACAGAAGTGTCAAAGCCCCAGCAATACAATTCTCTAGTTTTACTTATCCTTTGGCACTCCCAGTCCGCACTGTTCTGCACATTTGCATTTTGCTGACATTAAGGGGGACATTTACTAAGATGTGTATTCTACTTCACTTGTGACGTTGCTATAGGCAACCAATCAGAATTTACTTATTTATTTTGCACCCTCTAGAAGATAGTAGACAGGATCTGATTAGCTGCCTATAGCAACATCACATGTGAAGTAGAATTCACATCTTAGTAAATTTCCCCCTTAGAGGGATATAAAGCCTAATATACTATAGACTGGAATATAAAACTCATCTCTGAGTGTCAGTTCCATGCATAGTTGCCTACCCTCCTGCATTCTGCAGGAGACTCCCTGAAATAATAGCAATCTCCCTAAAGATTGTAAAAAATCTCCCTGATTTCAATCTAAACCACATAATGCAGCTGTAACATTTTTTTGGAAAAGAAATCAGAGATATATACATTCAAATGGAATCATCAGATGCCCAGGGTCAAAAGGTACAATGTAGAATTCACTCTTTTAGTGGTCCATGATAAACTATTTACATTTCACTATTGAGTTGATCTATTGCATACTAAGCAGATGAGAGATGAATATCAACAACATCATTTTTACCAAGGCTGGAAAGTAGAGGATGAAAGAAACCATCAATTTAGGATGCAGCTGGCACATTCGTGGTCTAACCTGCCAGGAGTTACAGACTAATGAATCCCTTATAAACCATTTAGTTAGGTGATTAATAGAACCCTGAGGTTTCGCAGTCCAGGGACAGTAAGATATTGTGATCTACAGAGATTGAGCGCAGTTGATCCCCAGAGCAACTCTGTACTTTCCATGCTAATCTGATCCTTTAACCCCTTCCCGACATTTGACGTATATATACGTCATGGCCGGGAAGTGCTTCCCGACACATGACGTATATATACGTCATGACTTCAAACTGTCACTGCGTCTAGAGACGCAGTGACAGAGGGACGATGTCTGCTGTCCCTGACAGCAGACATGTCCCTGCATGCCCAGGGGGGGCTGCGATGCCGCCCCCCCGTCGGCGATCGCTGTGATTGGCTGTTCAGTGTGAACAGCCATTCACAGCGTTTTCTGTGTCACCGGCGAATAACGTTCGCCGGTGACACGGGATCGGAGGTGATTGGTGCTGTAAAGTACAGCACCAATCACCGCGGGGTGTAAGGGTGACACTGGTGACACCCCACCTCACCACCGCCCGCCCCCAAAGGCCGTGATTGGTTCGTCGGACCGACGGACCAATCACAGCCATGGAGGGGGGTTTAAACTAACGGTGACTGCACTGCAGACGCCATTCCGGTCTGGAATTGCGTGCAGTGCGGTCACCGTGCCCAGCTGCCGCCATATACTGACCAGAACCTTGCTAAATACTTACCTGATCACTGCCTGGATCTTGCTTCTTCTTGTGACATCCTGTGCTGTGTTGTGCTGTGTTGTGCTGCTGCGAGTTATTAGATAGAGAGATAGAGAGAGAGAGATAGAGAGAGATAGAGAGGCCTAGTGACAGAGAGTGCTATATTTTGTGCTGCTGCAGTGTAATAGAGTTATAGATAGAGAGATAGAGAGAGATAGAGAGAGAGAGATAGAGAGAGATAGAGAGATAGTGACAGATTGTGCTATATATTTTTTATATAACTGACTGCTGCCCCCCCTTTTGTGCTGATCAGTATAAATTAACTGATCAGCAACTTTTTGGGGGCGCAGGGTTTTTTTTATATATATATATATACCTGTCAGTGCTGCTGCTGCAGTGTCATAGAGTGATAGATAGTGAGAGATAGAGAGATAGAGAGAGATAGTGACAGAGAGTGATAGAGACTGCTATATTTTGTGTCTGCTGCCCCCCTTTTGTGCACCCCCAGCAACTTTTTGGGGGTGCAGGGGTTATTTTTCATATATATAACTGTCAGTGCTGCTGCTGCAGTGTCATAGAGTGATAGATAGTGAGAGATAGAGAGATAGAGAGAGATAGTGACAGAGAGTGATAGAGAGTGCTAAATTTTGTGTCTGCTGCCCCCGCCTTTTGTGCTGATCACTATATCTGAGGTGATCAGCAACTTTTTGGGGGTGCAGAGGTTTTTTTTTTTATATATATATACCTGTCAGTTGCTGCCAGTTGCACTGTCAGTTGCACCAAAGGTTGTGCACCTGCTGCCCCTCACTGGTAATCAGTGTCGCATCACTGATCACCTTTTTTTTTTTGTGGGTGCTGTGGGGTCTTTTTTTAATTTTTTTTTTACACACACTGTGATTTTGTGGGTGTCCTGTGGCCACTGTGCGCTGATCAGTGACGTACATCACTGATCAGCTTTTTCGGCACAGGGTTGATCTATTTTTTTTTTTTTTTTGATCAAATTCCTGTTGCCTTTGAGCGCTGTTCAGTGACGGACGTTACTGACCAACATCTGTGCTCAATTTTTGGCGCAGGACCTTTTTTTTTTTTTTAACCCCTTCAATTTTTTTTTTTTTAACCCCTTCAATTTTTTTTTTTTTTAACCCCTTCAATTTTTTTTTTTTGTATAAAGTATTTTTTTTTTCTGCACTACATACACACTACACACTACATACCCCCCGGGTTGAAATAAAGTTTGTACCCCCCCCTACACTATACACGTGTTGAAACATTTCACTACCAGTAACACAAAAATAAAAATGGCATCCCAAATGTCATCCCAAATGTCATCCCAGTCATCCAGAAGAATGTATTCAGCGGAGGAGGCATATGCCATGCTTGCCTCTGACTCTGACACAGCCAGTGATGCAAGCGGGGAATTTGAAGGATTCGTCTTAAGCTCCTCTTCCTCCTCTGGTGATGAGGGACCCCCTCAAAGACGCCCCCGTAGAGCAGCTGAGAACCACCCCCCAATAATTGATCTCGTATGGACCCCACCACCAGACAATTTTGAGCCCCAGGTTCCTGAGTTTTTGGCCATGCCAGGAATCCAATTTGATTCCACAGGTCTCAGAGAAATTGACTTTTTCAAATTATTTTTCTCTGATGATTTTATAAATTTAATGGTGGACCAAACTAATTTATATGCCCAGCAGTTTATTGCTCAAAACCCCACGTCATCATTTGCTAGGTGGACCCCTGTAGATGCAGTAGAGATGATGACGTTTTGGGGTCTGGTGTTTCATATGGGCATAGTAAAAAAGCCAGAAATTAGGCAATATTGGAGTACAGATGTTCTGTACAGCACCCCATTTTACCGTATGGCCATGCCCCGGGCTCGATTTGAGACGATCCTTAAATTTTTGCATTACAACGATAATGCACAGTGCCCACCCAGAGATGATCCCACCTTTGACCGGCTATTCAAAGTCAGGCCGGTCATTGATCATTTCAGTGCCAAATTTGAAGAGATGTACATCCCAGATAAATTCATTTGCATAGACGAGTCCCTTATACATTTTAAAGGAAGGGTTAAATTCCGCCAGTACCTTCCCAGTAAGAGGGCAAGGTATGGCATAAAAATGTATAAGCTGTGTGAAAGCACCTCAGGGTACACTCACAGGTTTAGGGTATATGAAGGGAAGGATTCAAGAATTGAACCGCCAGAATGCCCCCCCCCCTCCCTCGTAGGTGTTAGTGGAAAAATTGTCTGTGATTTAGTGCACCCCTTCCTGGATAAAGGTTATCACCTCTATGTGGATAACTTTTACACTAGCATCCCCCTGTTTAAGGCCCTTGGTTCAAGAGGTACAGCAGCTTGCGGTACTGTGCGCAAGAACCAAAGAGGCCTCCCAAAAACGCACATTGCCCAAGTAATGAGAAGGGGTGAAAGCAGGGGAATATGCACCGAAAATATGTTGTTGGTCAAATATAAGGACAAGAGGGATGTCCTTATACTGACAACAATTCACGGAGACAGTACCACCTCCGTCCCTGTACGAGGTACCAGTACCCACACCTCAAAACCTAATTGTATCCTGGATTACAATAGGTACATGGGCGGAGTGGATCTTTCAGATCAGGTACTGAAGCCGTACAGTGCCCTGCGGAAAACAAAAATCTGGTACAAGAAGCTGGCCGTGTATATCATCCAGATGGCACTGTATAACGCTTACGTGCTATTCCGTTCTACCGGCCAGAGGGGGACATTTATGCACTTTCAAGAGGAAGTCATAAAGGGCCTAGTATTTGGGAACCAGCAGGCAGAGGGCCCCAGTACTTCTAGTACTGGCCCCCGTATTGTACCAGGGCAGCATTTTCCGAACGAAATCCCCTCCACTGCAAGAAAGGGCAGGACACAAAAAAGGTGCAAAGTTTGCTATAAAAAGGGAATAAGAAAGGAAACTATTTTCCACTGTGAAACTTGCCCCGACAAACCCGGCCTATGTATAAAGGAGTGTTTTAAAATATACCACACATCTATGGATTATTAGGTTCATCATTTCACCGTGCTTCGGGGGTCTTGCTAATGCCACATAGCACCCACCAACATTCCACCAGAATCTGAGCTGCAAAATCCAAAAATCACTCCTTCCCTTCTGAGTCCTGCCATGCACCCAACTGGTATTTTTTGGTCACATATGAGGCATTGCCATACTCGGGAGAAATTGGGGCACAGATTTTGGGGTGCTTTTTCTCCTTCATACCTTCTGAAAATGAAAAATTTGGAGCCAGAACTGCATTTTTGTGTAAAAAAATTTAATTTTTCATTTTCACTGCCCAGTTGTACCACAATTGGTGAAACCCCTGGGGGTTTGAAATGTACACTATACCCCTAGATGAATTCCCTGAGGGGTGTAGTTTGCAAAATGGGGTCACTTGTGGGGGGTTCCACTGTATTTGTGCTTTGGGGGTCTTGCTAATGCGACATAGCACCCACCAACATTCCACCAGAATTTGTGCTGCAAAATCCAAATATCACTCCTTCCCTTCTGAGTCCTGCCACTTTTTGGTCACACATGAGGCATTGCCGTACTCGGGAGAAATTGGGGCACAGATTTTGGGGTGCTTTTTCTCCTTCATACCTTCTGAAAATGAAAAATTTTGAGCCAGAACTGCATTTTTGTGTAAAAAAATGTAATTTTTCATTTTCACTGCCCAGTTGTATCAAAATTGGTGAAACCCCTGGGGGTTTGAAATGTACACTATACCCCTAGATGAATTCCCTGAGGGGTGTAGTTTGCAAAATGGGGTCACTTGTGGGGTGGTTTCACTGTATTGGTGCTTTGGGGGTCTTGCTAATGCGACATAGCACCCACCAACATTCCACCAGAATTTGTGCTGCAAAATCCAAATATCACTCCTTCCCTTCTGAGTCCTGCCACTTTTTGGTCACACATGAGGCATTGCCGTACTCGGGAGAAATTGGGGCACAGATTTTTGGGTGCTTTTTCTCCTTCATACCTTCTGAAAATGAAAAATTTTGAGCCAGAACTGCATTTTTGTGTAAAAAAATGTAATTTTTCATTTTCACTGCCCAGTTGTATCAAAATTGGTGAAACCCCTGGGGGTTTGAAATGTACACTATACCCCTAGATGAATTCCCTGAGGGGTGTAGTTTGCAAAATGGGGTCACTTGTGGGGGGGTTCCACTGTATTGGTGCTTGGGGGGTCTTGCTAATGCGACATAGCACCCACCAAAATTCCACCAGAATCTGAGCTGCAAAATCCAAAAATCACTCCTTCCCTTCTGAGTCCTGCCATGCACCCAAATGGTATTTTTTGGTCACATGTGAGGCATTGCCGTACTCGGGAGAAATTGGGGCACAGATTTTGGGGTGCTTTTTCTCCTTCATGCCTTCTGAAAATGAAAAATTTTGAGCCAGAACTGCATTTTTGTGTAAAAAAATGTAATTTTTCATTTTCACTGCCCAGTTGTATCAAAATTGGTGAAACCCCTGGGGGTTTGAAATGTACACTATACCCCTAGATGAATTCCCTGAGGGGTGTAGTTTGCAAAATGGGGTCACTTGTGGGGGGGTTCCACTGTATTGGTGCTTGGGGGGTCTTGCTAATGCGACATAGCACCCACCAAAATTCCACCAGAATCTGAGCTGCAAAATCCAAAAATCACTCCTTCCCTTCTGAGTCCTGCCATGCACCCAAATGGTATTTTTTGGTCACATGTGAGGCATTGCCGTACTCGAAAGAAATTGGGGCACAGATTTTGGGGTGCTTTTTCTCCTTCATACCTTCTGAAAATGAAAAATTTTGAGCCAGAACTGCATTTTTGTGTAAAAAAATGTAATTTTTCATTTTCACTGCCCAGTTGTATCAAAATTGGTGAAACCCCTGGGGGTTTGAAATGTACACTATACCCCTAGATGAATTCCCTGAGGGGTGTAGTTTGCAAAATGGGGTCACTTGTGGGGGGGGGTTCCACTGTATTGGTGCTTGGGGGGTCTTGGTAATGCGACATAGCACCCACCAAAATTCCACCAGAATCTGAGCTGCAAAATCCAAAAATCACTCCTTCCCTTCTGAGTCCTGCCATGCACCCAAATGGTATTTTTTGGTCACATGTGAGGCATTGCCGTACTCGGGAGAAATTGGGGCACAGATTTTGGGGTGCTTTTTCTCCTTCATACCTTCTGAAAATGAAAAATTTTGAGCCAGAACTGCATTTTTGTGTAAAAAAATGTAATTTTTCATTTTCACTGCCCAGTTGTATCAAAATTGGTGAAACCCCTGGGGGTTTGAAATGTACACTATACCCCTAGATGAATTCCCTGAGGGGTGTAGTTTGCAAAATGGGGTCACTTGTGGGGGGGTTCCACTGTATTGGTGCTTGGGGGGTCTTGGTAATGCGACATAGCACCCACCAAAATTCCACCAGAATCTGAGCTGCAAAATCCAAAAATCATTCCTTCCCTTCTGAGTCCTGCCATGCACCCAAATGGTATTTTTTGGTCACATGTGAGGCATTGCCGTACTCGGGAGAAATTGGGGCACAGATTTTGGGGTGCTTTGTCTCCTTCATTCCTTGTGAAAATGAAAAATTTTGAGCCAGAACTGCATTTTTGTGTAAAAAATGTAATTTTGCATTTGCACAGCCCAGTTGTATCAAAATTGGTGAAACCCCTGGGGGTTTGAAATGTACACTATACCCCTAGATGAATTCCCTGAGGGGTGTAGTTTGCAAAATGGGGTCACTTGTGGGGGGGTTCCACTGTATTGGTGCTTGGGGGGTCTTGCTAATGCGACATAGCACCCACCAACATTCCACCAGAATCTGAGCTGCAAAATCCAAAAATCACTCCTTCCCTTCTGAGTCCTGCCATGCACCCAAATGGTATTTTTTGGTCACATGTGAGGCATTGCCGTACTCGGGAGAAATTGGGGCACAGATTTTGGGGTGCTTTTTCTCCTTCATACCTTCTGAAAATGAAAAATTTTGAGCCAGAACTGCATTTTTGTGTAAAAAAATGTAATTTTTCATTTTCACTGCCCAGTTGTATCAAAATTGGTGAAACCCCTGGGGGTTTGAAATGTACACTATACCCCTAGATGAATTCCCTGAGGGGTGTAGTTTGCAAAATGGGGTCACTTGTGGGGGGGTTCCACTGTATTGGTGCTTGGGGGGTCTTGCTAATGCAACATAGCACCCACCAACATTCCACCAGAATCTGAGCTGCAAAATCCAAAAATCACTCCTTCCTTTCTGAGTCCTGCCATGCACCCAAATGGTATTTTTGGTCACATATGAGGCATTGCCGTACTCGGGAGAAATTGGGGCACAGATTTTGGGGTGCTTTTTCTCCTTCATACCTTCTGAAAATGAAAAATTTTGAGCCAGAACTGCATTTTTGTGTAAAAAATTTAATTTTTCATTTTCACTGCCCAGTTGTACCACAATTGGTGAAACCCCTGGGGGTTTGAAATGTACACTATACCCCTAGATGAATTCCCTGAGGGGTGTAGTTTGCAAAATGGGGTCACTTGTGGGGGGGTTCCTAAATTTTAGCATCTTATGGTGCCTAGAAACCTACATGGTGCCTAAAAAATAATCTCATAAAAAGGAGGCTCCAAAATCAAGTAGGTGCTCCTTCTATTATGAAGCCTGTGGTTTGGTCAACGTGCACACTAGGGCCACATATAGGATATTTATGAAAACAAAAGAATTGGGGGAATCAATTTTTAGTCACATTTCTCTAGTAAAATGTACTGTGTTCCTTAGAAAAATGTATTAAAATTGCAAATCTGCAAAAAAAATGAAATTTTGAAATTTCACCTACACTTTGTTTTAATTCCTGTGAAACACCTAAAGGGTTAACAAACTTCCAAAATGCTGTTTTGAATACTGTGAGGGGTGCAGTTTTTGAAATGGTATCATTTATGGGGGTGTCTCATATACAAGTCCCTCAAAGTCACATCAGAACTGAACTGGTCCCTAAAAAAATCAGTGTTTGAAATTTTCTTGAAAATTTGAGAATTTGCTATTCATATTGTAAGCCTCCTAGTGTCCAAAAAAATTAAAAGGAAGTTGAAATAATGATGGAAACATAAAGTAGACATATGGTCTATGTTAGTTATTAACTATTTTGAGTGGTATGATTATTTGTCTCACAAGCAGAAAATTTAACATTTTGCAAATTGCTAAATTTTCCATTTTTTTACGACATTTTGGTATTTTTCACAAAAAAACACAGACTGTATCGACCCAAATTTACCACTAATTTGAAGTACAATGTGTCACGAAAAAACAATCTCAAAATCACTGGGATAAGTAAAAGCAAAAAAAAGTTATCCCCACTTAAGTGATACATGTCAGATTTGAAAAAAAGGGCTCTGTCAGGAACGCAAAAACTGGCTCTGTCAGGAAGGGGTTAATGGATGTCTAAATATGCCATTAAATGTATTTCATATAACCTAATCTTGGTATAGAAATATTTGGTTCCAATGATTGATCCCAGGCTAGGACCTCAACCCAATCACCCTTCGAGAACTCTGGTGAGGACAGCAGCAGGCGGGCAGGGGCTCCAGGACGGCACTGTTGTCCAAGAAAAGGTGAGTGAATGCCGGTCCCAGGGATGAATGAGCCCAAAGAAGCTGACATGCTCAACAGGAGACTCTAACTCATATAGCAGAGGTGGAAGTCGGTCAGCCGCATATGGAGGGACAACTGTTTGGGTGCTGCAAACAGGAGCCTGCGGTGCTGATGACAAATGTGTCCACCATCTTTGTGAAGCAGGCCATATCCCTATACAGTGTTTCTTTTTTTCTCACCTGCAGCCACAGTGGGCTGCCCCTTCAGGTCCTGGCAACCATAAGCAGCTGCCTAAGGCTTACCCTTGGAGGCACCAGCCCTGAGTGTATGCTAGGAGGAGATATTCTGTCACACTATTGAAAGAGCTGAGAGATTTGTGCTAAGAACAAAGGGCCTTATTCTAGTCCACGCTTTCTGACAAAATCCTTCTTAGATGGACAAAACCATGTGCACTGCAGGGGGGCAGATGTTACTTGTGCACAGAGAATTAGATTTGGGTGGGGTTTTACTTCAAAGTGAGATCTATATTACAGTGTAAAAATAAAGCAGTCAGTAATTACCCTGCACAGAAAAAAAATAACTCACCCAAATTCTTTCTGCACATTTTACATCCCCCCCCTGCAGTGCACATGGTTTTGTCCATCTAAGAAGGATTTTGTCAGAAAGAGTGAATAAGGCCCAAAGTTCTGAGGAGGCAACCTAGTGATTGGCTAATGTCATTGCCAGTGCCGTGTAATTGCTGAATGCATTTATCAATCACCTTTATATTGGTGACACCACTTTCCACAGATTACATTTTAACTGTGGTGTTTTTGAAAGGTTGAAAGTCAGTGGATCCCAAACTTTTTTGAATCACGGCACCTTGGACTATCAGAACTTTTTCCAGTGGCGTAACTATGAATTGGGCGCCCCCCGCCGCACCCCCCGCCCGCAGCCTTACCTGTCTTGCTGGTCCCGTCCCGGCTCCCTTGCTGGCTTCATTCTTCTGCTAGTGAGACGGACCAACACAAAATGTCCGCCCCCATACAGCAGACAGTTCCAGAGAACTGTCTGCTATATGGGGCGGACATTTTATTGTGGTCCGTCTCACTAGCAGAAGAATGAAGCCAGCAAGGGAGCCGGGACGGGACCAGTGAAGTCAGTTAAGGCTGCGGGCGGCGGATTGGCGGGCGGCAGATGGGCGGACGGGAGGGGGCTAACTATAGCACCACAGCCCCCCGGCGCCCACACATACACAGCGCCCCCCCCCCGCGGCTGCGGGGTCTGCGGTGCTATAGTTACGCCTCTGACTTTTTCATAGCACCCCTAGGCATACCTTCCAATATTAGCAATGGCGGGGGTGGGACATATACGCACCTGAATTTGGGGGTATGGTCAGATAGCGTGGTTTACAGTTGCTGAACAATGAGCTGCTGGCCCTGCCCCCAGTCCCTCTGTGCCTCTAAATATACACTGTCTGCATGCGCACATTGTCTATTCACTGCAGCTCTGTGGGCAGGGGGACTACTAATGCCCTCCTACCAAAAAAAAACAAAAAACAGGAATGTCCTGCGAAAATCAAGACAACATTTTTTTATTGTGAAAATGTATTAAATGAAGTAAATAGGGGCACTGGGTGCTCTCAACACTTTGTCCTACTGTAGCACTGATATTTCTGGTGCTAGTCCAATTCCTCTGGGAATACAGGTACCAACGGGCATCTGAATGTGCAAACAGGCTGCTTTAGATCCAAGGGCATAGGCGAATCTAGAAAAATGGTAATATGTGGTCCCAAATTCAAACATTAGTACAGGCAGGACCCTTGCGCGGCAAAGCCACATGGAAAAAAGGGGCATGGCCTCACAGAAGGGAGGCATGGCATCATAAAAGGAGGCGTGGTATTACACATTATACCACACACCGTAATGCAAATTAAACATTTTAGCAAACTCCGAAACTCCATTACACATAAAGCCACACACCATAATGCCAATTACACATGTTACATTGTGATGCCCATTACAAACCATATAACAAACTGTAATATTACATATTTGACACATAAGTGCCGCTTACCATCATGCTCATTGCTAGGGGGTTCATTATCGATGCAAAGAGGGAGAGAAATTGCTCATTGCTCATTGTCAAGAGTGAAATGCTGCCAACTGCCCTTCCGCACACAATGTAAAGACATGACAGTCGGGCAGAGAGAGCTGTGCGCTGCCCAACTGTATAGTCAAAGCTGGTCCACCGCCAGGGGCGTAACTAGAACTTTGTGGGCCCCATAGCAAATTTTTTAAGGCCTCCCACAACTCAGGTCTTCACTAGAGTTGGCATGTCTAGAGCGGCACATAAGGTGTGGTATTGCCTATCATTTTTACATTGGCCCACCAAGAAACCCACTCCTATAGGAATACTTTTTTTTAACAGTAATCTTTATTAAATCACTGTGGATTCTGGGCAGTGGCGGGCAAGGTGAGGGGATTGGGGTCACCTGGATTACATGGTTCACTTAGTGTGCTTCCTTCAGTTGAAGAGGAGTAGGACTATGTACAGTATTTATCTAATCCAGCGGTTCTCAAACTGTGGGTTCTGACCCCAAAGTGGGTCCTGACCACCTCAGCATGGGGTTGCAACTCTATGTTGTTGATCATCAGGTTAATGTATCTGTGGATGGGGACAGGGTATAACTCTTTAAGTAAACACCCACTGTTTCCCTCTTCCATCCCACTGACACCCTTTTCCATTCACCCCCATTACCCACTGCCTCCCAGTCACAAAAGCGGTCACTTCACTTCACTAACCACACATGTGGCGGCCATTCAGTAGCAACTTTGTGGGGTCCTGTAATAATTTAGTTTGAGCGCCCCTGATCTAATCTCTGTCATACTTGCATTTCTTTCTTTCTCCCTCACTCTCCATCTTACCCATTCTCTCTCTTTTACATACATTCTCTCAAATACTATCGTTGTATTTCATTCTGTCTCTCATATATACATCCATACACTCTACCTCTCACATGCATACATACATACATGGGGGGAGATTCTCTAAGAATCTCCGCCCCCCTTCGCCGCCCATCGCATATTTAATTATCGCATATGCTGTAACATATGCGATAATTAAGGCAAAGGACAGCTCTTGCGTTAAGAGCTTTCCTTTGCGGTGAGAGTCGCAGGGTCCCAGCAGGTTCCGGCGGCTCTCCCCTCCCTCCCACACCCGGCGCTGCTGCTGCTGCGCCGGGCTCTCCTCCTCCCTGCACCCGGAAGAGGATCAGTGCAGGGAGGAGGTCACAGGTCCGGGCAGCACTGCGCTGTGCTGCCCGGACACAGGTGAGGGGGCGATGCGGGTCGGCGCGGGGCGGCGGAGGGTTGCGATAGAAGCCCATTGGCTTCTATGGGGCATCGCCAGATTTTTCTGGCGATGCCCCCCCGCCGCGGTAATCCGGCGGGGGATGCTTACAGCATCCCAAAATGCGGTAAAAACCCGATAACGGGGTTTTTACCGCATTTCTTGTTTAGAGAATCTCCCCCATAGCCTCACTCATACACCTCTGCGCTCATATATACATCCATTTATATATCCATACACTGCCTCCCTCATACATACATCCATCCATCCATCCAAACACTGCCTCTAACATAAATACATACATACATACAGATGGGACTTGGCCCATCTTTGCAGGGCTGGCGTTTCTAACACCAGCCCCGCCATCGCGTCATTCCCGCCAGGGGGCATGCGCGCACAAGACACTCGCGTGCCCCCTGGCAACGGGGCCTGCCTCCGGTCCCTGCCGCCTCCCCCGCCGCCCATCGTCGCAGGTACCCCTCACCCCCTAACCCTGCCCGTCTCCCTGAAGCAGAGACGTCCAGGGACACGCAGCATCCCCGCCGAGAGACTGGGAAGCGTGTGCGTGTGAGACGCACACATGTCCCAGTTCAGTGTAGCCCCTGTCCACCGGTGCTCACCAGCGGGGAGGGGCTGGCGAGCTCCGGCCAAGGATGGCAGGGGCTACATCTGTACACTGCCTCTAACATACATCCATACACTGCATCCTTCATGCATACATACATACATACATACGTCCATACACTACCTCCCACATACATACTGTACATACACTGCTTCCCACATACATATATTACATATGCCCACCCATCCATATACTTTATACATCTATATACTGACTGCATACTTATATACACCCCTGTACAGTGTACACCCCGCTCCATAACAAACAACAAAGGGCAGCTTTCCCCTGGCTGGCTTGGTGATGTTGCTGCTCCTGGTCAGGGGACCTATCTCTTGCCACTGCGGACAGCTCAGCACTGCTCCTGGTCGGGGGTTCTTGCTGAAGAATGTGCAGGTAGGCATCACACTGCTGCTCGTAGGGGGTGGCTACTGACTGCTTGCCAGTACGCTCCCCTCCTGGACCCGCTTACAAGAAGTGTCCCCGGAGCCGAAACCAGGAAGTGTCCCCGCAGCTGCGGCAGGGTTAACCCTAGAGGTATTGCAGTGGTTACGCCACTGTCCGCCGCTATTTTCATCTCTCCCGCTGGTATTGGTGGCTCCTGATTGGCTGCTGAACCGCAAGTTCCTATTGGCTCGGTTCAGCAGCCAATCAGGAGCCACCAATCCTGATTGGCTGCTGGCGGTCCAACGGGAGATGAAATAGCAGCGGATCCTTTAAGTATACAGCCGGGCAGCGCACTGGTCTCTCTGCTCGGCTGTCACAGGGTCTAATGGGTGGTCCAGTGCAGCCCCGGACCACCCCTTAGATTCGCCTATGTCCAAAGGTACACAGAGATGGAGACTAGTAATCTGTGACATGTACCTACCTATCATTGCATTGTTCCTGAATCAGTCTCGTTTTACAGAGCGTACCTTATTGTGCCTGCTTCCTCTGTATGATTCATAGCACTATTGCAAGTTTTAATAAAGAAACACTAAGTAGAATAAACTCCAATGACTTATTTTTGGACAGAGTTTATATAAAGTACATATTTTGAATCACAGTCTTTTATTTATTTGAGGGAAATCAGGTGTTTACTTTCAGGGGGCATTTAATATAAATAATATTATGAAATTCTGAACCACACTTACTAAAATATTAAACAAGTGAGCAAGATGTCTCAGAGTATGGGCAAGTTGGGAATAATGAGCAAACTGTCCTTGGTTCCCTTTATAGGTGTTAGTACAGATGTGTCCTTACCAGTGGCTGCTCTTACCATTATAAAGGAGGGGGCTGCCACAATGTGGGCCCCCCCTCCTCCACTGCTGCTGCCGTCGCCGTCCCCAGCCACCGCTGCTGTCCCCGGAAGTCCGTGCAGGTGCGCACCCCTGTCCCCTGCACGGGGCCAGAGCATGCGCAGTACATTCATACATACTGCGCAGACGCTGGCCCAAGCTTCCGGGGGCTGCCTTTGCAGCAGTCCCCAGAGGCTTGATTGGGTTCCCAGGTTCCGCCGCATGTGCAGTATGGTCCACGGTACTGCGCATGCGCAGAACCCGTTTTGGGGGCTGCCGCGCATTTGCGCAAAGAGAGGCGTCCCAGAGGGAACACCTCCCGATAGGATGCCTTGAGTGACTGGCAGGCCAGACATCCAATAGGAAGTCACTGCCAGTCACAGTGAAGCCAGTGCAGTCTCACAGACTGCACTGGCTTCACTGTGACTAGGCCAGTGAAGGGGGGTTAGGTTTAGAAACTGGGGGGTGACAGGGTTTGGCTGAAGGAGGGAGGAGTTAGAGTTAGGCTGTGGGAGGGGTGGGTTAGGAACTTAGAAGGGGGTTAGATTTAGGAGACGGGGTACAGGGTTAGGGTCAGGCACTAGCAGGGAGAGTTAGGGTGAAGTAGGGGGGTTGGTTAGGGTCAGGCTACAGTGAGGGAGGGTTGGGGGGGGGGGGCAGGGTGAGGGTAAGTATACTTATCTGACACCTGTGAGTTTTCTGACCACTGGCATCCCCACCGCCAGACATCCGTATAAATATTGATTATACAATATGAAATATACAAGAAAATAGAGGTTTCAATTGCACAAAATTTGCACAAAAGTAGCACAATATTAGCTAAAAAGTAACATATTGCTAATGGAAAAGTAGCAAAGAGTTTTTACTCCCTATCGATAAGACTAAATGTGGAAAAACCATGTAATATTCCTACAGTGTAATAGATGGATCTATGACATACTTGACAAGTAACAATTTACTATATGACACAATGGTTTTCCGCTTTGTATACTATCTCAGGTACTGAATTTGTAGTGGCAGTTACATATAATGTCCCCAGGAGTACCAGGTAGATATCATGTCCCCAGTAGTGCCAGTTACAGATGTACCCAGCAGTGCCAGTTATATATCATGTCCCCAGTAATGCCAGTTACATATCATTTCCCCAGTAGTGCCAGTTACAGATGTACCCAGTAGTGCCAGTTACATATCATGTCCCCAGTAGTGCCAGTTACAGATGTACCCAGCAGTGCCAGTTATATATCATGTCCCCAGTAATGCCAATTTCATATCATTTCCCTAGTAGTGCCAGTTACAGATGTACCCAGTAGTGCCAGTTACATATCATGTCCCCAGTAGTGCCAGTTACATATCATGTCCCCAGTAGTGCCAGTTACATATCATGTCCCTGTAGTGCCAGTTACAGATGTACCCAGTAGTGCCAGTTACATATCATGTCCCCAGTAGTGCCAGTTACAGATGTACCCAGCAGTGCCAGTTATATATCATGTCCCCAGTAGTGCCAGTTACAGATGTACCCAGCAGTGCCAGTTATATATCATGTCCCCAGTAGTAGCAGTTACAGATGTACCCAGCAGTGCCAGTTATATATCATGTCCCCAGTAGTGCCAGTTACATATCATATCCCCAGTAGTGCCAGTTACATAGCATGTCCCCAGTAGTGCAAGTTACAGATGTAGCCAGTAGTGCCAGTTACATATCACGTCCCCAGTAGTGACAGTTGCAGATGTACCCAGTAGTGCCAGTTATATATCATGTCCCCAGTAGTGCCAGTTACATATCATATCCCAAGTAGTGCCAGTTACATATCATGTCCCCAGTAGTGCCAGTTACATATGTCCCCAGTAATGCCAGTAACAGATGTACCCAGAAGTGCCAGGTATATATCTTGTCCCTAGTAGTGCCAATTACATATCATATCCCAAGTAGTGCCAGTTAAATATTGTGCCACTGGTAGTGCCAGTTACAGATCCTGTCCCCAGTAGTGCCAGTTCCATATCATGTCCCCAGTAGTGACAGTTATATATCATGTTCCCAGTACTGCCAGTTACAGATCCTGTCCCCAGTAGTGCCAGTTACATATCATGTCCCCAGTCAGTGGCGTAAGTTTGTCCCAGTCGCCAAGGGCAAGATAAATATTGGTGACCCCAAATAGCTCAATCAGTAAGATGTCTTGGTTCTAATACAGGGTGTGACACTATCAACAAGGATGTCAGGATGGGGAGTCAGCCACAGAAGCGATATTGACAGTTTTCAATCTATTGATTTAAACTTGCAGGGGAAGAGAGGTGCCCCCTTGGGAGCAGGTAAAAAAGGTATTCGAATAAGGGTTAATCAACCTGTATAGACAGCATTAGACAGAATGCTCATTGCTAATTTTCCCCTTATTTTATGGTACTTTTACATAACTATTTGTGGAGATTTTGTGCAGTAGAAAGGGCTACAGTATGTTCAGTATAGCACAGTGCGAAAAAACACATGTGAAACCTGTGTATAAGAACTGCATCAGTATAGTCAATATGTAAACAAAGTCTGTATTTCACATTAGTTACAATTCTATCTGAAGCACCATGGGCCCGATTCAGATGCAATTGCAACTTTGATAGCACCACAACTGAGCGACACTGCTCACATACCAAGGCACCTTTGCAATGTCGCTCACACTGAGGATTCAGCAGCGGAATGATTCACAGGAAGAGGCCATATGGGGAAGGTAATGGAATGTGACTACAAAGACCTAGGGGTGTCATGGTCAATTTTGGGGCTGGTTTTATTGCGCAACTGTAGTATTGTACAAATAAAACGTAGCGCTAGCGTCCCAGATCGCTCAGCCATAGAGGTGCTCAGTGAGCCAATGTTTCAGGCATCTTAAATAAATAAAATATGCAGTTGCTGAGAAAGTTGTGATGGTTCAGAGAAGCACCTTAGTAACCTATACCACTCACCCACACAAGGCTGGTTCTAGACCTTGGTTGCAGTAGCAACTATTCAAACGAGAACTTTGAAGACTGAAATAGGAAAGGACAGTTGTGTAACAAAGGAGGGAGCAGGGGTGTAACTGGTATGGGCCCCGAGGCTTGGGGTCACGGGGGCCCCGCAAGCAATCTCCTGCACCTTTTTTAATACCACTGCAGTGCCGCCGCAGTCATTTGCTGCCGCAATCATTTTAGTTCCTGGGTGGGAGGGAGGCTGGGATGCAGCCTAAAGGAAAGGCAGTCAAGTGTCAGTTTGAGGACTCTCCCTCACCCCTGCAGGTGACAGCCTGTCTGTCCCCTTGCCACTGCAAGTGACAGCCTGCCACCTGCTCCCTCCTGTGCCTCAGGGCCGGATTATAATGGAGGCACAAGGGGTCAGTGCCCCTGGGCCCCCCTCTAGTTAGGGGCCCCCTGTGGTTGGCATGTATTTAAAAAAATAAAATTGATTTGTTTTGTATTTTTTGTTTTTAGCTAAAGGTTTTGTCCATGGGTGGGGTAGTGCTGCAGCTTCACCTATCTGCCAATGTGACAATGATTTATGGTGCTGAACATCGGGAGCCAAGGCACACTGATTGCACAAGTGTGCAGTGCATTTCTGGGACTTGACTAAGTCCCCTGACACTTTGCACCAGAGGACAGAAGCTGAGAAGTTTGTGCTGAGCTCTGATTGGTGGAGCTCATTACATGCTTCTCAGGTCCATGGAGAACAGCAGCAGCAGCTTAGTCATGGGAGGGTTTTTAATCAGAGGCAGCAATAGGACTGTGAGGTCTCCTCCAGAGTAAGGGGCAGAGGGACAAACACAGGCTTTTCATGTGGTGTGTGTGTGTGTGTGTGTGTATATATATATATATATATATATATATATATATATATATATATATATATATCCCCTGCAGTTAACCATTAACCAAGTTTACTCTGTGTTTTGACAGTATAATTTTCTCCCATGCAGTGTGCGGCCAGTAATGACAAGTGCAAGGGGGCCCCCCGGTCTAAAGTACCCCGGGCCCCCCAAAGGCTTAATCTGGCACTGCTGTGCCTGCAACCCCTCCCCCTCACCCTAGCAGGCAATAGTCTATACCCCTTGCGCCCTCTTGTGCCCCTTATACTGCCATCTTAAGGGGCATTGTAGTGACAATGGTGGGGGGCCCTATGAAGATTTTGCTATGGGGCCCACAAGGTTCTAGTTAAGCCCCTGGAGAAGGGCTTCATGTGAAGAGCATTGGAACATGCATCAGTCAGTCCTAAGGGTGAAAAGCACCTTTGGTACCCCCTCATTCCCAGCCTCCTGTCTTTTTGACTTTCTGTCCCCTGCCACCAGCCTTGTCATTCCAGCCTCCTGCCCCTGACACTTAAGAATCTTACCCTCCATTCCAGTCTCCTGTCTATACAGCCTCCTTACTTCTATCAGTCCAGCCTTCTGTATTTCCAGGCTTCTAATGATTGTAACTCCAGTCTCCTGTCTTTCCAGTCTACTGCTCTGTAGTACACTAGCTTAGCCTTCTGCTGCCCCTTGTCACTCCAGCCTCATACCTCCCAACTTGTGTCCGGATGAAATAGGGACACTCGTGCGGCGAAGCCGCGCGAGCGTCCGAAAAAGGGGGCGGGGTGTATGCAAATGAGGGCGCGACTTATGCTAATTAGCTGCGACCTCATTTTCATACGAGAATAGACGCTGTGCGCATGCGCACAGCATCTATTCTACTAGATTGGGGGGTCTCCCAACTGCCACCCCCCGCAGCGGGACAATGCCTGCCGCGGGTGGGACGTTGGGACAGGACCCGAAAATCGGGACTGTCCCGACGGAATCGTGACAGTTGGGAGGTATGCAGCCTCCAGTCTACTGCTCTGTGTCACACTAGCCTCCTGCTGACTTTTGTCACTCCAGCCTCCAGTCTACTTATCTGTTTTACACTAGTCTCCTTTTTACTGGGGCTCAGCTGCACTTTTGTTGGCCCTAGTCACACCAGACTTTTGACTTTCCTGCCTCCAGCCCCATGTCACTCCAGCATCCTGCACCCTGTTACTCCAGCCATCTGATCGTGTCTCTCCATTCTCCAGCGTCTTCTAACTCCAGCATCCTGTCTTTCCAACCTACTGCCCCATGTCACTCCAGCAGA